>NC_133658.1:469875097-470475097 GCF_037893015.1 Macrotis lagotis | reverse complement strand
CAGGAAAAAAAAACTGAAGCAAATTCTCTGATGGACTTATTTTTTAATTGTATATTTATTTATTCTTATCCATATGCACATGGATGTATTTATTTATTTATTTGTTTGTTTGTTTGTTTGTTTGTTTGTTTGTTTATTGCAAGGCAATGGGGTTAAGCAACTGGCCCAAGGCCACACAGCTAGTTAATTATTAAGTGTCTGAGGTCAGATTTGAACTCAGGTACTCCTGACTCCAGCGCTGGTGTTCTATCCACTGTGCCACCTAGCTGCCCACACATGAATATTTTTAGGTTACAAAGTTTTCTTCCACCTTCCCTTCTCACCCCCTTCCCTAAACAACAAACAGTCAGGTTAACATTGTATATACATATTTTTGATAACCATGTTGACAGTGGTAATTTTTTGTTTGAGTTATTAGGATTAAGGGAAAGAGAGATATGAGATAATTTTTATAAAGTGATTGTCAGATTCAGAAGGGTTGATTTTTTTCTTCCATTGAATAGGGATAATATTGTCCATAGTCTCTCTAATATAGTTGTGCAATTACATGAAATGTTAATTTTTCAACATTCATTCATTTGCAAATTTATAAGTCTACATTTTTTTAGGTTTTTGCAAGGCAAACAGGATTACGTGGCTTGCCCAAGGCCATACAGCTAGGTAATTATTAAGTGTCTGAGATCGGATTTGAACCCAGGTACTCCTGGCTTCAGGGCCGGTGCTTCATCCCCTATGCCACCTAGCCACCCCATAGTCTGTCTAATACAGTGTTCCTAGCTCTCTGAACTGCTGAGAGCAGCTGATTCCACCAAGGTTGATCATCTCACAATGTTGTTGTTAATGTGTACATTGTTCTCTTGTTTCTGCTCCCTTCACTAAGCATCTGATCCTGCACATCTTTCCTTGCTTCCCTAGAGTCCTAGAATTTATGGGGTTTTTTTTAGGTTTTTGCAAGGCAATGGTTTAAATTGGCTTGCCCAAGCCACACAGCTAGATAATTATTAAATGTCTGAGGCCAGATTTCAACTCAGGTACTCCTGACTCCCAGGCTAGTGCACTCTCCACTGCGCTACCTAGCCAACCCCCATCTATGGTTTCTTATAGAATAACAATATTTCATAGTTTTGATGTATCATAACTTGTTTAACCATTTCTCAATTGATGAATATACCCCTCAATTTACAATTCTTTACCACTACAAAAAGAGCTGCTACAAATATCTTGGAACATGTAGGGCTTTCCCCTTTTTTATAATTTCTTCTGGATATAGACCTAGAATGGGAATTGTTGGGTCAAAGGGTAGAGGAGTTTTATTGCTGTATGGCCATAGTTCAATATTTTCTCCAAAATGGTTGGATCCATTTATAATTCCATCAGAAATGCATCAATGCCCCAATCTTCCCACAACCTCTCCAATATTGATTATTTTCCCTTTTGCTCATTTTGGCCAATCTGACAGCCATGAGGTGATATCTTATTGTTGTTTTAATTTGCATTTCTCTAATAAGTAATGATTTAGAATATTTTTTCATAGGATTATATGTATATCTTAATTTCTTCATTTGAAAACTGACTGCAAGTTTGGTGGTGAAGCAAGAGCCCACAAATACTTGTGTAAGTTGTTTTACATTCATCTTGTTCTAAAGGCTTTCCCAACCAGCTACGATGTCAATCAACAATTAAGTTTCCCTTTCCTCATATTATGAGACTTCAGGATAAAAACTTGCCTGTAATTCCAAAGAGTTACCATTGTTATCAATTGGAATGGCAGGCTTTGCAGCTATTGTGGCCCATGGATTATGCAGACTGAAGAAAACATGGAATACTAAAATCTGTGTCCACCTGATTCATATGTTTGTGGGATCCCAAGGCTTTGTAGCAGGAGCAATGACCATTGGTATGTTGTACTCCATATATGGAGAATACTGGGCAAAATTCAAATCTTAAGAGGAAAGATGCTGATTTCATGTTGATGATGATTTATAGAGTTATATACCTCACATTTAGACTATGTTTAAAAAATGATTTAGAGCTTCATGTTTTTAAAAAGCAGCACATATCAGGCACAATCATGATATTTAAGACTGCATTTTTTTTCACGAAACTTTAATTTCCAAGTTGATTCAAGGTATATTGATTGATATCCAAGAATTAATTATGGGAGCTGGGTTAATACAAAAGAACTGATCATTGAAAGTTACTTGGATGATAAATTATATTGATATTTCTCAATTCTTAAATATTAATGACTAAAAAATTAGAGGTCCAATGTTCAAGTAACATATTGGTTTAAGATGGGGGCATATTTGGGAATATAATATTGGAATCTGCCTTAACATAATTCAAGAAACATTTGCCTCCTTTACTTGTAGAAAGAAGGAACTTGAATGTCTAGGGCTACTTGGCTCTGACTAGGGCCAAAGAACATTTGTAAGAAAAATATGAAACAAAATATTATAGCAAGAGTTTTCCTCTCTACCTTCACCATAGTTAAGTTGTTCATGTTTAAGATGAGCCTTGAACAGTTGTTAACTGGGCTACTTAATACAGTAGCATTTATTATAAAGTTACTAAAAGATGAGATTGCTACTGTTTTTTAAATGCCATCTATTTTATATGTATTTGAAGTGCTTGTTTAGCAGTAAAGAGAAAATTTTTAAAAACTGTCTATTCATATCCTTTGACATTTATCAATATGGGAAATTACTTTGATGGACTTATGATAAAGAATGTGATCAGAGACAGAACAGATAGTATCAATACAGATTGAAATACAATTTTTTTCATTTTCATTTTTCTCTCACTTTATTTTTCATAAAGTTATCTTTGTGGGGGGAGGGGATTATGTTTACTTTTGCAGCAATTCTATTGTAGTAATATACATATATATATATGTATATATATATATACATATATATATATAAAATGAATAAATAATTTTTTTTAAAAAGAAAATGTCAGAACCAGAAGGGAACTTGAGGATCATCATGCCCAATCAACCCATTTTAGACAAGATGAAAGTAAGGTTTATGGAGGAGAATGCAAGAGCTAGTTGGTGGCAAAACTGAAACAAGAACCTTGGTGTTTTGTGGCCCAATCCAGACTCTTTCCACTGTACTATACTCTCTCTCTAGTCTATAGATAGGATATGAATTCTAGACTTATCCATTCTATTTCTAGTTTTCTTGGATGCCTCACCAGCCAATTCTAACCAGGTGTGTATCATACAGCACTTTCAATCAAGAAAATGATGTTCCATCAGCAGCACATGAACACATGAATGTTTATTTTTGGTGTAAATGTTGTAACTGTGTATTTGATACTCCTCAGGTCTGAAAAGAATTTTCAGAAATTGGGAACATAGACAACAATAACTATAGCATGATGATGATTTGGATGGAGGCAGTGAATATTTCACAAGGGGAAAGATGAGGAAGGACTAAACATGTGGTCTGACCAAGCATAATGGACAAAATTTCTTGGGTTATCAGTTGATCTGGATTTTTGACATTCTTGGAACATAAAGATCCTACAGAGACTTCTGGCCAGAAGGTGTGGAGAAGACAGGTACTGTGCTAAGGTCTCTTTATCTTCCCTCATATATAATATGGATCAAACCACTTAATAGAAATTCAATTGACAGTAAGAGGTACAAAGGACTGATTGCAATAGAGGGGAAGAAGGGAGGAGGTGAGACCCACCTGAATCGTACTCTTTTCAGATTTGGCTTAATTTAACATACATACACTCAGTTTAGTTAAGAAACTTATTGTAACTTTCATGTATTAAAAGTGGAATGGGGGGAGAAAAGGGGAAGTAACAGAAGGAAGTAAAGGAAGAAGGGGCTAAGGGAAAGAGGAAAGAATAGGAGGGAGGCTGGATATACAATGGCAAATAGACTGAAGGTGGTGGTATTCAGAAAAAAATACTGGGGAATATAGATAAAATGAAAAAGGGGAAAAGACAAACAGAGGTAAGATAGCATGGAGGGCAATAAAGAGCTCATAATTATGACTTTGAATGTGAATGAAATGAACTCTCTTACAAAATGTAAGCGACTAGCAGAGTGGATTAAAATCATGAATCCTACAATATGCTACTTTCAAGAAACTCATTTGAAGCAGAGAGACACATATAGAGTAAAAATAAAAGGTTAGAGCAAAATATATTTTGCTTCAGCTGAAGTGGAAAAAGCAGGGTTACCGATCTTTATCTCAAACAAAGTAAACTGCAAAAATAGATTACATTAAAAGAGATAAGGAAGGAAACAACACCCTCCTAAAGGGAACCATAGAAAATGAAGTAATTTCAATACTAAATATGAATGCAACAAGTGGTATAGCATCCACATTCCTAGAGGAGGAGTTGGAGGAATTACAGGATGACACATACAGCAAAACTCTACTGGTGGAAGACTTCAACCTCCCATGCTCAGATTTAGATAAATATAACTATGAAATAAAAAAGAAGGAAGTTAAGGAGGTAATTAGAGCTTTAGAAAACATAGAACTGATACACCAATGGGGTAAATTGAATGAGGACAGAAAGGAATATACTTTGTTTTTTTTTCCTGCAGTACATATCACTTACACAAAAACTGATCATATACTAGGGCATAAAATCCTAACAATCAATTGCAGAAAGGCAGAAAATTTCTCAGATGACAGTGCAATAAAAATGACATGCAATATTGGTCCAGGGAGGTGTATACTCAAAACTAATTGGAAACAAAATAACCTCATCTTAAATAATGAGAGGATCAAACAACAAATTTTAAAAAGAAGTAATGATTTCATTGTAGATAATGACAATAATCATGCCATCAACATGCCAAAACTTAAAGGATGCAGTAAAGAGAGCTGTCAGGGAATATATTATATCTTGAAAAGTTTTCATAAATAAATTAGAAAATGAGGAAACTGATGAACTAAACATGCAGCTAAAAAATTAGAGAAAGACCAAATTAAAACCCCCAATTAAATACCAAATTAGAAATTCTAAAATTAAAGGAGAAATTGATAAAATCTAAAGTAAGAAAACTTAAACTAATAAATAAAAGCAAGTGCTGGTTTTATGAAAGAACAAATAAAATTGATAAACCTCTGGCCAATTTGATTAAAAAAGGAAGAAAACCAAATTACTAGTATCATAAATGAAAAAGATGAAATCACCAATTAGGAGGAAATTAAAATAATATTTCAGAATGAATTTGCCCAACTCTATGCCAATAAATTTGATGATCTATGCCAATAATTTTGATAATCTAAGTGAAAAGGATGAATATTTACAAAATTAAAAGTTGTCCAGGTCAGGTGAAGAAGAAATTAAATATTTAAGTAACCCAATCTCAGAAAAAGAAATTCAACAAGACATTATTGAACCCCTTAAGAAAAAATCTCCAGAGCCAGATGGATTCACAAGTGAATTCTATCAAAAATGTAAGAAACAACTGGTTCCAATTTTATATAAACTCTTTGGAAAAAATAGGTGAAGATGCAACTCTGCCTAATTCTTTATGTGATACCAATATGGTGCTGATACCAAAACCAGGAAGAGTTAAAAGAAAGAATGAAAATTATAGACTTATTTCTATGATGACTACAGATGCAAAAATATTAAATAAAATATTAGGAAAATGATTAAAACAAGTAATCACTAGTATAATACATTGTGACCAAGTAGGATTTATCCTAGGAATGTAGAATTTTTTCAATATTATGAAAACTGCCAGTACAAATATTTATATCAATAACAAATCTATCATTAATCATATTATTCTATCAACAGGTGCTGAAAAAGCTTTTGACCAAATACAGCCCTCATTCCTACTAAAAACACTAGAGAGTGTAGGAATAAATGACTTTTCCTTAGAATAATAAACAAAATCTATCTGAAACCATCAACAAGCATTAAATGTAATGGGGACAGGCTAGAGGCATTCCCAATAAGATCAAGGGTGAAACAAGGATGCTCATTATCATCACTACTATTCAATATTGTATTAGAAATGCTATCTTCAGCAATAACAGCACTAAAAGAAATCACAGGAATTAGAATAGGGGAAAGAAGAGGCAAAACTCTCACTCTTTCCAGATGACATGATGGTATACCTCGAGAATGTCAAAAAATCATCTAAAACTACTGGAAAAAATTAGCATCTTTAGCAAAGTTGCATGATATAAAAGAAACCCTCATAAATACTCAATACATGCACACACACACACACACACACACACACACACACACACATATATATGTGTATATATATATATATATATATATATATATATATATATATATGAAGAGGATAAATCAGAATGAGGTAAAAAGAAAAATCCTATTCAAAGTAACTTCAGACAATAAAATATAGCTGGGAGTCTACCTGCCAAAGCAGAATCAGAAACTTTTTAAAAACAATTACAAAGCATTTCTCACAAAAAAATTAAATCAGATTTGAATACCTGCCCAAATATCAACTGCTCATGGATAGTCTGAGCTAACATAATACAAATGACCATGCTACCTAAATTAAACTACTTATTCACTGCCCTACCAATTAAAATTCCAAAAAAATCATTCTAATTAGTTAAAACAATTATAAGTAGATTTATATGGATAAAGGAAAAGTCAAGAATTTGCAGGAATTTAATGAAAAAAGTGCAAATGAAGTTGGCTTAGCCCTATTAGATCTAAAATTATATTATAAAGCATCAATCATCAAAACTATCTGCTACTGGTTAAGAAATAGAGTGGTGGATGAGTGGAATAGACTGCGTGCAATAGCACAAAATGATGACAGTAATCTGCTTTTTGATAAACCCAAAAGTCCAGTTTTTGAGATAAAAACCTCTCTTTTTATAAAAACTGTTGGGACAAATTGGCAGTTAGTATGGCAGAAGCTTGGATTAGATCAACACCTCAAACCTTATACCAAGATAAGGTCAAAATGGATATAGGATTTAGAGCAAAAAAAGCAATATTATAAGTCAACTAGGAGTTCAAGGATTGGTTACCTGTGATATCTATGAAAAGGAAAGCAGTTTATGACTAAGGAAGACATGGAGAACATCATCAAAGACAAAGTAGATAATTTTGACTACATTAAATTAAAAAAACTTTTGCACAGATACAACCACTGTAATCAAGATCAAAAGAAATGTAATAAGATTTCCAGCCAAGATGGCAGAGAGAAGACAGGCAGAGTTCTAAGGTTTCCTGATCTTTCCCCATATAAGATCTGAAAGAAACATCTTAACAGAAATCCAACCAGCAAAACCCAGAACAAAAAGCCAGGAGAAAGAACATCTACCTCAGGATTTGTCTTCTGAAGCTGTGGGTGAGTCTGGGAGGCTGAGTCCAGGCACAGGGGGCAGATCAGCCCAGGATCATACAGATTAGTGGCTTAATTGGAGCTGGGGAGATTGAGGGCCTGAGAGCCAGACCTTCTTGATCAACAGTGGAGCTAGATAGCAGGGGTTTGAGTCAACTAGGGTGCAGAGGCACTGGTGTTGGGGCTGATTCTCTGGAGCTTGCTGATAGGGCTGAAGGGAGAGTTACAGTGCAGGAGAGCTGCAGACACCATCCCTGGGCTACTCTGGTCTGAGGAACTCTGAGTCCATGCCTCCATTGTGGCTGAGGCATCTTCCAAGAACAAACATAATTACAGACTACCTCAGGCTAAGGTGTGCGAGCAGAAGAAACAGCCCAGCTGACAATAAAGAGAGGGATGACCTCACCTCAGGGTGAAGCCCACTATTGATTTAAGGCAAAAGGATTCAATAGCTTCGATCTCTACCTTCAAGCTAAGGGAGAAGGCTTCAATCAAGGTCACAGACACTCCAGTGAAAGCATCCAGCACCTCCTACTGGCCAGTCAGTGAATTTGCACTCAGAGAGAAAAGTCTCTAGGGATCCCAACACCAAACCCCTGTACACCAGCCCATCCACAACTCAAGGTATTAGGAAAATGAAGAAAGGTTAGCAGATAGGTGAATCCATAGAAAAATTCTTGGAAGGAAAAGACCCTAAGTCAGAGAGACCTAGAACCTCTGAGGAGAATATGATCTGGTCTCCAGCACAGAAAGACTTCCTTGAACAAATAAGGAAGGAGTTTAAAAATCAACTGGAAAATTTGGGAGAGACAATTAATACATTGCAACAAGAAACCAAATCATTAAAAAATACAATTAGACAAATGCAAAATGAGAATAAATTGTTCAGATCCTCAAATACACAAGTACTAAATGAGAATAAATCTCTCAGATCATTAATTGGACAAATACAAAATGAGAATAATTCTCTCAGGTACTCAATTGGGCAAATGCAAAAAGAAAATAGTCATCTCAAAACCTCAATTGGTCAAATGGAAAGCTCTTTCAAAAATAGAATTGACCAATTGGAAAAGCATTTACAAAAGTATAATGAAGAAAACTCCTCCTTAGAAAAAGGAATGAAGTCTGCAGAAACTAATGACTTCATGAGACAGGAATAGCCTGTTAAACAAAATCAAAAGCTAGAAAAAATAGAAGAAGAAATTGTAAAATACATCATCAGCAAACCACTGAACTCAAGAATAGGTAGAGGAGGGGCAACCTCAGAATTATTGAACTTCCTGAAAACATTGAAGAGAAAAAAAAAAACCCGGGCTTAATATTGCAGGATCTAGTGATGGAAAATTGCCCTGATATCATGGAACCAGAGGGCAAAGTAGTTATTGAAAGAATACATTGATTGCCTCCAGAAAGATATCCTAAAATGAACACACCAAGGAATGTTGTGGCCAAATTCCAAAACTATCAGATAAAAGAGAAAATCCTGCAAGCAGCCAGAAAGAAAC
This sequence comes from Macrotis lagotis, assembly GCF_037893015.1. Lineage (NCBI taxonomy): Eukaryota > Metazoa > Chordata > Mammalia > Peramelemorphia > Peramelidae > Macrotis > Macrotis lagotis. The sequence goes on along the minus strand of NC_133658.1, from coordinate 470,466,262 downwards.
AATTGAAATATCAAGGAGCCACCGTAAGAATTACACAGGACTTGGCTGCATCAACATTAAGGGAACAAAGGGTCTGGAACAAGATATTCCAAAGAGCAAGGGAGATTGCAATGCAACCAAGAGTTCACTATTCCGCAAAACTGACACTTCCTTTGTGGGGAATCCGATGGACATTTAATGAAATGGAAGAATTCCAAAACTTCCTGATGAAAAGTACAGAGCTAAATAGAAAATTTGGACATCAAACCAGAGGTTCAAGAGAAACATGAAAACATAGAAAAAAGGTGTCAGTAAAAGAAAACAAAACTGCTATCCAATAAGTTGAAACTGGCCATATCACAGCATGGGGTAAAAGATCCTCAAAACTCTTGAGAATTGTAACTCTAACAGAGAGAATATACCTATCCAGAATATCGGACATTCATGACATTTCCATAAGACTGCTATCCAATGGGATGAAACTGTCTATAAATGCACTTGGGAGGAAGACTCTAATAACTCTCAAGAATTTTAACTCTATTAGATAGAAAATACTGAATTAGAAGTGATGGTTACTTAGAATTTTCTATGACTCAGATAGAATGATTTTCAAAGCATTACATACTTAAAAAGGGGGACAGGAAGGAGATGGGAGATGGGAGGGGATTAAATGGAGTAAATCTCAATACACTAAGAGGTACAAAATACATATAGGAATAGATGGGAAGAAGGGAGGAGATGAGAAACACCTGAATTTCTTCTCATCAGACTTGGGCTTAAGTCAATTTACACACATACCCAGTTAACTTAAAAAACATCTAACCTTTCAAGTATTAAAATGGAAAAGGGGGAGGGGGATGGAGAAAGGGAGGGGGAGGGGGGAATGGGAAATAAAAAGGGAAGGGAAGGGAAAAGGGAAAAAGGTAAAGGGAAAAGAAAGGGGAGGGGGTTAATATAGGAGGGGAACACACTGAAGGGGGTGGTATTCAGAGACAAAATACTGGGGAAGAAGGATAAAGGGGGGGGGAAGGGGAAAAATACAAACCAGAGGGAAGATATCATGGAGGGCAATAAAGTATTAGTAATGATAACTTTGAATGTGAATGGAATGAACTATGCTTTAAAATGTAAGTGAATAGCAGAGTGGATTAAAAACCAGAATCCTACAATATGCTGCTTACAAGAAACTAATTTGAAACAGAGAGATACATAAAGAGTAAAGGTAAAAGACTGGAGCAAAATATATTTTGTTTAAGTTGAAGTGAAAAAAGCAGGGTTAGCAATCCTTATCTCAGACAAACTAGCTGCAAAAATAGTGTTAAAAGAAATAAGGAAAGAAAATTTATCCTATTAAAAGGTACTATAGACAATAAAGTTATTTCAATACTGAATATTTATGCACCCATTGGGATAGCATCCAAATTCTCAGAGGAGAAACGGAAGGAGCTACAGGAAGACATAGACAGCAAAGCTCTACTAGTGAGAGACCTCAACCTCCCACTCTCAGAACTAGATAAATTGAATCATAAAATAAACAAGAAAGAAATCAAGGAGGTAAACAGATTGTTAGAAAAATTAGATATGGTAGACTTATGGAGGAAATAGAATGGTGATAGAAAGGAATATACATTTTTCTCTGAAGTACATGGAACTTTTACAAAAATTGATCATGTACTAAGACATAAAATCCTAATAATCAACTGCACAAAGGCAGAAATAGTGAATACGTCTTTGTCAGATCACAATGCAATAAGTCATATGAAATATTGGGCCAAGGAGATATAGACCCAGAACCAATTGGAAACTGAATAGCCTCATTTTAACGAATGAGTGGACCAATAAACAAATTATAGAAAGAATTAATCATTTTATCCTAGAAAATGACAATAAAAAAACAATATACCAAAACCTATGGCATTCACTCAAAGCAGCTCTCAGGGGATAGATTATATCTTTAAATGCTTACTTAAATAAATTAGAGAAATAGTTAATCAATGACCTAAAAATGCAACTAAAGTACTAAAGAAAGAACAAATTAAAAATCCCCAATTAAATATCAAATTAGAAATTCAAAAAATTAAAGGAGAAATTAATAAAATCGAGAGCAAAAAAACTCATTGAATTAATAAATAAAACCAAAAATTGGTTTTATGAAAAATTCAATAAAACTGATAAACCCCTGGTTAATTTGATTAAAAAAAGAAAGAAAAAAAATCAAATTGCTAGTATCATAAATGAAAAATGTGAACTCACCACAAAGGAGGAGGAAATTAAAGTAATAATTGGAAATCATTTTGCCCAACTCTATGCCAATAAATTTGATAATCTAAGTGAAATGGATGAATATTTTCAAAGATACAACTTGCCCAGGATACATTAAGAGAAGATTAAATACCTAAACAACCCTATCTTAGAAAACAAAATTCAACAAGCCATCATTGAACTGCATAAGAAAAAATCTCCAAGGCCTAATGGATTCACAAATGAGTTCTACCAAACATTTAAGGAACAATTGGTTCCAATTCTACATAAAATATTTGGAAAAATAGGGGAAGGGATGGCTAGGTGGCACAGTGGATAAAGAACCAGCCCTGGAGTCCGGAGTACCTGGATTCAAATCTAGTCTCAGACACTTAACAATTATCTAGCTGTGTAGCCTTGGGCAAGCCACTTAACTCCATTTGCCTTGCAAAAACCTAACAAAAAGAAAAATAGGGGAAGATGGAACTCTTCCTAACTCTGTCTATGAAACCAATATGGTGCTGATATTTAAATCAGAAAAAGCTAAAACAGATAAAGAAAATTACAGACCTCTCTCCCTAATGAATATAGATTGAAAATGTTTATTCCTTACTCATTTGAGGGATTCAAATTAAATAAAAGATGCTTGTCAATGAAACTCAAATAAATTAATATTACCCTTATTTTATTAGATTACTATTATAATTAATCCTCCCAATGTACAAATGTTCTTTTTCTTGGATTATTAATAGCAGAAGATTATATTTCAGTAATGCAAATTACTGTGATTTCCTTAACTGAGGGTAATTTTTACATAGAACCATATCATGACCTCTACAACTTGAGATAGTCTTTGAGATTTAAAGAAAGCTAGCTGCACTACTGATATGTTCCTGCATGTTTACTGGATTGATGCAGTCTCTTGTCATCAATTACCAAAGTAATTTCCAACCCATAGAGACTTTCTAGAATTTCTGCATCACTTGCTTAGACTTTCAAAATACGATTTCACTTTCATATGACCTCAAATATTCAGCATCAGAAGGGAAAACTGGTGGAAGAATCATCTCAGTACTCAAACAATATGTGGTAACCAGCTCATATTACCCATATTACCTGTATAATTAACTTTGCTAACTATCTTATTAGTTTCTCTTTTTTTAAGATATCAGCTATTTATTTCCTATAACATAAAATAAATGTTTATAAAGAAAAGTTTGAGTGAAATTGCAGACAAAATGGAGGAGAGGAGACAGGCACTGTGCTAAGGTCTCCTGGTTTCCCCTCTGAAATAATATGAAAGAAAAGCTTAACAGAAACTGAATCAAGAAACCCAGAAAGAGAAGCTAGGAAATGAACATCTATACATTAGGTTTGTCTCAGGGTCCTTGGTTGAACTGAACAGAGAGAGCAGAGAGCCAGTGGGGTTGCGGATAAACCAGACATCTGGCCTTAGCCACGGAGGCCTTGGCTGTGGGAGTGGAGGTCTAGGGAGCACCAGAGGGGCTGGAGGGCAAGTTCAATCTCAGAGAATTGCAGTGCTCAGCTGTATATTGATCTGTTCAGTTTGAGGCAGTGAGTTCCATACCTTCAGCAGAGCCCTCTTCTCAGACCAAACACAGTATCAGCCCTGACCTCCCACCCTTTCAGGCTCAGGTGTACTCAGTGGAGCACCTTCATCTGAACAGGGTGATTAACATTCTCACCCCAGGGCACAGCCCACATTGTTCAAGGATAATTCAGATCTTATTGCTTCCTCCATGCTCTCCAGGCACAGGGAAAGGGCTTCAAATCAAGGCCATAGAAACTCCAGAGAAACTAACCAGCACCACCTACTGGCCAGTCCATTTGGAGTTACTAAACACAGGAAGCAAAGCTTCTAGGATTTTCAAAACTAAACTTCTTTGAACCAGCCCCTAAGATTTGCTACTACTGCTTTTTTTTTCATTTCAGCTGAAGCAAAATATATTTTGTTCCAACTTCTATTGATATAAAGACAATATCTCCTTAAAAGGGGGGACATTAAAGAGATGGGAGATTGAGGGAATTTGAATGGGGTGAATCATATTAAATAAAGAGGTACAAAGGACAAATTGCAATAGAATAGAAGAAAGGAGGAGATGAGATACACCTGAATCTCACTCTCATATCAGGCCTAAAGTTAACATACATACACACAGTTAAGTCGAGAAACTTAATCTTTCAAGTATTAAAATGGGAGAGGAGAAAGGCAGAGTAAAAGAGGAAATAATAGGAGTCAGAAGGGGCAAAGGGAAAGGGAGGAAAGAAAATGGAGGAGGGTTGAATACAAGAGGACAGTGCACTAAAGGGATGATATTCAGAAATAAAATACTGGGGAATATGGATAATGTGTAAAAGGGGAAAAATATAAACTGAGGGAAGAGAGAAAGGAGGGCAAAAAAGAGTTAGTAATTGTAAGTTTGAATGTGAATGGGATGAACTCTCCCAAAAATGGTTTAAAAACCAGATTTCTACAATATGGTGCTTACAAGAAACTTCTTTGAAACAGAGAGATACATGAAGAGTAAAGGTCAAAGGTTGGAGCAAAATATATTTTGCTTCAGCTGAAGTGAAAAAAAAAGCAGTAGTAGAAATCTTTGTCTCAGACAAATCAGCTGCAATAATAGATTTCATTAAAAGAAATAAGGAAGGAAACTATATCCTCCTAAAAGGTATTATAGACAATGAAGCAATTTCAATATTAAATATATATGCATCAAGTGGAAGAGCATACAAATTCTTGGAGGAGAGGTTGAATGACTTACAGGAAGACATAGACAGTAAAACACCTACTGATGGGAAACCTTAAACTCCCACTTTCATATTTAGATAAATCTACCCATAATATTAAGAAGAAAATTAAGGAGGTAAATAGAATATAAGAAAACCTATACATGATAGACCTTTGGAGAAAGCTGAATGGGGATAGAAAAGAAAACACTGTTTTATGAAGCATATGGCACTTTCACAAAAATCGCTCATACACTAAGCCATAAAAATCTAATGATCAAATGCAGAAAAGGCAGAAATTGTGAATACAAACAATGCAATTGAAATTAATTTCAATTACATGCAGAAAGAGATAGACCTAATACTAGTTGGAAAATAAATAACCTCATTTATAAGAATGAGTGGAAGAAAGACCAAATTTTAGAAAGAATTAAGGATTTCATCCTAGATAATGCTAATAATGAATCATCATAGCAAAACTACTGGGATACAACCAAGGCAGTTGTCAGGGGATATATTATATCTTTAAATGATTACATGGATGAATTGGAGAAAGAGGAAATCAGTGATCTAATCATCCATGTGAAAAATTAGAGAAAGAACACATTAAAACACCCCAATTAAATACCAAATTAGAATTTCTATAAATTAAAGGATGGATTAATAAAACTTAAAGCAAGAAAATTATTAAATTAATATATGAAACCAGGAATTGATATTATGATACAACTAAAAATAGAAAACCAACTATCAGTATCATAAATGAAAAAGGTGAACTCACCACCAATGAGGAGGAAGTTAAAATAACAATGCATAATTATTTGATAATGTAAGTGAAATGGGTGAATATTTACAAAAATGTAAGTTGCTCAGGTTAAAGGAAGATGAAATTAAATACCTAAATATCCTTATCTCAGAAGAAGAAATTCAGCATACCATTATTGTCCTCCCTAAGAAAAATTCTTCAGCACCAGATGGATTCACACATGAATTCTATCAAAGATTTAAGGAACATTTGTTTCCAATTCTATATGAAATCTTTGGCAAAACAGGTGAGGACAGAACCCTGCCTAACTCTTTCTATGACACCAACAAGGCTTTGATACCTAAACCAGGAAGAGTCAAAATAGAAAAAAAAATTATAGACCTATATTGCTAATGAATATATATATATATATATATATATATATATATATATATACAAAAATCTTAAATATAATCTTAGCAAAGCTATTACAGCAAGTAATCAGTAGGACAATACATGAAGACCAAGCAGGATTTATCCCAGGATTGCTGAGTTAGTTCAATATTGTGAAAAATGTTATTTTAATTTCCTATATCAATAACAAAACAGTCAGAAATCATATGATTACTGCTACAGATACTGAAAAATCCTTTGACAAAATACAGTACACATTCCTACTAAAAACACTACAGAACACAGGAATAAATGGATTGTTCCTTAGAATGATAAGCAATATTTCACTGAAACTATCAGCAATCATATATAATAGGGATAAGTTAGAAGCATTCTCGATAAGATCAGAGTTGAAACAGGGATGCTGTTATCAGCAGTACTATTCAATATTGTGTTAGAAATATGAGCTTAAGCAATGAGAGAAGGAAATTGAAGGAATTTGAATTGGGAAGGAAGAAATAAAACTCTCTCTCTTTGTATATGACATGAGAGTATACTTAAAATCCTAAAAAAATCTTCTTAAAAACTAGTAGAAACAATTAGAAATGTTAGCAAAGTCAAAGGATGTAAATATGCAAACCATTTAATCCAGCAATACCACTAGTGGTGCTATACACTGGAGAGATTATGAGAAATGGCAAAAACATCACAGGTACATAAATATCCATAGCAGCTCTGTTTGTGGTGGCAAAGAATTGGAAATTGGGTGAATGTCCATCAACTGAGGAATGACATAATAAACTGCAGTATATGTATATGATGGAACACTATTGTTGTATTAGAAACCAAGAAGGATGGAAATTCAGGGAAGCCTGGAAGGACTTGAATAAACTGATACTGAGTATGATGAATAGAGCCAGAAAAACATTATACACCCTAACAGATACAAGGGGGTGATAATCTAAATGGACATGTTCATTTTTCAGTGCAACAATCAGTCACAATTCTGGGCTATCTGCAATGGATAATACCATCTGTATCCAGAGAAAGAATTGTGGAGGCTGAACAAAGTCCAAAGAATATTGCCTTTAATTTAAAAAAAGAATGTCAAGAATTTTTAACGTGTGTTTTGGTTGAGTGTTTCATGAATACTTTTACAATCTGGAGAAATTTAATGAATTCCTCTAAAAGGAACAATATATGAGTATATCAAATGCATAGAATAAGATAGGAAACCAATAAATTCAAAATCTATTCATGTAGGACACTGCTCCCCCTTTTCCCCAGTTAAGAAACCATAGTTTATGTAATACTTAGGCAAATTAAAACAGTTACCCAAAATGTTAATCCAGAGATTTATGAAGAGTAATTTCTCTTGCACAATTTGTGGGTGGGGCAAGTGATAATTTATGGTATATTTGAGGGCTGAAAATGGGACTCCTACTTCAAAATAAATTTACAATGAAAACTCTACTGTTAATAACATCAAGTTGGAAATTTCCTTAGAGATTATTGGATTCAAATTCCCTGTTTTACATTTAAAGAAACTCAAATCCTAAGTAGGAGAATTTGTTTATCAAAGTAATATAGAGTAGGGGAAGCTAGGAGGTGCAGTGAATTGAGCTCTGGCACTGGTGTCAGGGCGACCTGAGTTTAAATTCAGATTCATGCACTTAATAATTACCTAGCTGTATGATCTTGGGCAAGTCACTTAACCCCATTGCCTTGCACAAACCTAAAATAATGTTGTATAGAGTATTGGTATCATTTTGAATTCAGATTCTCTGACACTGAAGTCAGTGCTATTTGTATTAAACATGAATGACTTTTAATGACATCTGTATTCCCCTTATTTTAGATAAAAACACCATGAAACTAAATATAGTGCAAATATATAATCTATTAGGGGCAACACATAAGGCATTATCTATCTTGTAAAATAAAGGCATACCTTTTGATTTGAGGTTTAATACAAAACAAATTACTATAGCCATGGCATTAAATCTATTGAAATATTTATGACTTGAAACTATTAACTGACATGTGTTAGTGATCCTGTGTTTGGCCTCTTGATGCTACTTCTTTGGATTAATGAATTAAAATATGAATTAAGTATTGAGGAAATAGAAGCGGTTAAACTACTGACATCAAAACAGGGCACTGAGACCATCTTCTAATTCTTATGAGACTGACACAACTTATGATTGCATTTCATAACTACTTTTTAGTTACCATTCACAATCTAAATCCGAATGAAGAGTTTGTCAGAGCACTAGATAATGACCTTGGCAAGTATCAAAGATTAGAATTGAGAAATTATTTGCAATACTTGCCTTCAAGGGTTAATTTGGCAGTAAAATTCCAGAGTGGATTTGTATGGACAAGACACACAAATATTAATATTAATTTAATATTAAGCCCCCCCAAAATAGCCATGGTTGGAAAACAGTAGACAAATCTCTGGAGTGTATTTTCTACTTCAACAGAGGCCTGGTTGACAACATAAAATTTGGATTTAATAAAAAAGTCTTATTAAATTACATTAAGGATGAATCTATTGCTTATTGCAGGTGTCAGGCTGGCAGTGCTTTTAAACATCTACTGGAAATACACATTTTATTATGAAAATTCAGTAAAAATTTTAGGACAAATGATACAGATACATTTTCTTCTAAGAATTAGTTAGAACTTTGAACAATTCAAATGATTATAAAATTAAAATTATTAAAGTGGCATTATTATAAATATTCTTTTAAATTAATAGGAATAAGATTTCAAAAATAAAAAAATGATTTTATAAAAGCAGAAATTTTGATGTAGGTCTCACCTTGTTAAACATTCATTGATTGTTCAATTCTATTCCTTAGAATGAATACATTATATAGAAAATGTTTTACTTTGCTTTTAAATAGTATATTTATACATTTACCAAAATCTGACCTATGGGTAATGTGAAGGATATTGACATACAGATTCAGAATGTTTTTGTCCTATATAGAACAAACAGAGAAGAGAGCTTTGCCATATGCCTGCCAAGAAGGGCAAGTTATGGATATCTTCATATTGATACTGTTAACACATTGTGTTGATTCTCTATGGAAGGAATACCTGGCCACGAATTACACTGGAAGAAAAGGCAAGCAATGTGTCTCCCTATGCAAGTGAAAAAGTACTGACTATCTATATAAGAAAAATCAATTAAAATTGTAAGACTACAATTTAAATATTTGAGTATATATTGGTTGATTTTTATTTAAATCTGTGTTTTCCTAATTCATAAATCTGAGAAATATACCATGTATTGGCTGTGATTTTTCTTGTTTTGTATATTTATTTATATATAGAAACTGTTCTTGTAAAATATTGTTATGTTTTACCCTTTTGATACCCAAATACATGATATCATTTTTACATTAAAAGTAATATTAGATGTGCATCCTAGATGGTAGAGTAAGAGAATGTACCAAGCTCTCTTAACTGTTAAATGACAGCTGAAATCAAATTACAGAGTATCAAAGCAAACAAAATAGAGGAAATTTTCTAACCCTCTACAATTCAAATGTTTCGAAACAGAATTATGTGACACTGGGGGAAAACTGGCTAGACACCCAAGAGATAACAATACCAGCTGTGGGGATTTAAGGTAGCAAAAACAAGTGTAGGAGATGATCACACTTTAGAATAAATGATGAATATGAGAAAATGAGAAAAGTCTCAAGGTTAATTACATTCACTCTTCCTTCACTCACCCCAAGTCTCTTCAAAGAATTCTCAAACTTTTATAACAAAATGTTTATAGTCATTTGGGTATTGAGTGAATTGAACAAAGGGAAGTTATACTTTAAGAAGATAAAATAGAAAATAATCTTGAGTCTGGTGGCAAGAGGAAACAATACTTTTCTCTATTTTTTCATAATTATTTTTTCACGTTACTGCAATTGTCTTCCTGAAAAAGTAGACATAATCCCCTCCTCCCAAAAATACAGAGATTAGTCAAGAAAAAATAAAATGAGAGAAAAAGAAATATGTGCTTCAGTCTGTATTCAGATACTTTCTGCTCTGTTGTTGGGATGATCACATTCTTTATAATTAATCCATCAGAGAAGTTGCTTCAATACTGTTTTCACATAATTGTTCAGGTTAACTGTAGTTCCTTCCATTCTATACCTCCCCATTTTCATTTATTTTATTCTGTCTCTCCCTTCATTCTGTCACTTCTCAAAAGTATATTGTATCTAACTACTCTCTCCCATAATCTTCCCTCTCTTCTATCACCTACATTCCCCTCACTTCCCCTCTTCCTTTTCTCCCAGTCCATTCCTCTCCTATTTTACTCTAGGTCAAGATAGTTTTATGTATCCAATTGAGTGTGTATGATATTGCGTCTCTGAGTCACTTCTGATGAGAATGAAGGCTCCTCATTCACCCTCCCCCCTTCCACCTGGCTGCAAAAACTATTTCTTGCCTCATTTATGTGAAATAACTCATCCACTTCTACCTCTCCTTTCCCTTTCTCTCAGCACATTCCTTTCTCACACATAAATTCTATCTTTATAATATATCGCTCCTTCATATTCAGCTCCCTCCTATACCTTGTCTATATATCCTCCTTTTAACTCCTTCTAATAAAATAGGTTCATAGAAGATATCATTATCAATACCCTCTGCAGGAATACAAGTAGTTCAATATTATTAAATCCCTCATAATTTGCCCTTCCAGTTCACTCTCTTTTTGTGTCACACAAGTCCAATACTTGAACATCAACCTCTTTGTTCAAGTCTGGTCATTTCAACAAGAATGTCTGGAAGTCCCCTCTTTTATTGCATCTTCATATTTTCTCCTGAAAGATGGTGTTCACTTTTGTCAGATAGTTGATTTCTTGGTAAAAATTCAAGCTCTTTTGTCTTGGATAATGTCATATTCCAAGCCTACAAGCCTTTAATGAAGAAGCTGCTAAATCTTGCATTACCCTGATTGTATCTCCAATTTTTTCTTTCTCGCTCCTTATAAGAAGTTCTCTGTGACTTGAGAATTCTGCAATTTGTCTATAATTTACCTGAGAGTTTTTAGTTAGAATCTCTTTCAGGAGGTAATCAGTGGATTCCCTCAATCTCTGTTTTACATTCTGCTTCTAGGATATCAGGGCAATTTTCCTGGAGAATTTCTTGAAAAAATGAATTCTATACTCTCTTTATGGACATGAATTTTAGAGAGCCCAATAATTTTTAATTGTTCCCCAGATCTGATTTCCAGGTCAGTTCTTTTTTAAAGAGAGATTTCACATTTTATTTTAGTTTGTCATTCTTTTTCTGTTTTATTGTTTCTTGATTATTCCCAAGATTATCAGCTTCCCTTAGATCCATTCTACATTTGAAGAAATTAATTTCTTCACAGCTTCTTCATTTCTTTTTCCATCTTCTCAATTCACTTTTTAAAGGCAGTCTTCTCCTCATAGACCATTTTTCCTATTGACCTAAATTGGTTTTTAAGATATTAGTTTTTTCATTAATTTTTATATCTCCTTCATCAAGCTGCTAACTTTGTTTTCCTAATTTTCCTGCATTGCTCTCATTTCTCTTCCCATTTTTCCTTTACCTTCCTTAATTGATTTTCAAAATCTATTTTAGCTCTTACATAGCCTGAGGCCAATTCCTATTTTGCTTGGAAGATTTGGATACAAGTGCTTTTATTTTATCATTTTCTGAATGTGCATTTTGATCCTCCTTGAGACCAAAGTAATTGTCAAAGTACAGATTCTGTTTATGGACAGCACAACTTATTTGATAGTAGATGCAACCTAAGTGGAATAAAAGTTCTAACCTAAGAAGCTTGCATGAGAATGAACCTATGAGGTCATCTCAGGGAATAGACTACCTGGAATCAATCTATATTATATAACACTATAAGCAGACTTCTGGCCAAGATGGCAGAAAGAAGACAGGCACTGTCCTAAGGTCTCCTGGCTTTCACTCAGAAGTAATAAGAATCAAGATTCTTGACAGAATTCAAATCATCAAAATCAAGAAAGAGCAAAGGAAAAGAACTTCTATCAACAACTTCTGTCTCAGGGGAACAAGGGTAAGCCAGGGGTAGAGAGTAGAAATCCAGTGCAGGGTCATTGGGGTGAGATCCTGGACCAACCTGATAACAGTTTCAGAAGCTTTTGGCTTTCTAAGCAGGCAGCTCTGCTGTCAAGGAAACCAGGCTCCCATGACCCAAATTTTCAGCAGGGTCTCTGTGTTTCCAGTTGAACCCCCTCTCCTCATCCCTGTGAGAGAAAGGGCCTCTTCCCAGAACAAGCACAGTAACAACCCCCTCACCTCACCCCCCAGACTCATGTGTGGTCAGAAGATCTCTATTGCAGTACTGAGTGAATAATAAGGAGATTAACTATATAGCCCAAGGTGCAACATTTATCCTTCAAGGGAACTTCAGAGCCTGCTGCTCCCCCCCACCGCCAGGTCTTGGAAGTGGGCCACAAATCAAGGTCAAAAACACTCCAGAGAAAGGCTCTAGTACCCCCTAATGTCTGGCCCACTTGGAGTTACTGAGCCCAGTAATTAAAGTTTCTAGGATTTTCAAAACCAAAGGTCAATGAACCAGCCCCTCCCTCCAAGACAGGACCCTAGGACAATGGAGAAAGAGCATCAGAAAGGGTAGGGCTCCATTGAAAACTACTCTGAAGACAAAGACCCTAACACAGAGAGAAGCAAACTTCTGAGGAGAATAAAAATTGGTCTCCAGCCCAGAAAGTCTTCTTAGAAGATATCAGGGAGCAGTTTAATAATAAATTAGAAAACAGGGAAAAGAAACCTGAAAGAAAATTAAAACCTTGCAAGAGAAAATTAATGCCTTGCAACAGGAAAACTAAAAAGAAAATAATTCACTCAAAACCACAGTAGGGCAAATGAAAAATTCCTTCAAAAACAGAAATGGTGAATTGGAAAAGGAATTTTAAACAGTAAATGAAGTAGCAACCCTGTTTGTGGTGGCAAGGAATTGGAAATCAAGTAAAAGCTCTTCATTTGGGGAATGGCTTAGCAAACTGTGGTATAAGTATGTCATGGAACACTATTGTTCTATTAGACACCAGGAGGGTGTGGAATTCAGGGAAGCTTGGAGGGATTTGCATGAACTGATGCTGAGTGAGATGAGCAGAAACATAAAAACATTGTACAACCTAACAGCAACAGAGGGGTGATAGTTAACCATAATAGACTTGCTTATACCAACAGAGGCAACAATCAGGCACAATTTGGAGATATTATGATGGAGAATGTCACCTGCATACTGAGAAAGATTTGTGGACTTTGAACAAAGACCAAGAACTATTACCTTTTATTTAGAAAAAAAAACTTTTTTTGTGTTATCTTGCTATTTCTTATAATTTATGTTTCTTCCTTAAGGATATAATTTCCCTCTCATCATATTCAATTTGGATCAATGTATAACAGGGAAGCAATGTAAACACTGTTAAATTGCCTTCCATGTGGTATGGGGGGAGGGGAGTAAGATTATTGGAAAAATTGTAAAACTCAAAATAAATAAAATATTTTTAAAGCAAAGGTAAATGAAGAATATACTTCTCTTAAAATAAAGGAGGGAATCCATGGAAACTGAAGACTTCTTTAGACAACAAGAATCTGTTAACCAATACCAAAAAATCAAAAAAAATATAGGAAAACAGAAAATACCTCATTGGCAAACCTAGACAATAAATCCAGAAGAGACAACTTAAGAATCATTGTACTTCCTGAATACAATGAGGATTAAAAAATAGCCTGTATAAATATTTCAGTATGTTTTGAAGGGAAATTGCCCAGATATTATGGAATCAGAGGGATAAATAGTTACTGAAAGTAAACATTAATCCCCTCTGGAAAGGGATGCCAAAAAGTAAACAGCAAGTAATATTGTGGCCAAATTCCAGAACTATCAGATAAAAGAGGAAATCCTGGAAGCAGCCAGAAAGAAACAATTTAGATACCAAGGAACCACAGTAAGCATTACACAGGACCTGTCTGCATCAACATTAAGGGATCAAAGGGCCTGGAATATTATAATCTGAAGAGCAAGGAAGCATGGAATGCAGTCAATAATTCACAATCCTGAAAAACTGAGCCTTCTCTTCGAAGGAAAAGATGACATTGAACATAATAAGCAACATCCAACAATTCCTGATGAAAAGACCAGAGTTAAAATAGAAAATTTGGACTTCAAACTGTAGACTCATGAAAAGGTAAAAAAAGGAAAATATAAAAATTTCTATCCAATAAGATGAAACTGGCTATATTCCTACCTGGGAGAAAAAAATTCATAACTCTCAAGAATAGGAACCCTATTCTTAGCCAAAGCCATGGACACCCATGACTTATCTGTGACTCAGATGGAATGAAATATAAACAACATCTGCTTAAAAAGGGGTGGGGGAAGTAAAGAGACAGGAGAAAGGAAATAAGTGAAAGGGGTAAATCATATTACATGAAAAGTTACAAAGGACCTATTGCAATAGAGGGGAAGAATGGAGTAGGGGAGAATTGCCTGAATAATACTCTCATCAGATTTGATTTGAAGAACGAAAAACATACATTCAGCTAAGTTAAGAAACTTATCTTACTTCACAAATATTAAAAGGGGAAACATGGTGGACAGAAATAAAGGGGAATAACAGAAAGTAGGGAAGGAAAAGGGTTCAAAAGGAAAGGGTAAAGATATGGAACAGGGTCAAACACACTGAAGAAAGTGGTATTCTTAAGTAAAATAGTAGGGAATATGGAAAAAATGAAAAAAAGGAAACTTACAAACTGGGAAAAGATAGCATGGAGGGCAACAAAGAGTTGGTAATTATAGCTTTAAATGTAAATGGGGTGAACTCTCCCATACAACCTAAGTGAATAATAGAGTTTATTAAAAGGGAGAATTCTACAATAGCTAGTTATAAGAAAATCATTTGAAGCAGAAACATACATATAGAATAAAGGTAAAAGTTTGAAGATGAATATATTTTGCTTCAGTCAAACTAAAAAAGGCAGAGGCTACAATCCTTATCTCAGGCAAAGCAATTGCTAAAATAGATCTCATTAAAAGACATAAGTAAGGAAACTATATCCTGTTAAAAGATACCAATAAACAATGAAGGAATTTCAATACTAAATATTTATGCACCAAGTGGTATAACATCCAAATTCCTAGAAGTTGAATGTTTTACAGGAAGACATAAATAGAAAAATGCTACTGGTGGTAGACCTCAACCTCAATCTCTCTGATTTAGATAAGTCTAAATATAAAATAAACAAGAACGAAGTTAAGGAAGTATATAGAATCTTAGAAAATATATATAGTATAGACCTTAGGAGAAAGGCGAATGGGGAAAGATGCCTTTTTTTCCCCTGAAGTACATGTCACATAAAAATTGAACATGTACTTGGGCGTAACAACCTTTTAATCAAATGAAGAAAGGAATAAATAATGAATACTTCCTTCTCAGATCATAATGTAATAAAAATCATACAATAATGCGCCATGGAGAGGAAGACCGAAAAATAATTGGTAATGATGAAACATCAAATTATAGAGAAGATTAATGATTTCATCCTACATGAGGACAAAAAGGAGACAACATACCAGATCTTATAGGATACAGACAAGGTGTATTAGGGGAATAAAGTAGAAAAAGAGGAAATCAATGAACTAAACATGCAATTTTAAAAATTAGAGAAAGAGCAAATAAAAAACCTGATTAAATACCAAATTAAAATTTCTAAAAACTAAAGAAGAAATTAATGAAATTGAAAGCAAGAAAACTATTGAACTCATAAAAAAGCAAGAGTTTGTTTTATGAAATAACTAATAAACCTTTGGTTATTTTGATTCAAAAAAAGAAAGAAGAAAACCAAATTACTAGTATCATAATTGAAAAAAGGTGAGCTCACAAACCAGTGAGGAAGAATTTAAAATAATAAATTCAGAATTATTTTGCCCATCTGTATGTCAGTCAATTTTATGATCTAGCTGGCATAGATGAAAATATAAGTTTCTTAGATTAAATGTAGAGGAAATTAAAAAACTAAATAACCTTAACTCAGAAAAAAGAAATTCCAAGAAGCAATCATTGAACTCCCTAAGAAAAAATCTTCAGAGCCATATTGATTCACAAATGAATTCTATCAAGCATTTAAGTAACAATTGGTTCCAATTCAGTATAAACTCAATGGAAAAAATAGGAGAATACAGAATTCTGCTTAACTCCTTCTATGACAAAATTCCCTAATGAATATGGATGCAAAAGTCTTAAATAAAATCTTAGCAATGTGATTACAGCATGTTATCCCAAGGATAATTCACTATGACCAAGCAGGTTTTATCCCAGTAATACAGGGTTGGTTCAATATTAGGAAAACTTAGTATACTTGACTATATTAATAGCAAACCAAACAGAAAGCATATGATTATCTCAATAGTTGTTGAAAAAGCATTTGGCCAAATGCAACACCCATTCCTACTAAAAACTCTAGAGAGCAGAGGAACAAATGGATTGCTTCTTAGAACAAGAAATTTCTACCTGAAACCATCAACAAACATTGGGATAAACTAGAGGCATTCCCAATAAGATCAGGGGTGAAACAGGGATGCCTGTTATCACCACTGCTACTCAATATCGTGTTAGCAATAAGAGCAGAAAAAGAAATCACAGGAATTAGAATAGGGAAGGAAGAAAGAAAGAATTTGCTCTTTGCAGATGACATGATCCTATACCTAGAGAATCCTAAAAAACATCTAAAATCTACTAGAAACAATTTTCAACTTTAACAAAATTGCAGGATATAAAATAAAACCATATTAATTCTAAGCATTTCTATGTATTACTAGAAAGATACAGCAGCAAGAGATAGAAAGAGAAATTCCATTTAAAGTAACTTCAGACAATATAAAATACTTGGGAGTCTACCTGCCAAGGCAGACTCAAAAAACTCTATGAAAACAACTATGAAACAGTTTTCACACAAATAAAATCTGATTAAATAGCTGGCCAAATATCAACTGCTCATGGACTGGCCAAGTTAATGTAACAAAAATGGCAATTCTACCTAAATAAAACTCCTTATTTAGTGCCTTACCCATCAAACTTACAAAAAATGACATTAATGTACTAGAAAAAATTGTAACAATCCATATGTAGAAACAAAAACTCAAGAATATCCAGTGATTTAATGAAAAAAAGTTTAAAGAAGGTGACTTAGCCTTACCAGATCTAATATTATAATATAAAGCATCAGTCATCAAAACAGTTTGGTATTGGCTAAGAAATTGAATGGTGGATCAGTTGAATAGAGTAGGTGAAAAAGAGGCAGCAGGAAACCATTATAATAATTAGGTATTTGATAAACCTAAAGAGTCCAGCTTTTGGGATTAAAAATCCTCTCTTCAATAAAAACTGTTGGCAAAATTAGCAGAAACTTGAATTAGATCAACATCTCACAACACATATATCAAGATAAGTTCAAAATGAATATAGGATTTAGACAAAAAGATAATATTATAAGCAAACTAGGAAATCAAGTGGTATTCTACCTGTCACATCTATGGAAAGGGAAACAGTTTATGATGAAGTAAGAGATGGAGAATATCATTAAAAACAAACTAGATACTTTTGATTACATTAAATTAAAAAAAACTTTTGCATGAACAAAAACTACTGTAACTAAGATCAAAAGAAATGTAGCAAGTTGGGAAACAATTTATACAACTAGTATTTCTGACAAAGGATTCATTTCTAAAATATAGAGAGCATTGCATCAAATTTATTTTAAAAAAACCTTTTCTAAATTGACAAATGGTCAAAATATTTGCAAAGGCAATTTACAAATGAGGAAATCAAAGCTACCCATAGTCATATGAAAAAATACTCTAAATCATTACTTGTTAGAGAAATGCAAATTAATACAGCTCTGAGGTACCATCTCACACTTATCAGATTGGGTTATTTGACCAGAAAGGACATGTTAAGTATTGGAAGGCATGTGGGAAATCTGGGACAATAATACATTGTTGGTGGAGCTGTGAACTCATCTAACCTTTTTGGAAAGCAGTCTAGAATTATGCCCAAAGGGCAATAAAATGTGAATACCTTTTGATCCAGCAATACCACTACTAGTTCTATACCCTGAAGGAAAAATGATAAAAACATCACTTGTACAAAAATATTCAGAGTTGTCCTGTTTCTGGTAGCAAAGAATTTGAAATTGAATATCCATCAATTGGGGAATGGTTGAGCAAATCGTGGTATATGTATCACTATTACACTATAGGCACACTACTGTTCTACTAGAAACTAAGAAGAATGGGATTTCAGATAATCTCTAAAAGACTTGTGTGAACTGATGTTGAGCAGGATGAGCAGAACCTGAAGAACATTACACATCCTAACAGCAACATGGATGATGATAATCAATTTTAATGGACTTGTTCATTCCATCAGTGTAATGATAGACAATTTTAGGGACAATCTTAGACTTGCTATGATGGAGAATACCATCCATATCCAGAAAAATAATTGTAGAGTTTAAACAAAGACCAAAGTCTATTAATTTTCCATTTTATTTTAAGAACTGTTTCATGTACTACAAAGTTTAGCTATTTCTAATATATTTTCTCCTCAATGATATGATTTCTCTCTTAACACATTCAATTTCAATCAATGTATAGCATGGAAACAGTGTAAACATTATCAAATTGCCTTCTGTGGGGAAATGGGGGGAGTGAAGAAAGGATAGGGGGAATTGTAAAATTTCAAACCTTACAAAAAAGTAGAAACTTCTATTGTATGTAAGCAGAAAACAAATAAATATTAATTTAAAAAATGTAAGCTCAGACTGTTTTTATTCTATTATGTGTTCATTTCCCCACTCTATGACTTGATTTTAACTCTTTGTTAAGGAGGAACTCTGCTTCCATATTTGAGGAGACACTGTCCCGAATTTTTGAGAGTTTTGCTGCTTATTTCAGGGATACTCCCCCAACCCCATATCATCCCCCTGGGATGTACAAGGTCTCATTTTCTTCAAGTTTTTATGAGAAGCTCTGACTTCTCTCCTGGCCTGTGCTCTAGTCTGTGGATGACCCCAAGCAATCTCTGTTGCCTTGGAACTGTGAGGAGGTTCCCTGATCAACTGGGGCAGTTTGGGGTCTCAGCTTATCACTTGAATTTCAGAATGGCAAAGCAACAGATTCCTGTACCCTGATAGCTGGGAGAGTGTTGCTTTCTCCCCCAACCCCCTAACAGATCCATTTATAGGTGGAGTGCTTTGCAAGCAGCTTCTAGGTTTGTGGTGCTGAGTATTCTGGAAGCAGTTTCTGGTTGGTTAATGTAGCTGAGGCTGCACTAAGGCCTGCAATGATCTAGGCTCCCCTGTCATACTAGTGTAGTAGAATTCTCCTGCCAACTTCCAAGCTGACCTTGGAAATACTTGGGCTGAGAAGTCCTGCCAAAGAACCAGGTGCTCCCAGGGACCCAGGTTCCCCAGGGAACTCTTTCCTGTTAAAGAAGGGAGAGGGAAAAGAAAGGATGATATCTAAAAGAAGTTAAAAGCAATAATCTGGAAAATACTAAAAATTTAAAGATATGGATAATTGTTTCAATTCTGGTATAAGCAATACCTGAGGATTCATTAGTGCAAATATTTTGTTGAAAAGAAATAGTGAAATAAACACAGAAAAATACATAGTTTAGGTATACTTGCAGAGAATCAAAAGGTACTGGGAAAATGGAAGATGTTCATTTACTCTTTCTATACATAAAAACATACATATGTGTGCGTGTGTTTGTGTGTGTGTTAACAAATAAATAATAGAAAATATTGCTTTACAGAAGTCCGAGTGCAGAAACTATCATAAAGTCACATTATTTTGTCATATTTATTTCAGAGTGCAAAGTTAAATTATTTAATTATATTTATTAAGCTATTTTTACCATCCTTTCACCCCCTTCATAGCAGGTTAATTATATTTGATTAAAAGTATATTTCTATTTTCTTTGTCCCTTCTTGACCATGCTTCTTGATCATTTTTGGAAGAAATAAGTTCATCAATATTAGCTTTGGAATGAGCCATTGTTGAAATATGAGTCAATCAAATGCAAAATATTCAGTAGTCATCATTGTCTTCTTTTTTTTGTTTGTTTTTTTTTTTAGGTTTTTTGGCAAGGCAATGGGGTTAAGTGGTTTGCCCAAGGCCACGTGGCTAGGTAATTATTAAGTGTCTGAGGCTGGATTTGAACTCAGGTACTCCTGACTCCATGTCCAGTGCTCTATCCACTGTACCACCTAGCCACCCCCTCATCATTGTCTTCTAAAAAAGAAAAATGTCCATTACTCTATTTCCTACAAAGGTATCATTATGGGGTTATCATAATCATTGCTAAAGAAAGCTGTTTTAGCAGAGGGCTGATATTTATATCTGACAGTTAGCAAAGCCACTATCACATATATACATGGACATATATTGCTTTTTTATAGTTTCATTTCTATTTTTATCAAATAATTTTGATCATAATTTATTCAGAGATAATCCAAAGATAAGCAATGTAAGCTAATTTCATATTAGGAAAAAAAACAAACACTTTGAATGGGGAAAATTATGCCAAAATATAAAGTCCAGAAAATTCCATTAGAGCATCTTCAGGCTCAATCCCACCTGGATTTTGCCTTGGGCTCAGGTCCACATTAAGTACTTCATTAGTGTAATGAAATAGACTCTAAAGCAAAAACTTAAATGAAGTCTTCATCATGTAAAATGAATTGCTTTAGAGTTTGGTCTTGGAGTGGAGACTTGCATTCAGATACTCATTTAATGCTGTAAATCAAAATGTTACTTATATATTGTCAACCTTAAACAGTAACAGCAATATTAAACAGAAGAATCAGAAAGATCCCTTTTAAAATTTTACTGCTTTTCAGTGATGATCTCTGTAAACCTGGGCATGTATATTTTCTGAATCTCACTTTTTTCATCTGTAAAAGAAAAGGAAGTGGATTATGGTGATCTCAGAGATTGCTTCAAGCTATGATCTTATGGAATTATTTGACAGATATGAAATATAAATGACAAAACAAATTCTAATATATATATATATATATGATATAGGATCTTAGATTTTTATGTTAATAGGAAATTATGGGGTATATAATTCAAATGCCTCATTTCATAGATAAAAGTTCTAAAAATCAAATTTATTTTTTATTTCTATATTTTTCACTTTCAATATTACTTGTATTTAAATAGTCTTTTCAATATTGATTTTTGAAAAGTTTGGAGTTCTATTGAGAATCAAATTTAAATGACTGCACAATCAAACAATAACGTAACAAGAGGTATGATTTGAATTCAAATCACCTGATAACCAAAATTGCATTGTTTCCATGCTGTATGAAACTTAATGTAGATGTACAATTTGAACTCAGGACACCAAGAGCTTGACTTCAGTTTTACTTTGAGTCAATAAATTCCAATTTCGTTTTCTTTAGATTATTATTATTACAAAAAATCTAGATTAGTTCTTTGAAAGGAAAGATATTTCACATGCTACAAGTTTTTGAGATTTCCCACTTAGCTGCAGAATATTAAGGGGGAAAGTAAATAATGATAGGTGTACTTGAGTAGGTCCAGATGATAATGATGATTATGATGTTGAAGATATGATAATCATCATCATACATTTATCATTATTATTATTACTATTTATCATTCTTCTTACATAGTAAATGCTATGCTATGAACAGCGAGGTCCAGTAAGATTAGTTAAGTGTATATAAATCATTTCAATTCAGCTGTGAGCTAAAATAAGAGCAAACATAATTGTTAAGTGATGGGAAATTAAATCCTTGAAAGGAAACCTAAATAGTAGTTGAGTCAATTCTAAGTAAACAACATTCACAAACTTTATCTTTCTTAGTCCACATAAAATTAAGTATAGTATTCAATAAAAGTTAAGGCGACAGTAAGCAAAGTTTAAATGAGAGAGTGAATGTGTGGCAGGGAGTGAAATGAATTAATTGACTGATAAACATATAAGTCATTTGTTAATAAAAGTATCACAAATTATATTTTCTGTCCATTGTTTATTTTAAATATGTAGGGGAGATACTAATCTTTAGCTTTAAGAATTTTTGAATATCATTTTCCTTTGATGTAGATTTCAGTATATGTAGTAATTGAAAATGGTTAAATTTAAGAGGATAAGACTTGGAAATTACTCAGAACTTCAAAGCAAAGCAGTGCTGGGCTGAGAACTATTAATAAGTAATGTTGCAACAGCTCCTTCAATTTTGTCAGTTGGTAGTTCAGTAACACAATTAATTAAATCTCACACTCATGTAGAAGGCAAGAGAGAAAAAGCTGAAAATTAGACAAAATATGTAATACCATGGGATTAATAAAGTAGAAAAAATCCTTGTCTTGATTGCATAAAAACTAATTTAACAGTTCAATCAAAATACATGAAAAAACTCTTATTGTTTATTGTAACATTTAGCTAGATTTTTAAAACATTTATTTCATATTGCCTATTTATTTTTCCACATTTTACGTTATGCAAATTTATTTTCTTATAATTTAATTTGAAGAATGAATTAAGAATGGAGATGAGAAAGCAGAAAATAAAAAAAGAGAATGGGGAGGAGAGTAAAGTATTTAGCAGACAAGAGGGGTATTGCATTTCAGCAATTGTTTAAAAACATGTGATGTGCTAGGTTGAGAGCTGGCATGGGAGTCATTAAAAGTAAAATTTAAATTCTCCCTTAGACAATCATTGTGTGTGTGTGTGTGTGTGTGTGTGTGTGTGTGTGTGTGTGTGTGTGTGTTATTTTTGACCCTGGGTACTTCCTCGAGATGATAGCAGCCCAGGCTATACATTCAAGAAGTCACCAATCATTTTTGTTGGAATATGTTAACTCATAAGGAACTTTATAGACTGTAATTAATAGTAGATGTTAGTTCAATGAGGGCTTAATGCCAAAATCAGAATGAGAGAATCATAAAGTTGGCAAGGATCTCAGCAACCATCTAATCCAAATAGAACAAGAATGAACCTCATACTCCAATATAAAGCACAACATATGCACCAGTCTCTGAAGAGTTTGAACTTGTAGAGTCACTGTATGCCAGTTTTTGACATTTCAGATTGTTAGGAAGATTTTTTTCCCCTTTAGAACAAGCAAATGCTTACCTCTGTTATATCTATAGTTATTCCTTGCTCAGCACTCTGAGAATAAATTTCCATTACAATTTCATTTTTTCATTCCTTCCTTATCTCTTCATTGAAATGCTATCTGCCAATATTTCCTTTCATATAATTCATATGAAACCATCACCCTTCTCTTAGCAAAATTCAATCTATCCACTAGCACAAGTGATTCCATTTAATGCTGCATCCTAAAATACCCTTTATTACTCTCATTTTATCACATATTAAATCTTTTCTTGTTGACTATTTTGTTTTTCTAAATACAAACAAAACTCTATCTTACCCATGTTCAAAACAGTCACTTTATCCATTCATCTTCAGTAAGTACAAGCCAATATCTTTCCTTCCCTTTATGGTTAAAATGTTGAGGAGACAAGTTAAAATAAATGCCTCTACTTATTCTCTTTTCCCTCTCATCTTAGTTTTTTATACTTTTACTTCAAAGCTCATCATTCAACTAAATCTTTTCTCTATATACTTAGTAATGATCTCTTAATTTCCAAATCAAATTGAGTTTTCTCTTTGTCCTGCTTGACCTCTATATAGCCTTTTCCCCTTTACCCCTTTTCTGCTCTTTCCTTCCTTTCCTTTCTTTCTTCCTTTGTTTCTTTGTTTCTTCTTTCTTTCTTTCTTTCATTCATTCTTCTTCTTCTTCTTCTTCATCCTCTGCTTCTTTTGCTTCTACTTCTGTTTGTGCTTCTTATTCTCCTACTTCTACTGTTGCTTCTACTTATTTTGCTTCTCTCTCTCTCTCTCTCTCTCTCTCTCTCTCTCTCTCTTTACGATATATATATATATATATATATATATATATATATATATATATATATATATATAATTTCACTTGGATATATCTCTGTGTGTGTGCACGTGCTCTTTCACATGGTCTTTTCATAATTTTCTATAGATTCAATTATCATTACTATGCTGCCAATTCCCCAATCTTTTATTAAACTCTGACCTTCCTGTAGACCTTCACCCATGTATCTTTAATTCCCTTTGAGATATCTTAAACTAAATATCTCCAAAACTGGACTCATTATCTTTAACTTCAAACCTGCCACTCCTCTAAAATGTCCTATTACTCTTTGCAAACACCACAATCCTTTTGATTCTCCAGACTTGCAACCAGGAGATTGGTTACAACAATCTAGAGAGAAGATATCCTCAAGGAAGTAAAGGGGAATCTACAATTTAAAAGACTGAATAAAGATTGCAGAGAATAATGACTAGAGATATCCATTGGATTGAAAACTAAGAAATCATTGGTAACTCTGGAGAGAGCATTTGAACTGGTATCATGAATTCAAAAGTTGGATTTCAAAGGTGACAGAATAGAGTAAGAGGAGTTAAAGTAGATAAGTTAAATAAAGATTAAAGATATCAAGGAGCTAAACAATAAAAGGCAGAATAATTATAGTTAGTATGAGGATGAAGTGAGTTGTTTGTTGTTTATGTTTATTTGCTTTACCAGTAAGATAGAGAGATAGGAATATTTTTTAAGCAATGAGGAATGAGTCAGAAGGTAGAAAGAAGCTCAAAATAAATGATAGCTTGGGATAACAGAAGCAGTGACTTACTGTATAAGATATTATATAATGGGAGAGTTTGTGCAAGTAGAGGTGTTAATCTTTGTAATGTTTCATTATATGAGACAGAAGCTAAAGAATAAATATTGGCTGAAGGACATATGAGTGCTATGAGTTGAAGAAGAGGGAAGAATAAAAATCTCAATGAATGGTCTCAAATATTTTCTGTAAAATAGGAAATAGGAAAGTAAGATAGTAATAGAGGAAGCATTTCTTGCAATGTTTCTCAACATTCCCATCCTAACAATTTTAAAATTAAACCTCAAATTAAATTTTGGAATTATAGATCCAGTAAAATTTTCAGAGAGACATTTTTCTAGCCCTGTTAGTTGGACATAAACCCAATAAGAATATCTGAAGTTGGGGCAGCTAGGTGACACAGTGGATATAGCACTAGCCCTGGAGTCAGGAGTACCTGAGTTCAAATCCGGCCTCAGAAAGTTAATAATTACCTAGCTGTGTGGCCTTGGGCAAACCACTTAACCCCATTGCCTTGCAAAAAAAAAAAAAAACCTAAAAAAAAAGAAAAAATGGAATGTACCGAATTACATAAAATTATTTTAAAAAGCAAATGAAATTAATAAAGAAAAATACAGGGAAAGAAATGAGATTAATACAAGAAAATTGTGAAAAAATTTAACATCTTGGGCAAGGAGTCATTAAATAATACTAAGGAAATTAGTACTTTAAAAATCAGAATTGGGAAGGAAATTAGATGGTGTGGTGAAGAAAGCACTGACCCAGGAGTCAGGAGGACTTGAATACAAATCTGGCCTCAGACAATTAGTAATTATTTAGTTGTGTGACCATGGGCAAGTCATTTAACCCTATTGCTTTGAAAAAGAAAACAAAAGCAAAAGCAGAATTGGGACTTCTGGATTGGAGTTAAGATGATGGTGTAAAACTAATTTGCTCCTGGATATTTTCCCCATAAAATGCAAATAAAATTCTTTATAGATAATAAAGCTTATGTTCCGCCCAAAAATAAAATTCCTGGAGGGTCTTCAGTAAAGGTCTCTCTTCCAGGGTAAAGGGGAAATATAGCTCAGCATTTAGGAGAGTGGTGAAGTCAGTGGAAGGTTCTTAGGCACAGTTCAGCTCAAATCCTGGCCCAGCATGGGAACAAGGATGGTCACAAACCCAGATACAATGCAAGCTCTGAGATTTCTGGTTTGGGAAAAGACTGGTTTGTGAACAAACTACTGCATAGGCAAAACCTGGTCAAAACGGGGGAAACAAACCTCTTCATAAGCAATGTCTGGACTGCATAGACAATACCTGGGTAAGCAATAAAAACAAGATTCTGGCTCCAAAACATAAAAGGACAGGATTATATTCCCCTCTACCCCAGGAAGAGCAGAGCTCAACAATAAAAATGAGCAAAATACCCCAAAAGAGTACTAACCAAAGAACAATACTATTCAGATAGAGATGATAAAAATACTATCTCAGAAGAAGAAAGCAGTGACAAATTACATACATGTGAAGTTTAAAAGTTTATGAACTGAACTCAACCAAAACATTAAGGAAGAACTTTAAAAGAATTTTAAAATTTAGAGAAGAGAGGAAGAAGAAAAATGGCAAAATAATAAAAGTGCATTTATTTATTGAATTATTTTTTTTTAGATTTTCAAGGCAATGGGGTTAAATGACTTGCCCAAGGCCACACAGCTATGTAATTATTAAGTGTCTGAGGTTGGATTTGAACTCAGGTACTCCTCACTCCAAGGCCAGTGCTCTATTCACTGTGCCACCTAGCCACCCTAAAAGTGTATTTAAAAGTAAAAATTACCAACTGAAAAAATAATTAACTCATCAAAAAATAAAATCAAACAATTCAAAAGAGAATATAGCTCATCAAAAAATAAAACTGACCTAATGGGAAAGGAATATAACCCATCAAAAACCAAAATTAAGCTACATGGAAAAGAAAACACAAAAACTATATGATGAAAATAAAGCCCTAGAATTTAGAATTGGACAAATAGAAACTAAAGACTCTAGGAGACAGCAAAATTTCATCAAACAAAAATTAAAAGAATGAAAAAAAATGAAGAAAAGTGGAGTATCTTTTAGGAAGAACAAATGACCTAGAAAGCAGAAGCAGGAGAGGTAATTTATGAATTACTGGTCTAACCAAAAGCTGAGATCAATAAAAAAAGAATCAGGAAAATATCT
The DNA here is from genome assembly GCF_037893015.1 of Macrotis lagotis. Lineage (NCBI taxonomy): Eukaryota > Metazoa > Chordata > Mammalia > Peramelemorphia > Peramelidae > Macrotis > Macrotis lagotis. The sequence goes on along the minus strand of NC_133658.1, from coordinate 470,439,146 downwards.
TTCAGAATTCATCATGGAAAATTGTCCAAATATCCTAGATCAAGAATGCAAATTAATTTTTCAATGAATCCATAGATCACCTCTAGAGAGGTGATATATCTGCATACAATATATTTATTGTATATTGAAATTAAGAGATCATTACTAAGCATATAGAGAAAAGATTTAGTTGAATGATGATCTTTGAAGTAAAACTATAAAAAACTAAGATGAGAGGGAAAAGAGAATAAGTAGAGGCATTTATTTTAATTTGTCTCCTCAACATTTTAACCATAAAGGGAAGGAAAGATATTGGCTTGTACTTACTGAAGATGAATGGATAAAGTGACTGTTTTGAACATGGGTAATGGGATCTGAAATTGGGGCAAGGCATTGGGGTTAAGTGGTTTGTCCAAGGCCACACAACTAGGTAATTATTAACTTTCTGATTGTTATAAGATTCATTTCAAATAATGTCATTTGAATAAAAACTCCAAGAAATCATAATAAAATTTCAGAATTCTCAACTAAAGGAGAAGATGCTTCAAGGAGCCAAAAAGACATATTGTAAGCATCAAGAGAGTACAATGTGACTCAAATGGGGCATATCAGTTTCAACATTAAAGTACTGGAGGGTCTGGAATATGATATTCATGAAGGCAAAAAAAATTCAGTATGTTCTGTCTGGGGGGAGAAGATGAATTTTCAATGAAATAAAGGGCTTTCAAAAATCAAAATTGGTCAAATATTAAATGAGGTACAAAAGTTTATTGCAGAAATATAATTCCTTAAAAATGAGAATTGGGAAGAGTAAAGTCACAATGACAGGTGAAAACAGAAACCCACTTGAACATATGCAAATTCCCTGCCAACATATTATGTGTGTCAAAACTGAATTCTAAACTAGCAAAACTAGCAAAAGGGTAAGGTAAACAATGTTCTAGACCAAAATAGCATAAAATATCATGAGAAAATGTTTCTCTCATTGGGATAAAAGGCAAGCAATGACTATTGCAGGCAGTATCTGGCCATGTCAGTAGAGTGCTATATGTTAATAGTTATGAAGCAAGGCCCCAAATTCATAAAAAATTATCCCATCAGAAGAGCCCTTAATCTCAGTACAAGCAAGAAGTAGTAGGGATCTGAACCCCAAGATAGGTCAGTGATTGGGTCCTATGATCCCATCATTTTCCATAGGTGACAAGCTATGGTTACAGCATATGAATTGGGCAAATGGGAGTCAATGATGACATGAGATATTAATAAACAATAAAATAAAATAAAATGAATGAGAAAAAGAAAATATGAAATGTCTCACTGAAAAAATAGCATGTTGAAAATAGATATGGAAAAGAAAATTTAAAAATTAGATCAGACAACTAAGATTTTTGTTAAAAAAAAAAAGGATCTGGACATTATCTTTCAAGAAGCTGTCAAGGAAAATTGAACTGATATGAATGGAAGCAAAAGGTAAAATATAAAATCAAAGAATTCACCAATCCCTTCCTGAAAAAGATCTTTGCAGAGGAAGATATACATGATGTGTGTGCAGGGGAAGATATATGTGAAATAATTTACACCATTCTGCCTCTTCCCCCCCTTCTCTTTTTTGTTTAATTTCATTAAGTATTTTTAGATATCATCTCATCATTGTCCTCCATGTATATTCCTAATTAATAATGAAAAAACCTTCTGCAGCTGCAGTCCACATTGGCTTTGACTCCACTCTCATCACTTGTTGGGGCTGTAATTTGCTGCTAACCTTCCAAGTAATTAATCCTTTTGTGGATTATGCCTTTATGGAACCCATATTGACAGGTTATTTGCAGTTATTTTTATAGGAGTTCCTTCCTTTTCTCCACCATCATCTTTCTGCTATGTTCAATAAGAATTAGTATTACATTTTGTGAAATGGGTTTTTCCCTGCATTTACAGACTTAATTATATGATTCATCTTGGCTTTATTGTTGATATAATCAATTACACTGATAGTTTTCTTCACATTGAAACAGCTGTGCATTACTCAAGTACTATTATTATAAAATGAGTGGGACAATTTGAAAAAAATCTTAAAAAGAGTTAAATTAAGTGATGTAAAATGAATAATGCCAAAGCAAGAGAACATTGGTTATAGAGTAACAGAAATATTATATAATCATCTCTGAAAGACTTAGCCATTCTCAAAAAATTAATGAGTCAAGAAATTTCAAGATACTTATGATAAAAATAATGGTATACACCTCTAGAGAAATAATTGAATCTAAGCATCTGAATGTAGGTATATGAAAGCTATATTTCACCTTTTTTGTAGATGTTTTTTAAAATCTATGTTTTCTTTTACAAGATGATTACTATGGAGATGTATTTTCATTTGAAATTGAATCTGTATAACCTCTACTAAAGCGCTCTCAGGGAGGAAAGAAAGGAGAAAGAGAAAGTGAATTTGGAAATTGCAATTTCAAAAAAAACAAAAGTTCTAATTTATATTTACATTTAATTGGGAAAAAATAAATACTTAATTTAGATTTGAATAAATAGTCAACAATATAACCAAAACAAAGATAAAAATAAGTTTAAAAATATGTTAAAATGCTGGAAAACTCATAAAAAATAATCTTACCTGAAAAAATGTAGCCTGAGGAGATCAGATTTAAGTAAAAATCCCTAACTTCAAGCCATGATTAAAGAATGAGTCTAGAAATAAAATTTCAAAAATTATGAAGCAATACTGCTTTAAAATCCTAGAACCAGAAGGTAAAGTAGTAATTGAAAGAATTCACCCTTCAACTCCTGAAAAATATCCTGAAATTAAAAAAAAAAAAAACACCAAGGAATTATGTAGTCAAATTACAGTGTTCTTTGTTTAAAGAGAAAATAATTTAAGTAGCCAACAAAATAAATATGTAGATTGAGGGGGGAGGGGGGAAAGAGAGAGAGAGAGAGAGAGAGAGAGAGAGAGAGAGAGAGAGAGAGAGAGAGAGAGAGAAAGAAGAATAGATGGCTATTTACTGAAGTGCTGCAGAAAAGATCACATAAGATGGGCAGTTACCATGTAAAAGGAGTAGATGACTTGACATATAATATTCTGAAAGGTGAAGAACTAGAATTGCATCCAAAAATAATCCATCCAGCAAATCTTGAATATAATTCTTTAAGTGAGAAAATCGATATTTAATGAATTATATAATTTTATGAATAGATCAAAGCTGAATAGAACATTAGAGCTTTAAATATAAGATTCAAGAAAAGTATTAAAAGTAAATGGTAAATAGAAATCATAAGGGAATCAATAAGGTTAAATCCTACAATTCTTATTTGTTGAGATGATAACAGGTAACTAAACATCTTTATCTTTAAAATGAGCAATAAGAAGGATTCTACATAGAAATATATTGAGTCTTTTATGTTGAGATGATCTAAATGACAGAGAAAAGATTGAGGGAAAGAAAGGATAGGGAAAATTATCTCACATAAAATAGGTTCGCAAGGGAGAGATTTTATAGTCAAAAAATGAGGGAAGGAATCTTGAAGTTTATACTCAGTAAAATTGGCTTGAAGAGAATAGAATATAATACTCAATATACCACTCAATTAGGTATTGGTATCTATCTTATTCAATAGAGGAGTAGTTGGTGAAGGAAAAAAAAAAGAAAAAGCTGGAGGCATAAATTTCAGGGAGAATTGAACAAGGAAGTGGTCAGAAGCAAAATACATTATTTTTTTGAAGGCACAGAGAGAAGGACAAAAAGAAAAAATATATGTAAACAGGGAATTGCACAATTAGTAAACCATCTATGAATGTGATTAGATGAACTCACCTATAAAAGAAACGCATAGTGCAATGCACAGTCAATTGAAGGTATAAAAAGAACATTTAGCCTAGAGTTAGGAAAATTTAATTTCATATCCAAACAAACATTAGCTGTGTGACTCTAAGCAAGTTGGCTCTGTTTCCTCATCTGTTAAAAAAAATACTGGAGAAGAAAATGATAAAACACTCTAGTATCTTTGCTGAGAAAACCCTAACTGTGGTATAAAAAAGTTATAATGACTGAAATGATTCAACAGTAAAAATAATACAATAGATTAGAAAGCAAAAGCCATAAATATGGTGGAGTAGCTTTACAGTCTCATCTCCAAAACAGTGAGTTGGACAACTGATCAGAAAGATAATACATCTCCATTTTGCTGACTCTGCTATTGTTTGGAAACATTGTTCTTAGCTCTGGTTGAGAGATTCAGGAGAGAGAAGTGTTTGTAATTGATCATATGAGAACAGGGATCTTATTTATAGATCTGATTAGATAGAATATATGGGACTTCAGGGAATTACTCACTTTTCATTAGTAAATCACAGTTCAGCAGAGAACAGTGACCACACATTTTCCAGTGCCATACTATCTTGGAAATTCTTTCATTTTCAATGCAATGACAAAGAGTCTACATAAAGAAAGATTATTAGTATGAGTTTATAAGGTTTGGATGATCACAAACAATGAGAAATAAGAGTCAAGCAGTGAGAGGAGGGGGGAAGTGAGAAAATTAATGGGGAAAATTATCTTATAAAAAGAAGCATGCATGAAAAATCATTTAGAGGAGTAGGAAATTTCTGAACTCTCTCTCTCTCTCTCTTTTCCTTTCTCTCTCTCCATATATATACATATATATATATATATATATATATTCATATATACATACGCACGCACACACTCTCACAGGCACAGAAATCTATCATAGAAAAATGGAAATAAGAAGGAAAGAGAGAAGAGAAAATTTGGGAGAAGATAAGAGGGAAGTTGTATTTAAAAAGGCAGTATAAAAAATTTGAGAAGGAATAGGACACGATGACAAAAGTAAAAGCATAATACAATGATACAAAATACATAATTAGTGACTGTAATTGTAAATAGAGTAGAAGTTTCACAGAACTGTTGAGAAACCAGAAGCCAACAATGTGGTGTTTATAAGAAACATACTTGAAACAGAAAGATACCCGTTAAAATAATGGATTGAAAAGGAATTTTTTATTTTTCAATGGAAGTAAAAATGACAAGAGTAATAATTATGGTCTCAGATAAAACAAAAGCAAGTATAGGCCAAAATAAAAAAGATTCAAAGGGAACACAATATTTTACTAAAAATAAGTGTGGACTATGGAGTAATCTTGACAATTTTATAGCATCTTTGTCAGATAAAGGGATTCTTTTTCCAAAATATAGACAATTGTGTCAAACTGATAAAAAATAAGATCCATTTGTCCTTTGAGAAATGATCAAAAACTATGAAAAACTTTTCAAGATCCCTATTTATGTAAAAAATGAAAATTAAAAACAAACAAGATATCTCCTTGCAACTATAATATTTGATATATATTAGAAGAAATGCAAGAAAATGTACATGAATGAAGCATTGGTAGAATTCTTACTTGGTCTATTCATTCAGGTTTTGCTACAGGTTGGGCAAAAACATTACATTAAAACATTTGGGAAAAAATATCACGATTGGTGTGACTCACATTTCCTTTATGCTACTGCAATTTTTACTTAGTCATGAAGTATAGTGCCTTCTCTGATACTGGCACATAGATGGTTCTATGCCACTGATTCTCAGGTCTCATAAAGGACACTAAATTTCTTCAGAGAGAAGTTGGGGGTGTACTTGATTTTAATCTTCTGATCTCTGTGTGACTGGTCCATAACAAACAGTAAATGCATGTTGACTGACCATTTTTCATTTGAACAATATCTCCTTCAAGTATTAGTGAGTAATCACTTTAAAGTGAATTTTCTTATTTCATTACTTTTTATTTTTTCATCCCGCTTAGTCACAGCAAAATTTTTTGATTTTCTTTACAAGTTTTCATTCTCCTTGCCTTTATGCAAATGAAAAAGTATAACTAACTGTCAATGCAAACTTATAGTGGTATCACAGACATGGGGAAAAACAAGAAGAGAAAAAAATTCTACCATCCATTTAAAACTTAATTATGGAACTTCTAGATTCCGTAAGTTTTGAACGCTATATAAATGTTAACAGTATATTCGGAGATTTTAGAAACTGGTTACTTAGAAGAAAAAGTTTAGACAATATAATTATAAGATGGGTCTGCACCTGTAATATCATCAATCCAAAAAGTAAATTTTACAGATCAACCCTTTTCTAAAGTTATTTTATTTTGATAATAATTATATATGAGAAAGGAATGTCCATTCTACTCCAAAGATGATTAATTTATAATATTTGGTGACTTGCTAAGCTATTTTGGAGAGAGAAACTTGTCATTTTTATTTGAGTAGTACTATTCAAATACTTTTACAAAACACTGCACAGTTAGGTGGCATAGTGAATGGAGGACTAGATTTGGAGTAAAAAAAAACCCAAAACCTTAGTTTAATCATGCCTCAGGCTTATAGCTCTCTTACTCTGGTGCAGTTTCATAGCTTATTTTCACAATGGCAATATGGGGAAAATCATAGCATTTAACTCATGAAGTTAGTGTGCCCCTCAAGTGAAGTAATTTATGTAATTTTCTCTAAACCTAAAAGCACTATTCCTAAGTTGCATACAGTTGATCTATAGTTGGCTTGCCTTCTGGATCAAGGAAACATCCTATTTTCCACTTTCATTGTCAGCTTTTATGAATTTAAAAGTTGGTCTTTGCCTATAAATAAAAACATCATCAAAATAATCTAAAGGTATGTATTCTCACAATATCATAACATTCTTTAATGGTGAATTTAGAACAATAGAGATTCTTTATACTGAAGTTGTTGTTACAATACCTTTTTGATAAAAACAGACCCCTTTGGTTGAGCCTGGAGAACAGAACAAGAAGCGAATTTATATCTCCATTAAGTTCATATATGCACTCTGATTTTTCAATATCACATTTTTTAAGTTCCTATTGGATATGGATTTAAATAGGACCTTTAAGGTGACTTCTAATATTAAATTCTATGATGGAGGAAATTCTTATAGAAAGGAGGCTGGGAGGAAGTCTAGGGGGCAGATAGGTGGTGTAGTAGATAGAGCACCGGCCCTGGAGTCAGGAGTACTTGAGTTCAAATCCGGCCTCAGATGCTTAAAACTTACCTAGCTATGTGGTCTTGGGCAAGTCACTTAACTCCAATGCCTGGAAAAAAAAACTAAAAAAAAAAGAAAGGAGCCTTAATTCAATACTATCTTGCATTCAACTGGGTTCAACAAATATTCAGATGTTTAATTATATGCATATACTCACATACACTTTTTTCTGGACTTAGGAGATTTTAGAATAAAAGAGGTGATTTTTTTTTTAATCATTTCAGTCTAAAGTAGTTATTACCACCACAGAGCAGAAAACCTGTTAATCCCAATAGCCCAATAAAAATTTCAGTTGAAATATTTGAAATTTATTTTAATTTGCTTTATAATCACACAACTATATAATGCATATTTTTATCTTCAATCTCATATATGTTTTTATTTAGTAAATTTCAATCATATTTAATTCTTTATGATGCCTTTTGGAGTTTTCTTGAAAAAGATACTAGAGTCATGCTCCATTCCTTCTCTAAATCATTTTCAAGATGATGAAAATGAAGCAAACAAGGTCATATGACTTGCCCAGGGTCACAAAGCTACTAAGGTCAGAAAGATGGATTTGATTGGCATATACTATCTAGCTCTCAATCTCACCAAAGGTTACATAAAAACTATGGATGATAACTCCAAAAGTACCCCCCCCCGCAACAATGATGAAGCTAAATCTGAATCATCAAAGATTGAGAGTTCTTTTCAGTACCTTTTGCTCTTTAGAATTCAATAATTATTTTGAAATTAAAAAAAAATATGGATGTCCTTGTGGTAACTCTGATGACTTGAATAAGTGTAAAATGAGGTTGCTGAAATAAATAACATCTGTGGTTCCTTCTATTCCTAAATTTATGAATCTATTTTCATGGAAATCATTATAATAGTGTGAAATAACATTGGATTTATGTTCAGGTGAGATCTAGGCTGTAATCAGTAACTATTTGTATGTGGTTATGTGCCCATCACATACTAACTTCTTTTTTTTAATTTTTTCTTTAAAATATTTTATTTGTTTTCTAATTATATACAATAGTAGTATCTACCTATCATTATTTGATAAGGTTTTGGATTTTACACATTTTCCCCTCCCCTCCACCAGCCCCCTCCCACCCACAGGAGACAGTCTGATGATAGTTACATGGTTTCCATGCTATGCACTAATCAAAAGTGAATGTGTCAAAAGAAAAGTCATATCCTTGAGGAATAAAATAAATAGTAGACATAGCAAAATTATGTAGTACCTAAGACTTTTTTTTTTTAAATGGAGGTAATAATCTTTGGTCTTTGTTTAAATTCCATAGTTCTTTCTCTAAAAACAGATGGTATTCTCTTTCACAGATACCATAAAATTGTCCATGATTATTGCACTGATGAAATGAGTATGTTCATTAAGGCTGAATATCACAACCATGTTGCTGTCTGTATATTTAATGTTCTTGTGGTTCTGTTCATCTTGTCCAGCATCAATTCATACAAGCCTTTCCACGCTTCTTGGAAATTCCATTGCTCCTGGTTTCTAATAGAACAATAGTGTTCCATAACACATGTGCACACACACACACACACACACACACACATATATATGTATATATATATCACAATTTGTTCAGCCATTCCCCAGTTGAAGGATTGAAGTACATTTACTCGATTTCCATTTCTTTTCCGCCACAAATAGAGCTTCTAAGAATATATTTGTATAAGTGATATTTGTATCCTTTTTCATAATCTCATCATGGTATAATCCGAGTAGTGGTATTGCTGGATCAAAGAGTATGTACGTTTTTATTGCCCTTTTGACATAATTCCAAATTGCTCTCCAGGAACCTGTCCCAGATTTCTCACATCCCTTCCAATGTTGATCAATTGTTATTTCTGGTCATATGAGCAAATCTGAGAGGTGTGAGGTAGTACCCCAGATATGCTTTAATTTTTATTACTCTAATCAGTAATGATTTAGAGCAATTTTTCATATGATTATGGATCGCTTTGGTTTCCTCATCTGTAAATTGCCTTCACACATCCTTTGACCATTTGTCAATTGGAGAATGACTTGTTTTTTTTTTTTATAAATTTGACTCAGTTTTCTATATATTTTAGAAATTAGTCCCCTTTCAGAAACATTAGTTGTAAAAATTGTTTCTCAATTTACTACATTTATTTTGATCTTGGTTATAGTGATTTTGATTGTGCAAATGCTTTTTAATTTAATGTAATCAAAATTATCCAATTTGTTTTTAATGATATTCTTCATCTCTTCCTTTTTCATAAACTGCTTCTCACTCCTTAGATCTGACAGGTAAACAATTCCTTGGTCACCTAGTTTGCTTTTCCAGCACCCATTTTGACCTTATCTTGGAATAGAGTGTGAGATGTTGGTATAATCCAGTCTTCCAATTTTCCCCAACAGTTTTTATTGAAAAGAGAGTTCTTAACCCAGATACTAGGCTCTTTGTGCTTATCAAATAAAAGATTACTATAATCCTTTCCTACTATCTCTTTTACACCTACTCTATTCCACTGATCCACCACTCTATTTCTTTGTCAATACCAGACAGTTTTGATGATTGAAGGTTTATAATATAATTTTAAATCTGGTAAGGCTTAGCCACCTTCTTTTACACTATTTTTCATTAAATCCCTTGATATTCTTGAATTTTTATATTTCCATATAAATTTAGTTACATTTTTTTCTGGCTCATTAAAGTAATTGGTTGGAAATTTGATGGGCATGGCACTCAATAAATAGTTAGTTATATTAAATAAAATAAAAGTAAGTAGAACTGCAATTTTCTTATATTAGCTTGGCCTATCTAAGAGTAGTTGATAGTTTCCCAGTTATTTAAATCTGACTTTATTTGTGTGAAAAGTGTTTTGTAGTTCTTTTCATTGAATTTCTGAGTCTACCTTAGCAAGTTTTTTATATTATTTGGAGTTATTTTAAAAAAGGATTTTTCTTTACAGATCTTGCTTCTGTATCTTGCTAGTGATATATAAAATGGCACCCACACTACAGATCCCATCAAGAAAAAGAGAAGATTAAAATAAGTTTTCAACTGCAAACATTGTGGAGGACCTTTAGTGAAGGTCTAACTCTTTGGGGGGAAAGGGGAAGCACAATCCAGAAGGCAGGAGAGCAACGAAATACAGCAAGGGGCTTTTAGGTAAAATGCATTCCAGGTCCCAATAGCTTAATAATAACAGAAGTCCTGGCAGCTGAATAGCAAGCCAACAGGGAGAATCCCAACCCCAAATGAGGTCTGAACCCAGAAACACTGGGGTACAACACAGGACTGGGTCAGGGAAAAAATTCTGTTAAATCACAAGCTGGGCATCAACTTGGGGGAAAAAAAAAACCTCTATAAAGGCAAGGTCTGGACTGCATATGCAACATCTTAGGCAACAACAAGCCAGGGATCAAACCCCACCCCCAAGTAAAATAAAAGCTTGGATTTATATTCCATAAACTCCAGTAGCAGAACTAAAACAACAAAGATGAGTAAAAAAAGGTAAAAGATCACTCACTGTAGAAAAAAATAATTAAAAGTTAAAGATGATAGCAATGCCATGTCTGAAGGAAAAAAGCTATGACACATCACTCACAGTAGAAGTATCAAAATAGTCTACAAATTGGACTCAAATGTAAAAGCTCATTGAAGAGCTTTTAAAAAACCAAAGAAGAGAGGAGGAAGAAGAAAAATGGAAAAAAAGTGAAATGAAAGTCATAAAGGAAAATTGTGAAAAGCTGACCAGAGATTTCAACACTTTAAAAAGGAAGCACAAAAGGAAATTGAAGAAAATAAAGTTCTAAAACTAGAGAAAGCAATGAATCTACAAGACTACAAGATGCCACCAAAAAATTGAAGAAAATTATAAAAATTGTAATGTACCTTCTAGGGAAAATGAAAGACCTGGAAAACAGATCCTCGAAAAACAATCTACAAATCATTGGACTTCCAGAAAGCCTGCACCACCATAAGAACCTGGAAACCATCGTGCAGGTAATTATAATGGAAAACTGCCTCTGTATACTAGAGCAAGATAATAATATAACAACTGAGAGAATACATAGAACCCCTCCAGAAAGGGACCCTACAGTACATATTCCAAGGGCTATAATAGCCAAATTCCAGAACCCTCAAAGAAAAAAGAGAATATTGCAAACAGCAAAAAGAAAATAATTCAAATACAAAGGGAACACAATCAGACTAACACAGGACTATAGCCTCAACATTGAAGGATCGGTAGACCTGGAATAACATATTTTGAAGAGCTAAGGACCAGGAATTACAACCCAGAATGCACTACTCTACAAAATTCAACATATATTGTCAGGAAAAAAGTTGATTGTTCAATGAAATACAGGATTTCCAGAATTTACTAACACAAAAACCAGAGCAGAAGAGAGGTTTTGATTGCCAAATACATGACTGAGTTATATAAAATAGTTAAATGGAAAAAAGGGACTGAAAAAACAAAACTGTTTTAAACAAAGTCTGCTCTTGAAAAGGGAAGATACAACAATTTTAACTCATTAGAATTTTATCTAAGGATAATTACAGGGTAGAATATAATTTAATAGAATTTACCTAAGTCATAAAGTTTAATTGGGTCTTGTCCCTCAACTGAAGAGGTCCAAGAACCCATTTCTATGTTTGAGATAAAAACTCCTGAAAAAAGCAGGAGTGTTAAATTTAACTTAAGTATCTCTTTACACTCTGACAGACTTTATCCATGAGGTGCTAAGCACCTTGGTTAATGAGGGCATATAAACTGCAGGCAATTGAAACAGGGTCTCTATTACTTTACAATAATTTGTAAAGTTCTCAGTGAGACCTCCAGAGCCTCCCAGTACTCTGAGATGTTCAAGATATTTTGAGTTAATTGGATAAGCATGCTTCACTTAACAAGGGGTAAAGTATGGGATGAGGGAGAAGGAGGGGGGGTATGGGGGCATAAATTGGGAGAGACAAAGAAAGCCTTAATTCACTTTACAAGTGGTTAAGTACCCTGGGTGGGGAGGTGGGGGAGGCTAAATGGGAAAGAAAATGGGGGGGGTAGGCCCACAAATAGGTCAAGAAATGATATGACATTGGAGGATATTTTGGAATGTGAAAATGATTGTGTGAACTTGAAAAATAATAAAAAAGTGATAAGGTAAAATAATTATAATTTGATGCAATTTGAGTAAATGCTTGTTATGAAACAAGTAAACAATCTGTGAGGATATTTTGATAACAGGAGCTTATCAAGCATATTCTAACACCAAGGTAAGTGAAATATTCCCTCTTAAGAGTTAATATTCTTAGTGAAGTCCCCTCATGGCTAAAAATCATTAAAACAAAGACAAACTATTACCCTTAGACTATTCAAAGAAGAGGCAGAATGGCCTTTCATTCCCAATCAGACACCCTCCTGATTCTACTAGGTAGTGAAACAGTGGAATATTTCCAGAAAGACCTTGCATTGATTTTGTTTGGGAGGGAACTAGTGGAATATTTCCAGAGAAGAGTCTTTGCAGTTTTATTTAGCCACCTATTTGACAATGGACTGTGAGAACAGTAGCCTGGCTTCTCTTGTTTGATAAGTGATAAACTAAGAAGACTTACATACGCAGACATTAAATCATTAACAGAAGGTCATTGGAAATCTTCTTCTGATACCCTTGCCATCTGGATGGTGAGGTAATATTTTATGAAATCCTTATTTTTCTCTTTGTTGCTGGGTATATTTTTAGCATAAAGATTGTAATTCTGAAAACCTTAACCAATCAAATTGGAAGAGAGGGGGCTAGGGAGGGGAGGAATCATGCTAGGCCATATAATCTTGCTTGACTGCCACCTTAGGGCAGCTCCTTGATCTTCACTACCTTTGTGAGACTTGGGGGTGCCCTTTTCTCAAGAAAAACCAAAATAAACTTTCCTGTTGCTCAGAGGAGGCTCTATATATTTAAGTGGATTTTTATCCCACAAAAGTGGGAAGAGGCACAGAGATTTATAATTTTAGAGGGAAGGAAGTGAGGATTCGAATGTTGTGTAAATTCTATTCAATAGATTTAGTGAGGAAATAAGATACAATCCCATTTGGGTTTAGAAATGTAACTTTATCTAAGGGGAAGTGGGGGACTTGGAAGGGTGTAAATAATGGAACAAGGGACTGACTAAAAGGAAGGTCAGGTATAAATGAAAATAAACTGAAATTAAAATTTAAAAAAAATAAATCAAAGGGGAAAAGTAGCAAAATTTTGATGAGGAGGAAAAAGATAAAAGGATAGACATAAATATAAATGGAGGAAGGTAGCATAGAGGGAAATAAAGAATTAGCAATCTTAAATGTAAATGTGAATGGAATGAACTGTCCCATAAAATGGAAAAGAATAGCAGAATGGATTAAAAACCAGAATCCTACAAGATGCTGTTTCCCAAGATACACATTTGAAGCAGAGAAATACACAATGAGTAAAAGGTAAAAGATTGGAGCAAAAAATTTTATGCCTCAACTGAAGTTATAAAAATTCTGTTGTAGGGATTCTAATCTCAGACAAAGCATCAAAAATAGCAAAAATCAATCTCATTGAAAGGGATAAGTAAGTGAACTAAATCTTATTAAAAGGCAACACTGGAAATGAAGTTATATCATTACTAAACATGTATGCACTTAGTGGGATAGTTCCAGATACCTAGAGGAAAAGCTGTATGAATTACAAGGAGAAACAGACAGCAAAACTTTAATAATAGGAGACCTCAACCTCCCTCTTTCAGAACTAGGTAAATCTAAAAAGAAAATAAACAAGAAGGGAATTAAGAAGTTGATGGAAATATTAGAAAACTTAGATATGATGGACGTCTGGAAAGACAACTTAATGGGGAGAGAAAAGAATATAACTTTTTCTCAACCTTCACCATAAGTGACCATATACCAGGGCACTCAGATCCTGATGCAATAAAAAGCACTTGTAATAAATGGTCATGGAAAAATAAGCCAAGAAATAATTGGACATTAAATAACTTAATCTTAAATAATGGATGGATCAAACAGCAAATAATAGGAATAATCAATATTTATATCCAAGAAAATGGTAATAATGAAACATCATACCAAAATTTATGGGATGCAGCCAAAGCAGTTTTGAGAGGAAACTTTACATCTCTAACTGTCAATATAAATAAAATAGAGAAAGAGGAGATCAATGCATTGAGTATGTAACTAAAAAAGGCTAGGAAAACAAATTAAGTATGTCCAATTAACAACAAACCTAGAAATACTGAAAATCAAGTGAGAGATTAATAAAGTAGAAAGCAAAAACACCATTGATCTCATAAATAAATCTGAGTTGGTTTTTATAAAAATCCAATAAAATAGAGAAACCTCTAGTTAATCTGATTTTTAAAAAAAGAGAAAGAAGATAATCAAATAACCAGTATCAAAAATGAAAAGGGTGAACTAACCAACAATGAGGAGGAAATTAAACAGATATTTAGGAACTATTTTGTCGAACTGCATGCCAATAAATTGGACAATCTAGGTGAAATACAAACTACTCAGAAAAGGAAATACTTTATTTAAATAACCCTATTTCAGGAAAAAGAAATTGAAGAAACCATCAATAAACTCCCTAAGAAAAAGTCTCCAGGTCCAAATAGATTTACAAGTGAATTCTACCAAGCATTTAAGGAACAATTAAAACTATTCTACTTAAGTAATTTTACAAAATTAAGAAAGGATGGAATTCTACCAAACATGTTTTATGACACCAACATACTGCTTATACCTAAACCAGGAAGAACCAATACAAACAAAGGAAATCATAGACCAATCACCCTAAAGAAAATTCATGCAAAAATCTTAAATAAAATTTTAGCAATTAGACTACATTAAAATGAGTTATTATCAGGATAATACATCATGATCAGATTGGATTTGTACTAGGTAGGCAGAAGTGTTTCAACATTAGGAAAACAAACTTCCAGTCAAGATAGAGGAGAGAAGACAGGCACAGTCCTAAAGTCTCATGATCTTTCACCATCTATGATATGAAGCAAACCTCTTAACAGAAATCAAATTGACAAAATGCAGAAAGAAAAGTCAGATTTGTCTTCCACAGCCTTGGGTGAGTTCAGGTGCAAAGGGCTCCACAGCTGCAGATCATTCCGATTAGTGGCAGGTTGGAGTCCCAGGAGTCTTAGAGCCCAAGAGCTAGACCTGCCTGATGGGTTAGAGCCCAGTCAATCCTGGGGGTTTGGGTCAGCTAGGGATCAGAGTGATTGGTGTTGGTGCTGATCCTCTGGAGCTTTCCAACAGAACTGTGGGGAGAATTCCAGTGCAGGAGAGCTGTGGACACCATAGCTGGGCTCCTCTGGTCTGAGAAATTCTGTGTCCATGCCTCCATTGTGGCAGAGGCCTCTTTCCAGAATAAACACAATAACAGACTACTTCTGCTTCAGGCACAGGTGTGTGAGCAGAAGAACCAGGCCAGATGACAATAGGGAGAGGGATGACCTCACCCCAGGATAGAGCCCACCATTGATTGAAGACAAAAGTATTTAACAGCTTCAATTGCTGTCTCCAGGATAAGGGAGTAGGCATGAGTCAAGGTCACAGATACTCCAGAGAAAGCAACCAGCACCTCCTACTGGCCATCTGGAGAAATTACACTCAGTGAGAAAAGCCTCTAGGGATCCCAAGACCAAACCCATGGAAACCAGCCCCTCCACAATGCAAGGTCTTAGCAAAAGGAAGAAAAGTCAGCAGAAAGGTGGATCTATAGAAAAATTCTTGGAAGGAAAAGACCTTAACTCAGAGAGACCTAGAACATCTGGGGAGAATATGATCTGGTCTCCAGCACAGAAAGACTTCCTTGAAGAAATCAGGAAGGAGTTCAAAAATCAATTGAAAATTTGGGAGAAGCCATTAACACCATGAAACAAGATAACCACTCATTGGAAAATACAATTGGACAAATCCAAAATGAGAATAAATCTCTCAGATTATCAATGGGACAAAAACAAAATAAGAATAATTCTCTTATATCCTCAGTTGGACAAATGCATAAAGAAAATAATTTTCTCAAAACCTCAATTGGTCAAATGGAAATCTCTTTCAAAAGTAGAATTGGTCAATTGGAAAAGATGTTGCATAAGATAAATGAAGAAAACTCCTCTCTAAAAAGAGAATGGAGTCTGTGGAAACTAATGACTTCTTGAGACAATAAGAATCTGTTAAACAAAATAAAAAAAGTAGAAAAAATAGGAGAATATATAAAATACTTCATCAGCAAAACCACTAACCTCTAGAACAGATAGAGGAGGGGCAACCTGAAAATTACTGGACTTTCCGAAAACACTGTAGAGAAAAAAAACCTGGGCTTAATATTATGGGATCTAGTGATTGAAAACTTCCCAGATATCATGGAACCAGTGGGTATAATAGTTATTGAAAGAATATATTGATCCCCTCCAGAAAGATACCATAAAAATGTAAACACCAAGGAATGTTGTGGCCAAATTCCAGAACTATTAGATCAAAGAGAAAATCCTGAAAGCAGCCAGAAAGAAACAATTTAAATACCAAGGAGTCACAGTAAGCATTATGCAGGACCTGGCTGCATCAACATTAAAGGATCAAAGGGCCTGGAATGAGATATTCCAAAGAGCAAAGGAGTTTGGAATGCAGCCATGAATCTACTGTCCCACAGAGCTGAGCCTTCTTTTTCAGGGGAACTGATGGACATTTAAGGAAATGGAAGAATTCCAAAATTTTCTGATGAAAATTCCAGAGCTAAATAGATTTGGACTTCAAAAATGAGTTTCAAGAGACACTTCAAAAGGTAAAAAGGGGGGGATAAAGGAAAAAAAAACTGCTATCTAATAAGTTGAAACTGGCTATATCCTAGCATGGGATAAAGATTCTCAAAACTCTTGAGAAATGAAACTCTAACAGAAAGAATATACCTAGGAAGAATTTATGGACACTCATGACTTATCCATGAGAGTGCTATTCCATGGGATGAAACTGGCTATAACCATACTTGGGAGAAAAACTTGAATAACTCTCAAGAATTATAACTCTATTAGATAGACTGTACTTAGCTACAAGTGATGAATACTCAGAAATTCTATGATGCAGATATAATGAATTAAAGACATTATCTCCTTAAAAGGGGGGATGGGAGGGTGGTTAGATGGCATAGTGGATAAAGCAACAGTCCTGGAGTCAGGAGTACCTGGGTTCAAATCCGGTCTCAGACACTTAATAATTACCTAGTTGTGTGGTCTTGTGCAAGTCACTTAACCCTGCTTGCCCTGCAAAAAAAAAAGGAAACAAAAACCTAAAAAACAAAAACAAAATGGGGGGATAGGAAGCAAACAGTAAGGAGGGAGGGTATTGAGTCGGGTAAATCTCATTATATTAAGAAGTATAAAATAACTATGGTAACAGAGGGGAAGAAGGGAGACGAGGAGAAACTACTGAATCTTCTTCTCATCAGACTTGACTTAAAGCCAACTTACACATACACAGTTAAATTAAACAAAATCTAACCTCTCAAGTAGTAAAATGGCAAAAGGGGAGAGGGGGTGGAGAAAGGGAGGGGTAGGCAATAAAGGGGAAATAACTAAAGAAAGGGAAATTAAAATGGAAAACGGGAAAGGGGAAAGAAAGGGGAGGGGTTTGGATATAGGAGGGGAAACACACAGAAGGGGGTGTATTCAGCAACAAAATACTGGGAAATGTGAACAAAGGGGTAGAAGGGGAAAAGTATGAACTGGAAGTTAGAGTGGAGGGCAATAAATAATCAGTAATTATAACTTTGAATGTAAATGGGAAGAAGTCTCCCTTAAAGCATAAATGAATATCACAGTGGATTAAAATCCAGAATCCTACAATATGCTGCTTACAAGAAATTCATTTGAAGAAGAGAGATACGCATAAAGTAAGGGTAAAAGGCTGGAGCAAAATATATTTTGCTTCATTGAAGTGAAAAAAGGAGGGTTAGCAATTCTTATCTCAGCCAAAGCAGCTGCAATAATAGATAGCCTTAAATGAGATAAGGAAGTGAAATTTATCCTCTTAAAAGGTAACAAAGACAATTAAGTTTTCGAATCCTCTACATATATATATATATATATATATATATATATATATATATATATATATATATATATATATACACACACACATCCAATGGAATAACATCCAAATTCACAGAGGAGTAGTTGAAAGAACTACAGGAAGACATAGACAACAAAACTCTACTACTGGGAGACCTCAACCTCTCACTCTCACTTCTAGATAAATCGAATCATAAAATAAACAAGAAAGAAGTTAAGGAGGTAAATAGATTGTAAGAAAAACTAGATATGGTAGACTTATGGAGGAAACTGAATGGGGATAGAAAGGAATATACCTTTTTCAGTGGAGTACATGGAACTTATACAAAAATTGACCAGGTACTAGGACATAAAAACCTAATGATCTACTGCAGAAAGACAGAAATAGTGAATACATCTTTCTTAGATCAAAATGCAAGAAAAGCCATATGAAATCTTGGACCAAGGATATATTGACCCAGAACCAATTGGAAACTGAATAACCTCATTTTAAAAAATGAGTGGACCAAAAAACAAATTATAGAAAAAATTAATCATTTTATCCTAGATAATGACAATAATGAAACAACAACATACCAATGCATATGGGATTCAGTCAAAGCAGTTCTCAGGGGATATATTATATCTTTAAATGCTTACATGAATAAATTAGTGAAAGAGTTAATCACATTGATTATTTAGTTCATCTAAATATGCAACTAAAAAAATTGGAGAAAGAAAAAATTAAAATCCTTGCTTAAATACCAAATTAGAAATTCCAAAAATTAAAAGAGAAATTAATAAAATAGTGAGCAAAAAACCCATTGAATTAATAAATTAACCAAAAGTTGGTTTTATGAAAAATCCAATCAAATTGAGAATCTCTGGTTAATTTGATTAAAAATGAGAAAGAAGAAAACCAAATCGCTAGCATTATAAATGAAAAAGGTGAACTCACCACGAAGAAATTAAAGTAATAATTTGAAATTCTTTTGCCCAACTCTATGTCAATAAATTTGATAATCTAAGTGAAATGGATGAATATTTATAAAAATATAATTTGCCAAGGTTAAATAAAGTGGAGATTAAATACCTAAATAACCCTATCTCAGAAAAAGAAATTCAACAAGCATTCATTGAACTCCCTAAGAAAAATTCTCCAAGACCTGATAGATTCACAAATGAATTCTACCAAACATTTAAGGAACAATCAGTTCCAATTCTATATAAATTTTCTGGAAAAATAAGGGAAGCTGGAACTCTGCCAAAACTCATTCTATGAAATCAATATGGCACTGATAACTAAACTACACAGAGTTAAAACAAAGAAAGAAAGTTATAGACTTATCTCCCTAATTAATATAAATGCAAAAACCTTAAATAAAATCTTAGCAAAACAATTACAACAAGTTATCACTGGGATAATACATTATGATCAAGTAGGATTTATCCCAGGAATGCAGGGTTGGTTCATTATTAGGAAAACTGTTAGTATAATCAATTAAATCAACAAAAAATCCATAAGAAATTATATGATCATATCAATAGATGCTGAAAAAGCTTTTGACAAAAAACTGCACCCATTGCTACTAAAAACACTAGAGAGTGTAGGAATAATTGAACTGTTGCTTAGAATAATTAGCAGCATCTCTGTGAAACCATCAACAAGCATTATATTCAATGGGGAGAGGCTGAAGGCATTCTCAATAAGATTAGGGGTGAAATAAGATGCCCATTATCACCACTACTAGTCAATATCAGATCAGAAATTTTAGCTTTAGGAATTAGAGAAGAAAAAGAAATTGAAGCCTTTAGATCTGGGTAGGAAGAGCCAGAATTCTCACTCTTTGCAGAATTAAGAAATAGAGTGCTGGATCAGTGGAATAGACTAGGTGCAATAGCAGGAAACGATTACAGTAATCTTCTGTTTGATAAACCCAAAGAGTCCAGCTATTAGGATAAAATGTCTCCCTTTGATAAAAATTGCTGGGAAGATTGGAGGTTAGTATGGAAGAAACTTAGATTAAACCAACACCCCACACCCTATATCAAGATAAGCTTCAAATGGATACAGGATTTAGACATAAAAAACAATTTTATAACAAAATTAGAAGACCAATGACTAGTTTATATGTCAGTTCTATGGAACAAGAAGCAGTATATGACTAAGAAAGAGATGGAGAACATCACTAAAAACAAACTAGATGATTTCAATTACATTAAATTAAAAAGCCTTTGCACAGATAAAACCACTGCAACCATGATCAAAAGAAATGTAGTAAACTGGGCAACCAGCTTTACAACTAATGTTCCTGACAAATCACTGATTTCTAAAATATACAGAGAACTAAGTCATATTTTTTTTTAAAAAAAAGCCATTCCCTAATTGACAAATAGTCAAAGGATATGCAAAGGCAATTTACAGATGATGAGATCAAAGTAATCCATATTCATATGAAAAATTGCTCTAAATCATTACTTATTAGAAAAAAGCAATTTAAAGCTTCTTTTAAGTACCACTTCACACCTCTCAGACTTGCCAATATGAGCAGAAAGGATAATGGCCATTGTTGGAAGGGCTGGGGGAAATCTGGGCCACTATTATATTGTTGGTGGAGCTGTGAACTCATCCAACCTTTCTGGAGAAAAATTTGGAACTATGCCCAAAAGGCAGCAAAAATGTGCATACCCTTTGATCTAGCAATACCACTATTGGGTCTATACCCTGAAGAGGTAATATAAAAGGGTAATAACATCATTTGTACAAAAATATTCATAGCAGCCCTGTTTGTGGTGGCAAAGATTTGGAAATTAAGTAAATGTCCTTCAACTGGGGAATGGCTTAGCAAACTTTGGTATATGTATGTCATGGAACACTATTGTTCTGTTAGAATTCAGGAGGGATGGAATTGAGGAAAATCTAGAGGGATTTGTTTGAAGTGAATCTGAGTTTGATGAGCAGAACCATAAAAGCACTGTACACCCCAACAGCAACATAGGGGTGATGATCATTGTTGATGGACATTCTCATTTCATCAGTGCAACAATCAGGGACAATTTTGGGCTGTCTGCAATGGAGAATAGATAAAGAATCATGTATTTTGAACAAAGTTCAAGGACTGTTTTACTCAATTTAGGGGAAAAAAAACTAATGTCTTATTGTCTGGTCTTGTCATCTCTTATACATTATGTTTCTTCCTTAAGGATATGATTTCTCTCTCATCACACTGACTTTGAATCAATGTACAACATGGTAACAATGTAAAGACTGACAAATTGCCTTCTGTGGGTTGATGGGGAGGGAAGTAAGATTGGGGGAAAATTGTAAAACTCAAAATAAATAAAATCTTAAATAAAAAAACATTAGGTAAACACTACATAATGAAACATATCAACAGTAAAACGAACAGAACCATATGATTATCTCAATAGATGCTTAAAAAGCCTTTTATTAAATACAACATCCTTTCATATTAAAAATACTAGAATGTTTAGGAATAAATGGAGTTTTCCTTAAGATAATACATAGTACCTATCTAAAACTACTATCAAATATTATATTTAATGAGAAGAAACTCAGGCTTTTTCCAATAAATTCATGTCTGAAACAAGGATGGCCTCCTATCACCATTACCATTCAATACAGTATTAGAAATGCTAGCAATAAGAAGAGAAAAAGAAATTTAAAGAATCAGAAAAGGCAATGAAGAAACAAAGCTTTCCCTCTTTGCAGATGATATGATGGTATACCTAAAGAAGCCAAGGAAATTATCTAAATCCTTCTAGAAAAAATTAACAAACACAGCAAAGCAGCAGTATATCAAATAAACCCACATAAATGTTCAGCATTTCTATATATGAACAACAAAACCCAATCATAAAAGATAGAAAGAAATTTACATTTAAAATAACTATAAGTAGTATTAAATATTGGGAATGTACCTCCCAAGATTGACCCAGAAATTATATGAACACAATTATAAAACTCTCCTCACCCCAATAAAGTCAGTTCTAAATAATTGGAAAAATGTCAAATATTCATGGTTAGATAGAGCTAATATGAAAATGAAAATTCTACCCATATTAAACTATTTATTCAATGCCATATGAATAAAACTACCTCATAAATTCTTTACTGAGCTAGAAAAAAAATACCAAAATTCATCTGGAGTCACAAAAAGTCATAAGAATAGCAAGGAATTGATCAAAAATATGTAAAAGAATGTGGCCAATTTCTACCAGATCTAAAACTATACTATAAAGCAACCATCATCAAACCTGTCTGATCCTGGTTAAGAAACAGAGCAATGGATAGGTGGATTAAGTAAATGACTACAGCACTTTACTATTTGGCAGACACAAAGACATTAGCCTCTCAGAAAAGAACTCACAATTTTACAAAAATTGTTGGGAAAACTGGAAAATATTAGGACAAAAATTAGGCAAAGATCCACAACCCATACCCTATACCAATATACAGTCTAAATGGGTACAGGATTTAGACATAAAGAGCAGTACCATAAAAAACTTAAAAGAACAAAAATATTCTAACTGATCCATGGAAAAGGGATAATTTTTTTCCCAAAAGGATTAGAGTCCATTATAAAAAGCAAAATGAATGATTTTTACTATATTTAATTTTAAAAGTTTTGTTTTTTAATTTTTACATCATTTTTAATTTAATATTTTAATTTAATTTAGTTTTTTAATTTTATTTAAATTAAAAGGTTTTATTTAAAAATCAAAGCTGTCAATAGTAGAAGAAAGAGGAAAGCTGGGAGGCCTCATTTTAAAAATATATAGAGAACTGCATCAAATTTATAAGGTCACAAATCATTCCCCAATTGATAAATGGTCAAAGAATAGGAACTGTTTTCAAGTGAATAAATTAAAGCTGTGAAAAAATGCTCCAAATCACTATTGATTAGAGAAATGCAAATCAAAACAACAATGAAGTATCATCTCACACCTATTAGATTAGCCCATATGAGCAAAAGGGAATATGATCAATATTGGTGAAGTTGTGGAAGGATTGTGATATTGATTCATTACTGGTGGAGTTGTGAATGAATCTAACCCTTCTTGAGAGCAATATGGAACTAGGCCAAAAGAGCAATAAAACTTTTAAAACCCTTTGACCCAGCATTTCCAATTCTAGGACTATATCCAGAACAAATTATAAAAACTGAAAAAAGTCCTACATCTTCCAAAATATTCATAGTAGTCCTTTATGTAATGGTAAGGAATTGGACATTGAAGGAATGTCCATCAATTGAGAATGGCTAAACAAGTTATGGTACATGAATACTATGGACTATTATTGTTCTATAAGAAACAATAAATGGTGGAACTCTAGAGTACCATAGGCGATCTTATGCTAAGGGAAGGTAGCAGAGATAAGATAAAAATTTACACATCAACATTATGAGATGAACAACCTTGATAGAAACAACTCCTCTTGGCAGTCCAGAGTACTAGAACCATATTTGACAGAGGATGGACTATATTATCCTAAACCAGAGGAAGAAAAAAAAAACAAATCAAAATACACAGAAAAATAAAAAAAAAACCCACGCCTACTAAATCTGATGAACACTTTATAAAAATTATCCTTTATTTTTCTCTTTCCCTTATCCTAATTCCTCATGCCAAAAGCTATTAATTTGTAAATATGTTTAACAAAATATGTATCTAAAATGGTAACCTGACCATTCTTAACTGCAGGGACGGAGGTGAGAAGGGAGAGTGGAGGCAAACTTCGTAACTTGGAAATATACATATACAAATGGCTGAAAATAAATAAAAGAAAGAAATGAAGACTTGTGATCCACTCTCTAGGACTGAGGGGGATTTTTTTGGGGGGGGCCGCAACAGGATTATCCTTTTACACTGTGAACTGGTCTCTAGGGCTATATAGTAAATCTCCTTACACTTATACACTCAGTACTGAGGGAAATATGCTGCCCACAACTGAGCCTGAGAGGGTTGGGGGGATTTTTATTGTACTTGTTCTAGAGCTGAGCTGACTGGAATGATGTCTAGCTGCACTCTGGAACTCTCCCTCCAGCCTCGATGAAATTCTCCCATCTGCCACTCATACAAAGGTTCTGTGGCTGTTCTCAGGTTAATCCCCAGACTTCACCCAGCTGCCTCTGAGCTGGCTCTCTGGACCCTGCATTGCAGCTCACCCACATTCCCCTGAGACATTTTCCTAGATTATTTTCTGGGTTTTGTGTATTAAAATTCTTTTAAGAGGTTTGATTCATGTTATTTCTGAGAGAAATCCAGGAGAGCTTAGGATGGCACCCAACTTCTCTCTGTCATCTTGGTAAGAAGCTTTGCTTATTTCATAAAATGTCAGGTTTTTTTTTTAATTTTATTATTGTAGTACCTGAATTATCTTACTGATAGGGGTGATTAACGGAAATAAGTATATAAAACCATATATCTTTACAAAATTTAAGTCTTATAAATATTATGTATTTTGTTATTTAAAATGTTTTACAAATTATATTTGCTATATACATTTTAGTTATCATAATTGAAAAATTCTTTTGATCAAAAACATTGCTGCCTCTACTTTTACTTTGTATTTAGAAGAAAAACATTCTATCATTATTATTAATATGGGAGAAATCTCAAAAAATAAGCTCTAGTTGTTGCATTTACTCTTACTATTGTCAGAAACTCTCAGGAACTTGAAGTTCAAATCAAAGTTCATAGCACTTGAGAAAGATCAAATATAAATGATTTTAACACTGCTTCTTCCCCAACATGAAATTCTTTTGTAGCTATCATAATATATGTTCCTGTAGTGAAATGATAATAACCTAATTTCCAAATCAGACTACTCCATAAAACACCTGGGGTTGCCTGAATTTGGACGGTAATCAACTTTATGTTGTTAATTCTTGCAACTTTAAATTCAGGGAAAGTCAATTCAGCTATAATGATCTATCTCCACTTACATACAAATAAGGCAGGAGCATCCCCTAAATAGGAGCATTATGGATATGTGGTATAATCATTTAAATTGAGAGTTGAATAATGAATCTTGATTAGCAATAGATTGAACCAAATGTAGAAAAAATTATAGCATTTTTCAATACATTCTGTTCTTAGAAGAGCTGGAATTCTGCTTAATACTACATACATACAAATAAGTGCAGTGAATATTTCATTTAACATCTGGATGCTTTTTCCCAAGCTGCATTTTCAACTCGTATCATATTGTAGAAATGCTATTAGCTTAAACCTAGGAAAGAAGCCGAAAGACTATCAGGGTTTTAAATTCAGTGAATTATTTTCTATGCTATTTATTTTTAGACAAGTATTTTGAATGACTTTTTCAAGGTTTTAGCCTGCATATTTATCTGTTGTTTAGATTGATTACCTGAATAATGTAATCAGGTTGTAACATAAAATCCAATAATGACATTAGTTTTGTTCACTCAGGTAGACAGAATATTTAGTGTATATAGGTTATCACCAGAATAGTATTTATAATTCTTATGTAACATTTTAAAACAATACTCTAAAGTTATACTGTGTCTTTTAGAAGCCTCACCCCTTTCCCAGTTAACAAATAAAAAGAAAAAAGAAATTAAGGAATAAAATAGTTAATATTTATATGGTATATTTGGTCTGGCAAAATGCTTTGAATTAATTTATTAGATCCTCAAAACAACATTCTGAGGTATATGAAACTTTCATCCCTATTTTATACATGAAAAAACTTTGAATGGCAGCTACACACTTTTTTCAGGCAGTACATATTCCATTCAATTCAACATCTTTTTTTCAAGGTACTATACTAGAGTTAAATAAAAGAAATTAAAAAATCAACATATTTTAACAATATAATAATAGCTAACATTTATATAGTGTTTACTCTGTCAAAACTAGTTCTAAGTGCTTTACAATTATTATTTTATTTAATCATCACAAAAATCTTGGAGGGTAGATGTGCGAATTATTCTTATTTTACAGATGAAGTTTGCAGATATTAATTAACTTCTCCAGAGACATACAGCTAGTAATTTTAAGAGGTCATATTTGAACTCAAGCCTTCTTGATTTTAGGTACATAGTTAGATCCTAGTATCAGAGAAATGAAGCTGATGGAAAAGAAAAAAGGGGAGAGGTAAAAGACAAACGGAAATAGGGCAAGAGTGAATACTTCACAGACACTGACTGGGGACCAACAAAAGAGGACATCTTCTCAGGACTGCTATCCAAGTGGAGGAGGATGAAAAGGGTGAACCAAGACATCCAGTGAGGTAACAAATAGGACTCAGCATAGTTTACTTTGTTTCCTAAACTGACATAGGACTTAACATAGTTTACTTTGTCTCCTAAAATGGCTACGAGATTTTAGCTCCATATAATGGACAAAGGGGGAAATTTATCTAGCTTATGAGGAGGAGAAGAGAGGGGAAAAAAGGAGGAATTATTTTTTGAAAGTCTCTTATATAAAAGGTACAATTGCTACTTTTCGCTTTCTATTTTTATTCCCATATCCTCATCCTCTAGCTAGAATAATCTTCATGGCTTCATAATACATATTTGTACAATTTAAAACTGGCATAAAAAAATGAAGAGAACTCACTGTTTTAAGAGTCAATTCATTATATATTGAAGAGTTTTATCCCTATATATTTCAAATGAATGCTAGGTCTTCATATAAGTCATGTGGCACAATAAATTTAAGTGACAAACAGTGATATATACAAGGTAAAATAAGACAGGAGAAAAGGAGAGATGTAAAAACTGTGCCAAAAGAATATCGGAAAACTAAGAATTATGAAATGATCAGGTACACACACACACACACACACACACACACACACACACACACACATATATATATATATGTATACATACATATATATATGTATACATACATATATATATATATATATATATTTCAATGATCTTTCACAAACCTATTGGATAAACTTCTGTGACATGCTCACTCCTCCATTGAAAACCTTGTGTTTTATCAACTAGTCTTCTAACTTTCCAAACTTCTCAATCCTTAGTTCTCACCAATTATTTTTTTAATTCAATGACACTGGCCTCATTGTTCATCTAAAGAAGACGTTCGGTTTCTCTGGCACTTGGCATTTTACTCTGACTGTTCCCTATGCCTGGAATGTTCTTATTTCTCATCTTTGCCTCCTGTTTCACCCTAAATCTTTATATATATATATATACATATATATATATATATATATATATATATGTATATACAAATATTGGCATGTAACTATCAATTATCTGCCTATCAATGTGAAAAAATGAAAGACTATTGCATATCATAAGAACATACAATCTGCTAATCATACCTACATAAATGTAAGCACATATGAATACATACATATAGAAATGTATGTGTGTATGTGCATGTGCATGACTGTTTATCAGTTTATTTTTACCTTTTAGATAATGCTAATTGTTTTTACATTATTTTTATAGTATGATTACTCATCCTGTATAATTTTTATGCATTATTTTTTCTCTCTGAGGTCAAAAAAATTCTAATTGTTTTGAATGCCAAATGAGGATTTTATATTTGATCATTGATTCTATTGTGTGCCATTGAAATTTACTGAGTAGGGGAAAGTTCAGGAAGATGACTCTGAGAGCTGAATTTCCTTTCAATATATCCAACTAAAGACTCATGAAATGAAAGGATTCAAAATAATAATTATTTCTATGGCATGTTGTATATTTCCTAATATAAGCAATACTATGTCTGCTGATAAGTATAATATTCCCTTTCTTTATGCTGCTTATTAATCCCTTTCTAGACTTCCTCCTTACTTCTATTTCTACTCCACCTAAACCTGTCTTAATTGACTTTTTTTCTTTGAGGATTACTTATATTCATGCTTGCTCCCCTCAAAGTATCTGAGAACTGTAAAGGACATAAGTGGTTATTTTATCTGATACATACACCAAAGGAATCCCTACTATTATGTATTTGACAAGGGTCGTATAGTCTCTGCTTGCAGACTCGCTAAATAAGGCAAACTCATTAACTCTCATGGAGTTCAGGAATCTATGTGTCTCTTTATCCTTTAGAATGATCATTTACTGATCTAAAGACTCTAAGCTCTAAAAAAGTTAAATAAATAAACTCTAAAAAATATTGTCATCCATACTTCTATGTGAGTCATTATGAGAACTTTTTGATTTCCAAGTATCAGCTTCTATAAACATGAAAAAGTTCCTTATTTTGTCCATTCTAAGTTGAACTATATTATATGTAGTTGAATAAAAAGAAGGGATAGCTACACAAGATTACTTTTTGTGGTCTTTCATTTCCTTATCGTAGTCATCCTGTTGAAAAATTGTGAGTTAATTGCTTTGGATAATATGGTTGTATTTAAAAGTTCTCTGCTAAATATAGTTTATGGATGGTAGTTAAGTTTAAATTCAATTGAAACACTGAAGAAAGTAGCGGAATGTAGCGGAAACAAACAGACAAAAATGAAATGGTTGAATTTTAAAACAGAAACAGAAAGACTCAACTTTCTGACTTTTCTGCATAACCTATTTGTGCTTATTTTTTTCAATAAGTTTACTTCCCTCATTATTATAAATCTTTCATCCCTTGTCTTCTTTTATATCGCATAATAAAGCTCATTTCAATAATTCTTCCCTGATCATGATTTCTATATAATGGAAGTTAATGTAGAGCCATATTTTCCTCATTCCCTCATTATTATTAGAAGAAAATGTTCAAATATTGAACATCTTAAATATCTCAAATTCTGTCCTCCTTGATATTGAAAGGCAAATTACATGGGAACTATATCAAAAGAGGCAAAATTTTAACCATGTACTCATTGGTCCTAATGATTCTTCCTGTAATAATGTCTCTTAATTTATAAAATATTGCTCTCAATAAAATAAAAGCAGATTTTAATTTTGAATAATATTAGATTTAAAAACAAATAAGTCTTCCTCTAATCATCATTATTTTGGTTATATAATTTATTAGTGACTATAAATTATGTGACTGAAACCATAATAGTACATAAATTTGAGTAATTTGAATAAATTCAAAATGAGAAAAACCTAACAGAAATTTATCATAATGTATAATAATTATAATAATAACAAGAAAACGGAAATTATCTGCATCTATCTACATCTCTATATCTACATCTATCTCCATCTCTCTCTCTCTCTCTCTTTCTCTCTCTCTCTCTGTCTCTGTCTCTCTCTCTCACTATATATATATATATGTATATCTATCTCATCTATGTCTATGTCTATATCTATGTCTATATCTATGTCTATGTCTATGTCTATGTCTATGTCTATGTCTATGTCTATGTCTATGTCTATGTCTATGTCTATGCCTATGCCTATGTCTATGCCTATGCCTATGTCTATGTCTATGTCTATGTCTATGTCTATGTCTATGTCTATGTCTATGTCTATGTCTATTCATGTCCTTATTCTCTGTTTGAATGTTTTGAGCCCATGATAGTTGCAATAAATATATGGACATAAGCATAGGCACATATACATATATGCAGGAATTTATGTTCATGTTAAGGATTATTGTTCTATAAATATGCTTACATATAAAGGTGTTCTATATCTATATCTATACCCACATCCATACCCTGTACCCACATCCGTACCCCATACCCACATCCGTACCCCGTATCCACATCCGTACCCTGTATCCACATCCACATCCATACCATATTCATATCCATATCCATATCTCTATCTATCTATCTATCTATCTATCTATCTATCTATCTATCTATCCATGTCCTTGGTGGTCTCTAGAGAAGCATGGAATGACTTATGGGATATGATGTTGAGTGAAGGGATTAGAGTCAAGACAACAATTTATACATCAAGATTATGTGATGACCAACCTTTATGGAAGCAACAGTTCTTGGCAGTCCAGAGAGCTAGGACCACTGTATTTGACAGAATATGGACTATATTATCTCTAACCACAGCAAGAAAAATAAATATAACTGAAGAAATTGGACTTATTGTTTATGGGTCTTTTTTCTCCATTGAAGAGGTTCATGATGACATCACTATGTTAGAGACAAAAACCCCTGATTAAAAACAGGAGTGCTAACCCTAAACTTTAATGTCTCAGTTTGCTTTCATTCATTTTATTTTTGTTGTACTCACAAAGATTACCACTTTTTCTCATGAAAGCATCACTAGCAGGGAGCAGTGAGTCAGTGTGTCCCATAACTTACAATCACTTGCAAAATTCGTAAATGAGACCTTCAGATTTTCCCAGTACTTAGAGGACTTTGGGATTCTTATAGATAATTAAATCAGGGTTGGATTTTAATCCATATTTGATTTAACAAAGTTTTAAGGGGGAGGCAGGGGCAAGTGTAAGAGAAAGTGGAGGGGTACAAATAGTTCATAAATACTTTGGCTTAAAAAGATATTTTGGATCATTAGAACTGTGTGTCCTTGGAGGGTACTAGATTAAAATCTGATGTAATTTGAGATTGCTGAGAAGTCTACTTCTAATGAGACAAAAGAGTGTAGGGTCCTTAGTGACAATCCTGTTTGTCAAGCAATCAAGCAACCAATAAATCTGTGAAGAAACATTGATAACAAATTGATCTTATCAAGCAAAGGAATAATCAAACTGGAACTGGATGATACCAGAGTAATAACAGGTGAGGGATAAATAATACCAGGTGAAGAGGCAGGGAAAGAAGGAAGGTGTGTACACTGAGTAAATTCTATTCAATAGATTGGGTCAGAGAGGGAAGAATAGACAATAAAATTTATCCTACTCTACAGGAAAGTAGGGGATAAGGAAAGGGGGAAAAAAGGAATGAATGGATAGATCTAAGGGAAGCCAGAGTTATAGGAGAAAGTAAACTGAAATTTAAAATTTCAATGAAATGTGAAAGGAGATAGGGATCAAAACTTTAGTGAGAAAGAATAAGAGGAGAGGAAAGAGAAAAATCGAGATGGGGAAAGATAGCATGGAGAGAAATTAAGAATTAGTTATCTTAACTATAAATGTTAAGGGGAGGAACTGTCCCATAAAATAGAAGCATATAAAAGAACAAATTAAAAAACAGAATCCTACAATATGTTGCTTACAAAAAACACATTTGAAGTAGAGAGATACATACTGGAAAAAGTAAAGGGTGGAGTAAAATTTATTACGTTTCAGGTAAAGTAAAAAAAAAATCAGGGGTAGAAATCCTGATCTCAGATAAGACAAAAGCAAAGATAGATCTCATTAAAATATAAGGAAGAAAACCCCATCTTCTTAAAGGTGATCATGAGAAATGAAGCTATGTCATTATTAGACATGTATAGAACTAGTGATATAGCAACCAAATTCCTAGAGGAAAAGTTGAATGAATTACAAGGATAAATGGACATCAAAATTTTAATAATGGGGGACATTCACCCCCTTTCCACAGAACGAGATAAATCTAAAATGAAAGTAAACAAGAAAGAAGTTAAGAAAGTGAATGAAATCTTAGAAAATGTAGACAAGATAGATCTCTGGAGAAAACTTAGTGGATATACAAAAGAATATATACCTTTTTTCTCAGCAGTATATGGCACCTATACAAAAAACCGACCATGTACTAGGGCATCAGAATTTTAGAATCAAATGTAGAAAGCCAGAAGTAATAAATGCATACTTCTCACACCATGATGCAATAAAAATTACAGGCAATGAAGTGTCATGAAAAGATAAACAAAAACTTAAATTGAAACTACATAACTTAATTTTAAATAATGTGTATATCAAAAAGTAAATCACAAAAATAATCAATTAGATCCAAAATATTATTGATAATAAGACATCATACGAAAATGTATAGGATATAGCCAAGGGAGATTTAAGGTTATTCTTTCTTTCTCTAAGTGTTTATATAAATAAACCAGAGAAAGAGGATATCAATGAATTGGTTATGTAGCTAAAAAAGCCAGAAAAAAAGAACAAATTAAAGAATATCAATTAATTTCTGAAATTAAAGGGAGAAATTAATACAATTGAAAGAAAGAAAAGCTTTCATCTGATAAAACTAAGAGGTGGTTTTAAGAAAAAGCCAATAAAATAGAAAAAGTCTTTGGTCAATCTGATTAACAAAAGAAAGAAGGGGTGGCTAGGTGGAGCAGTGGATAGAGCATTGGCCATGGATTCAGGAGGATTTGAGTTCAATTCTGGCTTCAGATACTTAATAATTACATAGTTGCATGGTCTTGAGCAAGACACTTAATCCTATTTGTCTTGCCAAAAAATGAAGAAGAAAGAAGATAACTAAATAACTAGAATCAAAAATGAAAAGGGTGAAACAACTACTAATGAAAAGGAAATTAAAGAGATAATTTGGATAATTATATGCTAATAATATTTGATAACCTGAGTGAAATGGATGAATATATACAAAAATGCAAATTGCCCAGATTAACAGAAGCAGCAATAATATACTGAAATAACCCCATTTCAAGAAAAGAAATTGAAGAAACCATCAATAAACTACCTAAGAAAGAAGTCTCATGGTCCAGATGGATTTACAAGGGAATTTTACCAAACATTTAAGGAATGGTTATTTTCTATTCTATATAAACTTTTTAAAAAGGTAGGAGAAGAATGAGTTCTGCCTAATTTCTTTCATGACATCAATATGGTGCTGATTCCCAAAGCAGAAAGAATCAAAACAGACAAAGAAAATTATAGACCAATTTCCTTAATAAGCATTGATTGTAAAAATCTTTAATAAAATGTTAGCAATGAGATTACATCAAGTTATTACTAGAATAATAAATAGATAGATTTTATAACAAGCAGGAATAGATGATTCAATATTAGTAAAACACTCAACATAATTGAACATATCAATAAGAAAACCAAGATAAAACTTTTTATTATCTCAATATATTCTGCAAAAGCCTTTAAGGAAACACATTATATTCCTTTTAATAACATTAGAAAGTTTATGAATAAATGGAGTTTTCCATAACATAATAAGTAGTGTCTATCTAAAACTATCAACAATACTGTATGTAATGGGCATAAACTTGGAATATTTTCAATAAGATGAAGGGTGAAACAAAGGATGCCAATATAACCATTACTATTGAAAATACTATTAGAAGCAATAGATTTATTAATAAGAGAAGAAAAAGAAAAGAAGGAATTAGAATTGGCAATGATGAATCAAAGGTCTCATACTTTGCAGATGATATAATGGTACACTTAGAGAACCCAAGAAAATCATCTAAAAATTACTTGAAGCAAATAACAAAATCGAAAAGTAGCAGGATTTAAAATGAAAAAAACAAAAATCCCTTCAGAATCTGATGAACACTATATTCATTATTTTAAAAAAAATTCATGTATTTCTTTCCCTTAATCCTAATTCCCCCTACTGAACATGACTAATCTGCAAACATGTTTAACACAATTGTTTATGTACAATATTAACCTGACTGTTCACCACTGAGGGGATGTGGTAGGAAGGGTGTAAGAAAATTTTGTAATTTAAATATATATATGAATGCTGATAATCCACCAAAATTACCCTGATATTTTAGAAGCAGAGAGTAAAACAAAAATTGAGGGAATCCACTAATCAGCTCCCAAATGAGATTCAAAAATAAAAACTCCCATGAATATTATACCCAAATTCCAAAATTCCAAAATTATAGAGAAAATATTACAAGCAGTCAGGAAGAAAAAAATCAATTTTCCTTATGGTACAGTAAGGATCATCCAGAATTTAGGAGTTTCTTCATTAAGTACTCATAGGTCTTAGATTATGATATTCTAGAAGGAAAAAGAACTTGGATTACCACTGAAAATCAGATCTATAGTAAAATTGAGGATCCACTTTCAGGGGAAATGATGGGCATTCAATGAAATGGGTCACTTTCCAGTTTTCCTGTTGAAATGAACAGAGCTCAAAGAGCAAGTTGATCTTCAAGTACAGGACTCAGGTGAAGTATAAAGATGGTGGATGGGAAGGGTAATTTATGAATAATTTGATCATGTTGTACTGCATGCATTCCTGCATGGAAATAAGATACTGAAAACGTTTAAGAACTTGCTCATTTTTAGAGCAGTTAGAAGGAGTATACAAACACATGGCACAGAAGGGAGCTTAAAATGAAGGTATAATATACTACAAATATGGATTAAGTGGGTGAAAAAGGAAACTACTGGGAGAAAGAGAAAGGAGAGGTAGAATGGGCTGCAATATTTCATGTAAAGGAGGGAAAAGCTTATGCAGTAGAGTAAAAGGGGAAAAAGGTGTTTGGGTAATTAGTGAGCCTTCCTTCTTATCATAAGTGACTTCAGAAGGAAGTAACATATATAATCAGGAAGGTTCAGAAATTTATCTTACCTTAGAGGAATAAAGAAAGGAAAGGGATTGGAAAATGGGAACAGGGGGAGGGGAGGAAGTATGTACATGATAGAAAATAGTTAAGATTGTGGGGAATTGGCAGTCAGATATAACTCACTTGAGGAGGGACAGGGTGAAAAGAGATAGAGATAATAGAATAATTTAGAGTGGGGAGGAGTAGAATTCAGGGGAAAACAGTTAGCAATAGCAACTAAGGGAAAAAATTGATGCATCTTCTCTGCTGGATTTAATGATAAAGAATACAATCTACCCTAGACACATTGTGAACATAGACTGAGGTATGCTTTTTTTCCTCTTACTTTATTTTTCTTAAATTTTCTCTCTCTTTGTGCAGTAAGGGGGTATTATGTACACTTTTACAGAAAAGTTATTGTAATAATGTGAAAATAAATAACCAAATAAATTATGAAAGAAAAATATTCTGTTAAGGTGAATAATCCAGGGGACAAAAACACCAACCTGCTGAAGCTGATATTTTTCACAAAACCAGCAAACATTTCTAAAAAGCTGGAAATATCTCTAGAACTGTAATTTGTATACATATTTCAGATCTCAAGAAAATGGATTGTAGTTACTTTTTCCAGTTATAGCATATCTAAATTTTTTATTAATCTACTCATTTGCTTCTCTTATTTGTTATTTATTTTATAGATATGGTATCTTTGAGAGAGAAAAAAGCTATGCCCCCCTGAATTATAGTAGAAATGTTCAGCTCATTTTCTGCTATTTACATTTTCCTTTAACAATTGGAGTTCCATGAAGATGGTGGATTGAGGGCAGTAAATCCCAGCAGCTGTCCTGCAGACAACCCCAAATACCTCTAAATAAGGACTCTAACCAAATTGTAAAATGGCAGAATCTACGGAAAGATTGAGTGAAACAATTTTCCAGGCCAAATAACTTGGAAGATACATGGAAAAAGTCTATTACTTTAGAGTTAGAAGGGGCTGTGGCACAGCCTGGATCATGCAGTTGCTCCAAATTAAATCAGCTACAGCCATTCAGGAAAAGCTGCCATGGCAATGAGGGCATTTCCAGGCCTCTCAGCTCAGGGATTTTGAAGAAGAATTTGTAAGGTCAGTGGGAAAATTCTGCAGCACCAGAGTGTAGAGTCCAGTCCAGCATGCACCTCAGGGAAGACTCAGGCCCCCCAAAATCATGTGCAGGCTTGTGGAGCCATCCAGCAGAGAGTCATCCAACAGCTGATAACAGAGTGATCAGCCCACATGGACTAGAGTCAAGGAGAGATTGCAGAGGTCTCTATGATATCTTTGAGCCAGGTCTCTTTTGCTTTGCCCATACTTAAATCCAGAGTTCAGTCTGGTCCACAGTCTCAAGCAAAATAAACTTTACTGTAATAGTAGAGGAAGTACCATCCTCATGGTTCCAGGAGAGTGGGGCATTCTTGTGATCACCAACAGACAAGAGCACAGTCCAGAAGAGCCGTCAAAGCCTCTCATAAGAATTTGAAAGAAATTAGGTCCCGGGGCGGGGGGTGTTCTTGAAAACGGTAGCAAAAGCCCTCAAAAATTTGGAAAGTGCATCCTCCTCTCTGGGAGAAGAATCCCTACCTTAACAAAGTGTTAAAATCAAGTCATAGGTTAGGGAAATAAACAAACATAAGAAGAAAATAAAATTGAACCATGGATAATTACTTTTTTTTTTTCCCATGGAGGAAAATCACATTCAGAAGATAATAAAATCAAAGCTTCTATATTTAAAGTCTACAATAGAACTATAAATTGGTGTCAGGCTATAAAAGAGCTCACAAAAGATTTTGAAAATCAAGAAATGGAGGTACAGAAAATTTGGGAAAAAGAAATGTAAGCAATGCAGGAAAAACATGAAAACCAAGTCAGCAGCTTAAAAAAGATAAAAATACTGAAGAAAAAATCATCTTAAAAGCCATAGCTCAAATGGATCAAATGGATGAAACAGTCTAAAAGGCCAATGAAGAGAATACCTTAATACCTTAAAAAGCAGAATTGACCAAATGGAAGAAGACTCACAAAAGTTCTCTGAAGAAAATAATTCCTTCAAATGTAGAATGGACTTTGTGAGAAATCCAGGAACAATAAAACAAAACCAAAAGAGTGAAAAAACTCAAAGAAAATTTGGTATTACTCAGTAGAAAAAACAATATCCAGTAAAGATAATTCAAAATTTATTGAACTACCTGAAAGCCTTGGCCAGGAAAGGAGACTAGAATTCTTTTTTTTCAGGAAATAATCCAGACAAATTGCCTTCATATTCTAAAAACAGGGTTTAAAATAGATATTGAGGAAATCCAGTGATTATCTCCTAAAAGAAAATCAAAATGAAAACTCCCAAGGACATTATTACCAATTGATACTAATTCCCTTTTAAAAGAGATATCTCCTGAAAATGTATATCAAAAGCAGTATTATAAATGTCTTCTTCCAGTATTGGGGTATTTACTTTCTCCTACATTATCTAATTGGAGAGAACTGATTCGAATTTGTAATTGTATTTATGTTGTGTGTGTGTGTGTGTGTGTGTGTGTGTGTGTGTGTGTGTGTAGAGAAAGAACCATATTAATATTGTAGTTTCATTATTTCTATCAACCCTTTCACCTTTATAGGTTAGTAGTCATACTGGACATTAGCAATGAAAATATAAACAATTCATGTTAAATATAGCACTAATAACAGAAGAGAGAGGAATAGTATGGTCTCATCTGGTTATAAAGAGAAAAAGTTACCAGCTATTGGTATATAAATTACATTTTTTAAGTTGCTGCTAAGAAAACATAATGTTTATTTTTCCATGAAATGTAAAACTATTTTTCCCAATTATTTATTATGGTAAGTAAGTGATTATAGTTTTGACTCAAATGTATATTAGAAATCAGAGGGTTAATGGTTTAAAAATTAAAAAAAAATCTTAATAGGCAATGTTGCATTTTACTATTTTTATACATTATCAATAAAACCATAATTTCTCAGGTAAAAATACAAACATTCACTTTTCCCTCAAAACAATAAAAAATAATTTTCCTTACAGAAATTTTTGAACATGAAAATACTTTTCTAATTGTTATACAAGTTTTAGACTAAAATATTTATTACTATGATAATTTTTGATCATTTTGTTTCACATTATTTTTCTGTAAGTACTAGTAAAAATTTTCTTCCTACTTTTACTGCTTCTTGTTCTTGTCCATATATTTATTCTTGTTCTTCAAATAAATTATCAGATCATCTACAACTATTCTTTGTTTAATGTAACTGATAACATATAGGTTATATGCAGGAGGATGATGAAAGTTTAAGTCCCTCTGTCAAGGTCACCTGAAAGGGGGAATATTAATTTTTAATCATGGAAAAAATAGAAGATTTTAAACATAATCTAGTGTAGAGAAATAATGCAGGCACTAAGGTACCAAAGACAGAATAGGACCAATATCAAGAATGACTCAAAATGATGTTAGTGTTTTTTTGTCTATTTAAAACTGATGTAAAAAAAGAGCAGATGTCAGTGAGTATCTAAGGAATAATTTAATGTTGATAATTTAAAGGTAGTTTGCATAACTCGAGCATTATGAATTTATTCAGAGGATCACTAATAAGCAAATAATCCTAACTTAAGGAAATGTCTAGATTTGGTTCCTGAAAATATCTTCACATTGGTTAGTAAATGAAAAGTTATATCAAAAGATAGGGGAATAATATGGGTTAATAGGGGGGAAATTGAGGACAATATAAGTCTAATGAAGTAAATATCTAAAATGGGGAAGAGTAGGTGAAAACTTTAGTTTCTCAGGTTCAGAGTGATGTCAACAACTAGTGAGATCATTTGAATTCTCAGAGACTTGAATTCAGAAAAAACAAATTCAATTCAGAAAGAGGACTAGAATATCAGGGCACAAGAATAGAGAGTAGAACTTGGTACATAACAGTTCAGTTTATCAGCAGATTAGAAGCCTAAATTGCATTCTTTAAATAAAGATAAGACTGATCTCAAGAAACAGTAGTGGACAAGAGCCTAGAAATAAAGATTAAGTGATGTTAGCCATGAGGGTCAGTTAGCTATGATGTAGTCAGTGAGGTCATTCCAAATACAAATACTATCTTCTTTATCGATATTCAATCTTTCCTCTTTCTTTCCTGGAACTAAATTCAAAAGAACATTAACTTCAAATTCTGTACTAAACATACCCTTGATATCTTAATGTACATGCCCTTTTCAGATGGATAAAGGAAACTTCATGTGTGACATTGTCTTCTGTGATGTAAGCAGCGGTAGAAGCATTGCCATTTTTATGACAAGCACAGTAATTGCACATTAATGTTGTTTCCATGGAAACCTGTTCTTTATGTTTGTCTCACCAGAACATGCACACTGCAGTGATTTGAGAGTCAGACACTTAATATCAGGAGGCCATTAATTTTAAATCAAAGAAGAAAGCTGTACAACAGTTAATGGATATTCCCTATAATGAACACAGCCATATGTCCCATAAGCTTGAATTAGCACTTGTAATTTATAATGGCTATTAAATGGAGGGAAAAATGAAATCTATGTACCTTGGTATCAGAAATGCAACTCAGACAGTAAATGACCATACTTCAAGCATACTCCAAGGATGAAATCATCTGTGCCTTTGAAAGTCTTTAGTAGAGACATGATTAAAGTGGTTGAAGTGAGAAACTTCTCTTTCATGTAGGTTCTACCTTTTTCTGGAATTTGAAGTTATGAAAAAAATGAAAGAAAAGTAGTTTTGAACCTGATGATAAAAGATCCATTAGCAAAACCCCCAGAATTTATAACTAACAAGTAAACAAAAGTTTTTTGATATATGCTTAAAATACAATCTTCCCTTCATAAACATTTTCAAGTAGGAAATTTATCAAACTTTGTTAAAAATTTGAAACAATAAGTGTATGATTTTCATCAGGGATTTAAATGTATTTGCCAAATTAAAGGCTTGTAGAATATCTATAACTTTTTTCCCCTTAAATTATATTCTTTCAAATTTCCAGGACATACAGTAAATCATAAGCTTAGTATTTATTTGAGCACATGACCAAAAATAATCCAAAGTAAATAGCAATTTATATCATAAGAGATTGGTCTTATGGGCAGGATCACATATGCTGAATTACTAGCTTTATAGTTAAATTGATTTATGATCTCATTGATTTACAGTTCCACCTAATGAGGCAAATCTTAAAATATTCATCCCTGTCTTTCCCTTTTTGGGTAACTCTAGTTTGTATTTTTCCCCTAAGTTCGCTCCTGTAAATGTACTCTGTGAGTTGGAGTCCTTGCTTGCATCCCCTTTATACTGAAAGCATACCATTTTAGCTGTCCTCTTCTCATTCCTTCCTCTTGCTTATTCAGGTGAACATTACTTAATAATCAGTGTTAATACCATCTGATAAAGTGATGGAGTTTTAGAGTTTTACATTTGTGTTTTTCATAATTGGTAAGTGAAGTGTTATAATGGGAAAATTTGCATATCAATTGGTAGGGGGTGATTGAAGACAAAATGATTTTGATAAGGCAAGTAATGATGGATCAGGTGCATTTTACTTTAGATGTCAAAAGATGAAGGTGGAAATATGTATGTCTGGCTGCTGTGATTAGGGGATAAAGAAATGCATCTCTTTTACTGTACTTTCAAGTACATTGAAGGGACTAATATCAGATATGTGGAAAGGTATAATGGAGTCTTAAATAGTACAAAAAAGATTTTTTATTTTAGTTCAAAATCAATGGGAAACCATTAAGGATTTTTGAGCTAAGCAATGAAGAGCTCACTTGACTCCAAAGACAATATTATTCTGACAGAGTTGCAATGTATTGAAGCTAGAAGACAATGAAAATAGGAAGATCTAATGGAGATTATTGTCTAGATCTAGCTGGATGATGATAAGATGCTTGTCTTGTGCTGTAACAGTGGAAAGGGAGAAAAAATGAGTATAGAAAGGGAAAACACCAAAAAGGCAGAAGCAAGGTTCTTGGTAGCTCAATGAACTTGAAATTTAAAAGAAAAAGTTAAAATTGAATTTTCAAATATAATGGGGGACTGTATAATGAGAGACACAAAATAAGACATTCTTAGATTTTACCCTTTTTAATTCAGTTTTATAGAGTACTTAAAATGTTCACAATTTAATTTCAATCTAGCAGATACAACATGAGGAACCACTTTCCAAATATGTGTGGGCAAGAATTTAGTGTAGTTAAAAAAATAATTTGTGTATTGGCTGGTAGAATTAAAAGTAACCTGAGATAATGGACTGGGAATTAGTCTGAGCACAAAAATTGCCAACAATCTCTGCCTCTCTGTCTCTGCCACTCTCTTAGTTTCCATCTCTCTCTCGCCATCCCACCCCTCATTGTCTTGTTAGTTGAGGGGAATATTAATTCAGTACTTGCTAATCACCAATTCTGTGGACTTGGCATTCAGAAGACATTAAAATTAATTAAACTCTACTAGCACATGATTCAGTTATATCTCAAAGAGTTCTTCCGAAATTTTCACATGTTTGCTTTCAACTAGTTAAGAAATATCTGTGCATACTCACTATAACCATTCTGAAAGAAAAAAAAAATACTGGACAAACTCAGTGGACAAGACCTTTAATTACCCTTTATTGTTTATGGAAGACAGAGCAATTACATCAGAAGATTGAGGAGAGGTAGAAAATTATTTAATATATTGAATTGAGAGTCTTTGTAGAATAAATGAACTTATGCCAGAATTATAAGTCCGAACATGAGAAAACAAGTCAAAATTGGAAAATTTTAATTGGGAGCACTGTGTTTAAAAATCTGTGATTGAAATTCTCAGAATACATAAAATTGCCAAGGAAAAGAAGATAGTTACCAGAATATGACCAAGGTAAGGCATGGAAAAATGCTTTCAGAGTTCAGAATATTACAAATTTAGAGTGATTAGCAAAGTAGGAAGATATCCAGATAAATATAAGAATAAAGGAGAATGAAATTGCCAATATTTTCAAATGGTCCAATACTGTCAAAAAGTACTTTCTTAATGTGATAAAATAATATTATGCAGTAAAAAAAAAACATGAACAGGTGGACTTCAGAAAAACCTAGAAACAATTATGAGAACTAATGCTGAGTGAAATGAACAGAACCAGTATAATATTGTGTACCATAACAATACTGTCCAATGATCAAACACAGTGGGCTTAGTTCTCTTCTGTAGTACAATAATCAAAGACAAATCTAAAGAACTTGTCATCAAAAATACTATCCACAACCAACAAAAGAACTATGGAGTCTGATTGCAGATCAAAGCACATTTTCTATTAAAAATATCACGTTTTGCTTTATGTTTGCTTAGAATTTCTTCTCATTGTTTTTATTCCCTTTTGTCTTTTTCTTCTGTCACAACATGACTGGAATGAAAATATGTTTTATATTATTATATGTGTATAGTCTACATCAGATTACTTGCTTTTTAGAGAAGGAGAGAGAAGGAAGGGAGGGAAAAAGAAAAATGTGGAACTCAAAATCGTAGCAAAACTGAATGTTGAAACCTATCTTTGCATGTGGTTGGAAAAATAAAATTTTTAAAGGATATTCATAACCAAAGAAAATGCAAAGATAATGAGGTGAGTAAAAATAAAAGTAAAAGAGTTGAAGAGAAGAAAATGAATAAATGGAAACTAAAAGAATAGAAAATTTTCTACAAAGGAGGGAAGACATTCAACAATACCTGGATGCCATGGAAAAGTAAGATCAAGGCTTTTTTCTTTTTCATATAATAAATTCTTCCTCTCTATATATACATCTGATACAAACAGTACTCTTCAGTCACCAAAATGGATTAAGATATAATTCTTTATGTCTAAATCCAGATATCCATTTTAAGTTTATCTTGGTATAAGATATGAGATATTGGTCTATGCCCAGATTCTGCCATTATTTCCCAGTATACACAGCAGATTTTGTCAAATATTGAGCTCTTATCCCAGAAGCAAAAATCTTTATGTTATCAAGCAGTAGATTTCTAGAGTCAATAGATACAATAACTTATATATATATATATATATATATATATATATATATATATATATGTATATATAGTATTCCAATGATTCAGCTTTATATTTTTTACCAAACCAAATAGTTTTGATTATGATTTCTTTAAAATTCAATTTAAATCTGGTACAGCCAGGCCACCTTCCTTGGTTTTATATTTTCATTATTTCTCTTGATATTTTTGACTTTTTGTTCTTCCAGATGAGATTTTTATCATTTTATTCCAAGATTGATAAAATAATGTTTTGATAGCTTCCCTGATATGATGCTGATTAAGCTAGTTAGAATCATCAGTTTTATTATTTTTAAATCAGTATACTTATTAACAATTGCTATTTTCCAGGTGTTTAGACTGGTGTGAAAACTATTTTTGTAATTGTCTTCTTATGGTTCCAGAATTTCTCCTGATAAATAGATTCCCAAATATTTTATATTTTATTCAGTAAATTTAAATGGAATTTCTCTATCTATTGCTGTGGGAACTCTTCAGATATCACAATAATATAGAAAATAATAATATAGAGAAATTGTGATGGGTTTATTTTAATATATCTCAACTTCGCTAAAGTTATTA
This sequence comes from Macrotis lagotis, assembly GCF_037893015.1. Taxonomy (NCBI): domain Eukaryota; kingdom Metazoa; phylum Chordata; class Mammalia; order Peramelemorphia; family Peramelidae; genus Macrotis; species Macrotis lagotis. The sequence goes on along the minus strand of NC_133658.1, from coordinate 470,395,987 downwards.
ATTATTTCAAGTATTTTTTTCCTTAATTCTCTGGAATACTCCAAGTAAACCACCATAACATCTGCAAAGAAGGATAAGTTTTGTTTCTTTATTGCCTACTCAATTTCCTTCAATTTCCTTTTGTTTGCTTATTGTTAAATCTAACATCACCAGTACAATAGTGAATAATAGTAGTAATAAGAGTCATCCCTACTGGGGAGATATCTGGCATGAGACTATTACATTATAATCACATTATATATAATGCTTATGGAAGATTTTGAATCAATACAGCTTATTATCTTAAGTGAAACTCCATTTATTTCAATGTTTTCTGTGTTTTAACAGGAAAGAGAGCTTTATTGTTGTCAAAAGTTTTTCAGTATCTGTTGAGACAAGTACATGGTTTCTGTTAAAAATATGGTCAATTATTCTTTTAGTTTTTCTAATTTTTATAATTTTAAAACAGTATAAATTTTGAAGCAGTATATTCTGGTATAAATGTTATCTTATCCCTTATGCCTGATCCTGATGATGAATTATTTTAATCCTGTTAATATTTTAGTAAAAATTTTTTTTTATCAATATTCAATAGGAAAACTGATCTATACTTTTCTTTCTCTGTTTTGAATCTTCCTGGTTTAGATATCAGCACCCCATTTGTTCCATAAAATGAATTTAGCAGATTGTAATTTATACTGTTTTTTTTCAAATTAAATAGATAGATAAATAGATAGATAGATAGATAGATAGATAGATAGATAGATAGATAGATTGATAGATAGTATTAGAATTCTGTAAATTTTTTGTAGAGTTCACTCTGAAATCCATCTGGACTTGGATATATTATCCTAAGAGACCTCGGTGATGATTTGTTCAATGTCTTTTCCTAAAAGGGGGTTATTGAAGTATTTTATTACCTCTTCTAATCTGATCAATTACCATTTTTGTAAAATCCATTTATTTCACAAAAATTATCAGAATTATTGGCATGTGATTATACAAAATAGTTCAGAAATATTAATTGAATTTACTCTACCAACGTTGGTAGTGAATTCACCCTTGTCATCTTTGATTCTTGTAATTTTTTTCTATCTTTTTCAATCAAATTAACAAAATATTTATCTACTTTCTTGGATTTTCTTAACTAGCTCAACAGTTTTCTTAGTTTCATTTTAATTTTCTCTCTTTTGATTTCAAAATTTCATCATGATCAGAAAATGAGGCATTGAATATATCCTGTTTTACATTTCCTGTGAAATTTTTGTGTCCTAATACACAATCAATTCACATGTTTATACCATGAAGTTCCAAGAAAAGGTTTATTTCTTTCTATTCCCATTCAATTTTCTTCAGAGATCTAATGAATCTACTTTTGCTTAAATTCTATTAATCTCTTTCTTTCTTGTTTATTTGGTGGTTGGACAAACAATTCTAAGGGAAAGAGGTTGGGGACCCCCAAAAGGATAGTTTTGTTGTCTATTTTTTCCTATAATTGATTTAGCTGCTCTCTAAGAATTAGATGATATATCATTTGGTACTTGTATGTTTAGTATTAATATTACATTTTAGATTATCTCTGGTAATTTTAGTAAGATATTGTATCCTTATCTCTTCTAATTAAATCTATTTTTGTTTTTTTACTTTGTCTGAGATAGGGATTCAGACTTCTAGTTGGTTTTGCTAGCTTCTGGAATTTCCTGCCATTACTCAGGTATCTCAGCTTTCTTTTTTAACATATTTTTTATCATGGTTTTCAAGTAGATCTTTTTTCTTGATATTTTATTTTATTTTTCCAAATAAATTCTACAGTGTTTGTTCAGCATTTTGTAAATTTATAAGATACATGTATTTCTCCCACTCTCCGTTCTTTCCCCTATTTCCTTGTCAATGAACAGTAGAATAAAAGATGTTCATTTTTGTTTAGCATATTTTCAAATTAGATATTTTGTGTAAGAGGACCAAGGGCAAAGAAAGAAAAAAAACATGAGGTAAGAAGGAAAATCATAAGGGAAGTTTTCTAAAAGTATATATTAAAATTCTGCTTTTTTGTCTTTGTTTGCTTTATTGCTCTGTATATGGATGTCATTGCTATAATAGTTCTCCAAGGATTGTCCTTGATCTCTGTACTGTGAAGAATAGCTGCTTCCATCATAGTAAATCAACTCAAAATATTGTTGCCCTACTTACAATATTCTATTAGTTGTACACCTATTCAGAATCAGTTCATGTAATATTTTCCATGCTTCTCTAAAGTCTGATCACTCATAGTTTGTTTTACAACAATAGTACTCCATAATATTCATATACAATAAATTGTTCAGCCATCTTCAAATGATGAACATTTCCTCTATTTCCAATTCTTTGCAACAATAAAAGGAAATGCAAAAAAAAAAATTGGGAACATGTGATCCTTTTCACATTTTTAAAGATTTTTATTTGGATATAGAACTAGTATTGGCATTGCTGTGTCAAAAGTTATGGTCAGTTTTATTGGTCTTTGAGCATAGTTCCTGATTGCTTCCAGAATGGTTGGATTAGTTCATGACTTAAACAACAGTTCATCAATGACCCAGTTTTCTCACATCCTCTCCAACACTAATAATTTTTTTCTCCATCATCTTAACCAATCTGTTAGATGTAAGTTGAAGCCTCATAGATGTTTTAATTTACATTTCTCAAATGAGTAATGATTTTTAAATGACTATATATAGCTGTAATTTCATTACCTGAAAACTCCCTATTCATATCCTTTGTCCATTTGTCAATTTGAGGAAAAATTTGTAATCTTATCAATGTGTTTCAATTATCTCTATATATTTAGAAATGAGATCTTTTTCAGAAGCATTAACTATAAAATATTTTGTGGCTTTCTATTCTCCTTCTAATCTTTATAGCATTGGTTTTATTAGGGCAAACCCTTTTTAATTAATATTGTCAATATCATCAATCTTAGATGTCCTCAATATATAATATATAATTCATAAATTTCTTCCCTTTCCATAGATCCAACTGTTAGATCATTTCTTGATGTCTTAAGTGGTCTATGGCATTGTCCTGTATGTCTTAATTCTTTACGCATTTGGATCTTATTTTAGTTTAGGGTGCCAGATGTGAGACTATGCCTACTTTCTGCTGTACTATTTTCCAGTTTTTCCAGCAATATTTTTACCAAACAATGCATTCTTCTCTAAAAAGTTAATGCCTTTGGGATTGTCAAACAGGAGATTTCTATAGTGATTCACTGTTATTTATTTTGTACCTCTTTAAATTCATTCATCAATTATACTATTTTAAGGACTACCAGGCAATTTTGATGACTGCCCTTTCTAGCATAGTTTTAGTTCTGATAACAGCTAAACCACCATCCTTTGCATTTTTTGTCAATTCCCTTTATATTATTGATCCTTTATAGCTTCAAATGAATTTTGTCTATTTTTTTCTATGTCTGCAAAATTGTTTTTTGGTAGTTTGATTGTTATGGCACTGACTTGGTAAATTAATATGAGTAGAATTGTTATTTTAATCATATTAACTTTGTCTAAGCATGAGCAATGGATGTTTTCCCAATTCTTCAGAGATGACCGAATTTTTGTGAAAAGTATTTAACAAATGTGTTCCTACAGTTTCTAGATTTGAATTGAGAGGTACTATCCAAGTATTTAATGTGATCTATAGTTATTTTATTTTTTTTGCAAGACAAATGGGGTTAAGTGGTTTGCCCAAGGCCACACAGCTAGGTAATTATTAAGTGTCTGAGGTCAGATTTGAAACCAGGTACTCCTGACTCAAGGGCCAGTGCTCTATCCACTTCACCACCTAGCCACCCTGTTTACTTTAAATGGAATTTTTTCTTTCTATCTTTTGCCCTTGTGCTTCATATATGAAATGGTGATGATTTATGTGGCTTTACTTTACATCCTGCTACTTTGCTGATATTGATTCAAGTAGTATTTTAGCTGATTTTCTAAGATTCTCTAAGTTTATCATCATATCATTTGCAAGGAATGAAATTTTTCCTCCTTATTTTTCAAATCTATTTCTTTCAATTTCTTTTTATTCTCTTATTGCAACAGCTAAAACTCCTAATACTTTACTGAATAGCAGTGGTGATAATGGACAACTTTGTTTCAATTATAATCTTGTTGGAAATTCTTCTAGTTAATCTACATTATAGGTAATATTTGATGATGTTTTTAGATAGATACATTTTATTATTTTTAGCAAAATATCATTTATTCTTTCTCTAGTGTTATTATTATGAATGGAAATTTTATTTTTGTCAAATATTTTCAGCATCTATTGAGGGAAAAATATGATTTCTGTTGATTTTGTTTTTTTATATATTCAATTATGTGGAGTGTTTTCTTAATGTTGAACCATTTATGCCCATATGATATATATTACCCCTGATCATTTTGTCTTATGCTAGGAATAATTTGCTGTAATTTCATTTAAAGTTCATTTAAGTTTATTTAAAAGTACATTTAAGATTTTTGCAACAATATTCACTATGATATTAGTCTATAATTTTCTTTTTTTTATTTTGAGTCTTCCTGGTATAGGTATTAGCAGAATACTAGTTTCATAAAAGGAATTTGGCAGAACTCTTTCATCTCCAATTTATTTAAGTAGTTTGTGTAGAACTAGAATTGATTATTCATTAAATGTCTCCCAGAATTCACTTGTAAATCCATCCAGGCATGGGGACATTTTTATAAGGAAATTTATAGATGATTTCTTCAGTTTGATTTTGTGATAAGGGTTATTCAAGGATTTGATTTCATTTTATGTTAATATGAATTACTTATATTTCTGTGAATATTCATTCATTTCAACCAGTTTGTCAGATTTATTGGCAGATGACCAAAATAACACTGCATTATTTATTTAATTTCTTTATCTATTTGGTGAGTTCATTGTTCTTATTTTTGATACTGGGAATTTGATTTTCATTTTTCTGTTTATAAAATCAGATTAAAGTAATGTTCATCTATTTTATTGCTTCTTTCATAAAACCAATTCTAAATTTTATTTATTTTATCACTAGTTTTCCTATACTATAAACTAACAGTCATTAGGACTTCCTGGTACTGGATAAGAAATAGACTAATGGATCAGTGGATGAGGGGAGGTCCGAAGGAAACTATAGTAAATGACTTCAGTAATCTACCCTTTCACAAATCCAAAGACATTAGTTTCCGGGATAAGAACTAACTATTTGACAAAAATTGTTGGGAAAACCGCAAAACAGAATGGCATAAATGAGGCATAGACCCTCATTTTACATCCTATACCAAATCAAGATCAAAACAGGTGCAGAATTTAGACACAAAGAGTGACACCATAAAGGAATTAACAGACCAAGAAATACTCTATCTATCAGATCTATGGAAAGGGGAGAAAATTATCACAAAGCAAGAAATATGGTATATTTTAAATCATAAATTGAATGATTTTTACTATATAAAATTGAAAAGGTTTTTCAGTAATAAAATCAATACTGACAAATTAGAAGGGAAACAGAAAGCTTGAAAACAATTTTTAAAAGTAGGGGCTCTGATAAATGTCTCATTTCTAAAATATATAGAGAATTACATCAAATTTATAATGATTCAAGTCATTCCACAAATGATAAATGGTCAAAAAATATGGAACAGACAGTTTTCAAATGAAACAATTAAAGTTATATAGAATCATATGAAAAAAAATGCTCCAAATCATTACTGATTAGAGAACTGAAAACTAAAACAATTATGAGGAAGCAACTCCTAACTATTAGTTTAGCTAAAATGACAAAAAGGAATAATGATTAAAGTTGGAAAGGTTGTGGGAGGATTGGAATATTAATGCATTGTGAATGGAGTTGTGAAGCAATCCAACCATTTTGGGAAGCAATATGGAACTATGCCCCAAGAGCAATGAAAGTAAGATCCCCTTTGACCCATCAATTCAAGTAATAGGGCTATTTCAAGAGAAATTAAAAAATAGGAAAAGTTCCACATCTTCCAAAATATTCATCACAGCTCTTTTTGTAGTGGCAAAGATTTGGAAATTGAGAGAATGCTCATCAAGGTGGGAAATAACTGAAAAAGTTGTAGTATATTTATATCATGGAATGTTATTGTTCTATAAGATATCATAAATAGTACAGAAACATGGAATGAATTTCAGGATCTGATGCTTCATATAGGAAGAAGAACCTAGAGAAAATTGTACAAATTAGCAACAACATTGTGAGTTGATCAACTTTGATGGAAGGAGCTACTCTCAACAGTTCAGAGAGCTAGGATAACCTTAGGACCCTAGTTAAAGACAATGTTATCCCTATCCATTGGAAGAAAAACAAAAGAAAAGAACAACTACAACAACAAAAAAGAAATGCAACAGATACTTTCAGAAGCTTTTATTTTTTTTTTGGAAGGCAATGTGGTTAAGTGACTTGTCAAGTGACTTGCTTTGTCTGATGTCAGATTTGAACTCAGATTGTCCTGATCCCAGGGCCAGTGTTCTAACCACTGCACCATCTAGCTACTAACTCTTCAGAATCTGAATGAAGAATACATTCTTTTTTTAAAAAAAAATTCTGTTATGAAAAAAAGAAAAAAAAAGAAAAAAATTCTGTTATGTATTTCTTTCCTTACTCATGGTTTTCTTTCTTTTCCCTTAATCCTTATTTCTCAAATTGAAAATGACTACTTTGAAAATGTTGTAACACAAATGTGTATGTACGATATGTACCTGACTGTTTGCTGCTGACAGGAGGGGTGTAGGAAGGGAGGATGGAAGGAAATTATGTAGCTTAAAAATATGAATATTCCTGGATGAATGTTGAAAAAGTTTCATAATAATGTGAAAAAGAAAATAAAAATAAATTAAAAAGATCAAAGGGTTTTCTTGCTTTCATTTATAATATTTTTTCCTTTGATTTTTAAAATTTATAATTTGGTATTTCATTGGACTTTCTTATGTGTTCTTTTTCTACCTTTTTTGATTGCATGTCCAATTGGTTGAGCTTCTCTTTCTCTATTTTACTCATATAAGACTTTAGAGAGATAATTTATAGAGATAAAATATCCTCTAAAAATCACTTTAGCTGCATCCCACAAATTTTGATATACTGTTGTCTAAATGTCATAAAATGACATTTGATGAAATTGTTGATTAATTGCTACAATTAGCTGTTTGAAACATTCATTTTGTTAAATTAGGCAAGCCTGGTTCCTATTAATTTTATCTTTATCTTTCCATAGCCTTTTATTAGATGAAATTTTTATTGTTTCATTATCTGAAAAGCTTTCATTTATTGTTTATGCCTTTATGAATTTGATTGTAAAGTTTTATGCTCCATACATGGACAATGTGGTATAGGTGCCATGTATTGCAGAGGAAAAAGGTATAGTCCTTTTGATTCTAATGCAGTTTTCTACAGAGTTTTTTTCAAAGATTATATTCACCATTCTAATATCCTTTCCTGATCATTTTGTGCTTAGAATTATCTAATGCTGAGAGAGGGCAGTTGTGTTACCTTGACATTATACTTTTGCTATGTATATCTCTCTTTAATTCATTTAGCTTCTCCTCTATGAATCCGGATACTATACCACTTGCTGCATATGTGTTTAATAATGATACAGCTTCACTTATTTTTTTTTATTTTTTATTTTTAAAGAACTTCAGTTTTAACATTTTGTCCCAATCTTACTTCCCTCCCCCCACCACCCCCAGAAAGATATCTATCACGCTTTATTTTGTTTCCATGTTGTACATTGATCCAAATTGTGTGTGATGAGAGAGAAATCACATCCTTAAGGAAGAAACAAAAAGTATGAGATAACAAGAATCGTACAATAAGATAGGTTTTTTTCCTAAATTAAAGGGAATAGTGTTCAAACTCCACAATGCTTTATCTGGATACAGATGGTACTCTTAAATGCAGACAGCCCAAAATTGTCCCTGGTTGATGCAATGATGGAACGAGCAAGTTCATCAAGGCTTAACATCACCCCCATGTTGCTGATAGGGTGTACGATGTTTTTCTGGTTCTGCTCATCTCACTCAGCTTCAGTTCATGCAAATTCCTCCAGGCTTCTCTGAATTCCTGTCCCTCCTGGGTTCTAATACAACAGTAGTGTTCCATGACATATATCTATCTATCTATCTATCTATCTATCTATCTATCTATCTATATATATATAAAATGTCTATATATCAAAGTTTGCTAAGCCAACCCCCAATTGAAGGTCATTTACTTGATTTCCAATTCGTTGCCACGACAAAAAGAGCTGCTTTGAATATTTTTGTAGAAGTGATGTTTTTCCCCCAGTAGTTGTATTACTGGATCAAAGGGTATGGTCATTTTTGTTGCCCATAACCATTATCCTTTCTGGTCATATTGGCCAATCTGAGAGGTGTGAGGTGATGCCTCAGAAACTTTGATTGGCATTTCTCTAATAATTAGTGATTTATAGCAATTTTCACATGGCTATGTATTGCTTTGTTCTCCTCATCTGTAAATTGCCTTTTCATATCCTTTGACCATTTTTCAATTGGGGAATGGCTTTTTTTAAAAAAAATATGACTCAGTTCTCTGTATATTTTGGAAATGAATCCTTTGCCAGAATTATTAGTTGTAAACATTGTTTCCTAATTTATTAAATTTCTTTTGATCTTGGTTACAGTGGTTTTATCTGTGCAAAAGCTTTTTAATTTAATGTAATCAAAATCATCTAATTGGTAATAAACTGCTCCCCTTTCCATAGATCTGACAGGTAAACTAGTCCTTGATCTTCTCATTTGCTTATAGTATTGTTTTTTATGTTTAAATCCTGTAACCATTTGGATCTTATCTTAGTAAAGCGTGTTAGGTGTTGGTCTAATCTAAGTTTATTCCATACTAACTTCCAATTTTCCAAGCAGTTTTTATCAAAATGAGAGTTTTTATCCCAATAGCTGGACTCTTGGGGTTTATCAAACAGCAAATTACTATAATCGTCTCCTGCTTTTGCAACTACTCTATTCCACTGGTCCACAACTCTACTTCTTAGGCAATACCAAAGAGTTTTGATGACTAATGCTTTATAATATAATTATAGATCCGGTAGGGTTAAGCTCCCCTTCTTTTGCACATTATTCTCATTAAATCCCTGGAAATTCTTGACTTTACATTTCTCCATGTGAATTTACTTACAATTTTTCCTAACTCATTAAAGTAATTTTTGGGAATTTTGATTGGTAGGGCACTAAACAGGTAGTTTAGTTTTTGTAGAGTTGTCATTTTTATTATATTAGCTCTACATATCATATACATGAGCACTTGATATTTGTGCAGTTATTTAAATCTGTTTTAATTTGTGTGAGAAGTGTTTTATAATTGTTTTCAGAAAGTTTCTGAGTCTGCCTTGGCAAATAGACTCCCAGGTATTTTATATTGTCTGAGGTTACTTTGAATGGGATTTCTCTTTCTAGCTCTTCCTGCTGTATCTTTTTAGACATATATAGAAAAGTTAAGGATTTATGAGGGTTTATTTTATAACCTGCAACTTTGCTAAAATTGCTAATTGTTTCCAGTAGTTTTTTGGATGATTTCTTGGGATTCTCTAGGTAGACCATCATGTCATCTGCAAAGAGTGAGAGTTTTGTCTCTTCCTTCCCAATTCTAATTCCTTCTATTTCATTTTCTTCTCTAATTGCTGAAGCTAACATTTCTAATACGATATTAAATAGTAGTGGTGATAATGGGCTCCCTTGTTTCAATCCTGATTTTATTGGGAATGGCTCTAGCCTCTCCCCATTGAATATAAAGCTTGTTGATGGTTTCAGAAAGATACTGCTAATTATTCTAAGTAACAGTCCATTTATTCCTACATTCTCTAGTGTTTTTAGTAAGAATGGATGCTGTATTTTGTCAAAAACTTTGTTATCATTTATTGATATGATCCTATAATTTCTGATACCTTTGTAGTTGATATAATTGTGTATGCTAACAGTTTTCATAATATTGAACCAACCCTGCATTCCTGGGATAAAACCTACTTGATCATAATGTATTATCCCAGTGACAACTTTTTGTAATCATTTTGCTAAGATTTTATTGAAGAGTTTTGCATCTATATTCATTATGGAGATAGGTCTACAATTTTCTTTCTCTGTTTTAACACTTTCTGATTTAGGTATCAGCACCATATTGGTTTCATAGAAAGAATTAGTCAGAGTTTCATCTTTCCCTATTTTTCCAAAGAGTTTATATAGAATTGGACACAAATGTTCCTTAAATGTTTGGTAGAATTCACTTGTGAATCCATTGGCCATGGAGATTTTTACTTAGGGAGTTCAATGATGGATTGTTGAATTCTCTTGCTGAGATAGGGGGGTTTAGTTATTTAATCTACTCCTTTTTTAACCTGGACAACTTATGCTTTTGGAAATATTCATATATTTCATTTAGATTATCAAATTTATTGGCATAGAGTTGGGAAAAAATTTTGAATTATTACTTTAATTTCCTCCTCATTTATGGTGAATTAATATTTTTCATTTATGATACTAGAAATTTGCTTTTCTTCTGTCTTTTATTTAATCAAATTGACAAGAGGTTTATCAATTGTATTGGTTGTTATATAAAACCAACTTTTTTATTAGTACAATAGGTTTTTTTGCTTTCAGATTTATTAATTTCTAATGTTAAATTTAGATTTTCTAATTTGCTATTTAATTGTGTAATTTTAATTTGTTCTTTCTCTAATTTTAATTGTATGTTTATTTCATTGATTTCCTCTTTCTCTAATTTATTAATTAAAGCATTCAAAGTTATAACATATCCCCTGTGAGCCACTTTGAATAAATCCAGTAGGTTTTGGTATGTTGTTTCATTATTTTCATTGTCTAGGATAAAATGGTTAATTCTTTCTATAATTTGTTTTTTGGTCCACTCATTCTTTAAAATGAGTTCCTTCAGTTTCCAATTGCATCTATATCTCCTTGGCCCAATATTGCATATGACTTTTATTGCATTATGATCTGAGAAAGATGTACTCACTATTTCTGCCTTTCTGCATTTGATCATTAGCTTTTTATGTCCTAGTACATGGTCAATTTTTGTATAAGTTCCCTGTAGTTCACAGAAAAAGGTATATTCCTTTCTATCCCCATTCAATTTCCTCCATAAATCTACCATATCTAGTTTTTCTAAGAAGCTCTTTACCTCCTTAACTTCTTTTTTTTTAATTTTATGATTCAGTTTATCTATATCTGAGAGTGGGAGGTTGAAGTCTCCCAGTGGTAGAGTTTTGCTCTCTATGTCATCCTATGGTTCTTTCTTCTTTGCCTCTAAGAATTTGGATGGTATCCCATTGGGTTCATAAATATATTCAATATTGAAATATCTTTATTGTCTATGGTATCTTTTAAGAGGATAAAGTTTCCTTCCTTATCTCTTTTAAAACTATCTATTTTTGCAGCTACTTTGTCTCAAATAAGGATTGCTAACCCTGTTTTTTTCACACTTCAGCTGAAGAAAAATATATTTTACTCTAACCTTGTAGCTTTACTCTATATATAACTCTGCTTCAAATGCGTTTCTTGTAAGCAGCATATTGTAGGATTCTGGTTTTTAATCTACTCTGCTATTCACTTACTTTTGAAGGGAGAGTTCACATTCAACGTTATGATTACTAATTCTTTATTGCCCCAAAGCTATCTTCCCTCTGTTTGAATTTTCCCCAATTACCCCCTTTTATCCATATTCCTCAGTATTTTGTTTCTGAACATCACTCCCTTCAGCATATTTGCCCTCTTTTATCTCCCCCTCCCCTTTCTTTTCCCTTTCCATTTTCCCCTTTTCTCTTCCATTTATTTGTAAGTTCCCCTTTTGTCCCCAATCCTTTTCCCTTTATCCATTTCCCCCTCCCCTTTTCCTCTTTTAATACTTGAAATGCTAGATTTTTTAAGTTAACTAAGTATGTGTAAATTGACTTTAAGCCAAGTCTGATGAGAAGATTGAAGTGTTTCTCATCTCCTCCCTTCTTCCCCTCTATTACCATAGGTATTTTGTCCCTCTTAGTGTAATTAGATTTACCCCATGCAATCCTCTCCCTCCTCCTGCCTCCTTCCTGTCCCCATTTTCAAGGAAGTAGTGTTTTTAAGATCTTTCTATCTTAGTCATAGAAAATTCTGAGTATCTGCCACTTCTAGCTAAATACATTCAATCTAATAGAGTTAAAATTCTTGATAGTTTTTAGAGTCTTCCTCCCAAGTGGGATCATAGCCAATTTCATCCCATTGTTTAGCAGTCTCATGGATAGGTCATGAATTTCCATCACTTCTGGCACAATATATTCTCTCTGTTTGATTTACAGTTCTCAAGATTTATGAGAATCTTTCCCCCATGCTGGTGTATAACCAGTTTCAAATTATTGGATAGTAGTTTTATTTTTTCTTTTACTGACACCCCCTTTTTTTACCTTTTCATGTTTCTCTTGAACCTTCTGTTTGATGTCCAAATTTTCCATAAACCTCTGGTCTTTTCATCAGGAATTATTGAAATTCATCCATTTTATTAAATGTCCATCTTTTCCCCTGGAAGAGAAGGCTCATCTTTGTGGTATAGTGGATTCTTGGCTGCATCCCAAGCTCCCTTGCTTTTCAGAATATCTTGTTCCCTTTCACCCCTTAATGATGATGCAACCAGATCCTGTGTAATACATACTGTGGCTCCTTGATATTTAAATTGTTTCTTTCTGGCTGCCTTCAGGATCTTCTCTCTTATCTGACAATTATGGAATTTGCCCACAACATTCCTTGGTGCTTTCATTTTAGGATCTTTTTCTGGATGGTATCAATGTATCCTTACAATATCTACATTGCCCTCTGGTTCCATGATATCAGGAAAATTTTTCATCACTATATCCTGTAATATTAGGTACAGGCTTTTTTTTTTCTCTTCAATGATTTCAGGTAGTCCAATAATTCTCAGGTTGCACCTCCTTGACCTATTGTCGAGTTCAGTGGTTTTGCTAATGAGGTATTTTACATTTTCTTCTATTTTTTCTATTTTTGATTTTGGTTAACAGACTCTTGCTGTCTCATGATGTCATCAGTTTCTGCGGACTCCATTCATTTTTTAGAGAGCAGTTTTCTTCATTAACCTTTTGCAACTCCTTTTCCAATCAGTCAATTCTACTTTTGAAAGAGCTTTCCATTTGACCAATTGAGGGTTTGAGAGAATTATTTTCTTTTTGCATTTGCCCAATTGAGAATCTGAGAGATTTAGTCTCATTTTGTAATTGTCCAATTGTATTTTCTAAGGATTTCTTTTCTTATGCAAGGTATCAATTGTCTCTCCCAAATTTTCCAGTTGATTTTTAAACTCCTTCGTTATTTCTTTAAGGAAGTCTTTCTGTGCTGAAGACCAGATCATATTCTCCTCAGAAGTTCTAGGTTTCTCTGATTTTGAGACTTTTCCTTCCAAGAATTTTTCTATGGATCCACCTTTCTGCTAATTCTCCTTCATTTTCCTAAGAACTTGAATTGGGGAGGGGCTGGTTCACAAGAGTTTGGGATAGCTAGAGGCTGTACTCACTGAGTGCAATTTCTCTGGCTGACCATTAGGAGGTGCTGCTTGCTTTCTCTGGAGTGTCTGTGCCCTTAATTGAGGCCCTCTCCCTTAGCTTGAAGGGTAAGTTTGAAGCTATTGAATCCTTTGGCCTTAAATCATTGATGGGATTTACCCTGGGGTGAGGTCATCCCTCTACCTATCATCAGCTGTACTAGTTCTTATGCTCACACAGCTGTACCTGAGGCAGAAGTAGTCTGTAATTGTTTATTCTTGCAAGAGGCCTCAACCAGAATGGAGGCATGGACTCAGATTTCTGCAGACCTGAGGAGCACAGGGATGGTGTCTGCAGCTATCCTGCACCCGAACTCTTCCCCCAGCCCTGTCAACATGCTCCAGAGTGTCAGAGCCAACACCATTGCCTCTGTTCCATAGTTGACTCATGCCCCCATGATCTAGCTCCACCACTGAACTAGCAGCTCCATCTCTCAGGCCCTTAGGCTCCCTGGATCCAATTCAGACACTAATCTGGCTGATCTGGGGCTGATCCACCCTCTGCACCCAGACTCACCCAACAAGATTCGCCCAACACTGCTGAGGGAGAAAATTCCTGAGGCAGATGTTCTTTCTCCTGGCTTTTCTTTCTGGATTTTTTGGATTGGACTTCTGTTAAGAGGTTTGTTTTTTATGATAGATGGGGAAAGATCTGGAGACATTGGAACTGTACCTGTCTCCTCTCTGCCATCTTCGTTGGAAGTCCCAAAGCTTCATTTGTTATGGTGCCTTTTAAGAAGAAGTAGTTTCCTTACTTGTCTCTTTTAATCAGATATCCTTTAGTGGTTCTTTTTTCTGAGAGCAGGATTGCTACAACTGATATTTTTACTTCTCATGAAGCATAATCTATCTGCTTGAAATATGTTTCTGTTAATAAATTTATTGTAAGATGCTAGTTTTTAATCAATACTGCTCTCTGTTTCTGTTTTATGGGAAAGTTCATCCTTTTCACATTCACAGTTAAGATGACCAATTTATTTTAATTTTTTTAGATTTTTTGCAAGCCAAATAGGGTTAAGTGGCTTGCCCAAGGCCATACAGCTAGGTAATTATTAAGTGTCTGAGACTGGATTTGCATCCAGGTACTCCTGACTCCAGGGATGGTGCTTTATCCACTGCTCCACATAGCTGCACCAAGATGACTAATTTAATATTATCCTCCATGCTTTCTTTCCCCACTTATTCTTTTCTCTATCCTTTCCCTTTATCCTTACTCACTATTTGTTCCCTTTCCCTGTATTTTTTGTTTTTAATATTAATTGAAATATTACTTATTTTTGCTTTCCCTTTTATGAGTCCCTTCTTCTCATTTATTTTGCATTCTCCCTTGCCCCTCCCAACCCAGCCACTTCCCTGTAGAATACAATTGATTTTTGATCCTTCTTGGAAATGTAAGTTATTGTTATTCCCTCTTTCTTCCAAATCTGTTGAGACTAAGGTTTGAGTAAACACTGAGTAAACATCTTTTCATTTGCTAGAATATGTCTTTGTGCCTCTTAGTGTGATGTTAACTTTCCTCTAAAGCCTGATGTTATCCTAGTAAAATCATTATCTTCATGGCTTTATTGTTTTAACCTTGTCTTTTACTAGCATTCCCTCTGTCAAAATATCCTCCTTTAATCTCTTGTGACAGAAATACTTTTTCTCAAGTATTGATGAAGCAACATTGCTTCATAGTCACTAGTTCATTCCCCTCTTCTGTCCCATTAGAAATACACTTCTCAAAAGTCATAAATCACATCATATTGTATGCAATTTATACCACACTCTCTTTTCAAATAACCTCCACTGACACACAATCTTAATGATTCAAAGTATTATGAAAAGACAAATCATTTCATGAACCATTTATAGCATCCCCTCTAAGCACACTCCCTCCTATTGAATCCAAAAATCATTTCATGATCGTTTCATGTCTAGTCCCTCTAAGTACACTCTCTTCTCTCTGTCACTATAGCATTACAATCATAGCACTACAACCCTCTTTAACTAAAATATTGGGCAAAATCTCTCCTACTTTTCCCATACTTCAACTTAGCACCATAAACCTTGTTAACTGAAGTATAGAATAATGTAAGATCACTTCATGACCTATTCATGTATTAACTTTATAAGCATAATCTTCCTTTCTATCCTTTTTGTACTACATCCCTTTTTACTAAAGGATCTAGTAAACTAAGATCACTTCATTATTTAATTATGTATCAATCCTCTAAGTACTCTCCCTTACTCTTTCTCCATAGGAAATACCATATTATAATCAACATGGCCTCATGTTTCATTTATACCCATATCCTCTAAATCAAATCCCTTAAACTCTTCAACCTTATTTTCTGAGGTATTGGCCAAAAGCTCAATACTTTTGTTGTCACTCTATACCCATCTTTGTGTATTTCTTTTAACTATCCTTTGAGAAATAAATTCTCAAGATGTACAAATGTTATCATCCCTTTTTAAGAGGCATACAATTTGATGTTCTGGACTAGTGTTTCTTTTCCCCTTTTCATTTAATTTTTATGAATCTCTTGAGTCATATTGTTTTTAGTTTTTTTCAAGGCAAGAGGTTTTCCCAAGGGCACACAGCTAGGTAATTATTAAGTGTCTGAGGACAAATTTGAACTCAGGTACTCCTGACTCCAGGGTCAGTGCCACCTAGCTGCCCTTAAGTCTTATTTAAGGTTCATTTTTTTTTCTGTACAGTTCTGGTATTTTTATCAAAAAAATTGTGAAAGCTTTCCATTATCATTGAAAATTCATTTGTCCCATTGAAGGAATATGCTGAATTTTACAAAGTAGTTAGCTGTTGGTGTTACTATAAGGATCTTTGTCCCATGGAATATCATGGTATAGGCCCTCTAATTCTCTAAAGTTTAAGCTGATAAGTTCTGTGTATTTCTGATTGGAATTCTTTGGTATTTAAATAGCTTCTTTTTGGTTTCTTATAATTGTCTTCTCCTTTATTTGAGAATTATGGAATTTGACTGATATTCCTTGAATTTTGTATTTCTAGAGTTATTGTGTGGATTCTTAGTAGAATTTTTTTTTTGCCATCTTGATCTAGGCTACCAGGGAAGTTTTTAATGATAATTTCCAGAAATATATTTGGCAGACCCTTTTTTTCATCTAGGCTACTAGGTAGAAAAATAATTTATTTCTTCTGGATAAATTTTCTGAATCATTTCATTTTCCTAAAAATACTTCATATATTTTCTCCTGGTTTTCAGTCTTTTGATTTTGCTTTATGGAAACTTGGTATTCCATGGAGTAATTAACTTTCATTTATCCATTTCTCAGTTTTAGCATTTTATTTTCTTCAGTTGTATTTTGCTTTCAGTTTGGTTAATTTTACTCTTAAATGAACTGCTTTCCTTTTTGAATTAGTCACTTTTTACCTTTTAATGGTGTTGATTTCTTCAATCAATTTTTCTGTCAATTTGCCCTGTATGACTTTGATTTCTTTTATTCATTTTTGTTCTTCCTCTCTTCTTCCTCTCTTTGATTTTTACATTCTTTTTCTAAGCTCTTCCAAGAGGTTTTGAGTGTGAGTCCAATTCATAAACCCCTTTGAGTCTTCCCCTATAAGTAATTTCATATTGCTTTCATTTAATAAAATGGAATTTTCATAATCCCTACCTGAATAGTAGTTTTCTATGATTAGCAAACTTTTTGGTTTCTTGATCATTTTGATAGTTTAGCTTGGCTTCCAGGTACATGGAGTATTCTCCTGAACTTTTTGTGCTGGGGCCAGAATCTGAGCCTCTGCTTATTTCTTGTCAAGGTATTGCCTATACAACTCAGGCATTGACTAAACAGAACTATTTTTTCCTTCATTAGAGCCAGGATTTGCCTATGTATTGATTTGTTCCCAATCCAGTCATGTCTGTTGTTCCAGCATTCCAGGGTTCAGATTTTGTCTGTTTTTAGGACCCTTCCTACTGGTTTTCTATCTATTTGAACTGGGACCTGGGCTTCTATCTAGTTGAGTTAGGACCTGTACTGTTATCTACCTGAGTTAGGACCTGGGCTGGACTGTAACTAAGAACCTCCCACAGACTTTTCTACTCTCCCACATATGCTGGGCTAAACTTCTCCTTTATACTGAAAAGGGCAGAATTTTACTGAAGATTTTGCATGATATCTTGACTTGAGAACCTGTTTCAACCTATTTTCAGTGAGATCTGTATTTAGATTTAACACCTCTTTAGATGGTTCATTTCAAGTTGTGTAAGCAATAGTTCTGGGAACATGCTAGCTATACACTTCCATCTTGACTCTGCCCTGGCTGTTTTCTGAGTAATTTTTAAATTTTATCTTTACGATCTATTTTCCAGGTCAGTTTCATTTAGAGAGAGATGTTACCATTCTCTTCCAGTTTTTTTTTGTATTTTATAAAATTTTGTTTCACTGATCACTGATGCCTCATAATATCATTAGATATCATTTACACAATTCTAAATTTTAAGGCATTTTCCCTTCATTTAGTTTTTGATATCTCCTTTGCTATTTGGCCAATTGGTCTTTTAAAGAATTCTTTTCCTCCATTCATTTTATTTTTTTTATTTCTTGGTAGTTGAACAATTCTATTTTTTTAGGTTTTTGCAAGGCAACTGGGGTTAAGTGGCTTGCCCAAAACCACACAACTAGGTAATTATTAAGTGTATGAGGCTGGATTTGAACTGACTCCAGGGCCAGTGCTCTATCCACTGTGCGAGCTATCTGCCCCACAAGTCTATTTTTTAAGAAATTCTTTTTTTCAATTAATTTTTGTCCTTTCTTTTCCAAATTGCTACTCTTTTTTCTTAATTCTCTTCAATATCTCTCATTTCTTTTCCTCAATTTGATTCTCTTTCTCTTACTTAATTTTTAAACTCTTCCAAGAGGAAAATTTGGGCTAGAGACCAATTCCCATTCCCATTTGAGACTTCATATATATAAGCAGTTAGTATTTTGATCCACCTTGTTAGCATATTAGCATGTTTAAAAATTATTTATTTACTAAAATAGTCTTGCAGTAAGAGTAAACATCACCCCACTTTTTCCATTCAAAATAGAAAAAAAAATCATGAAAAATAAAATGAGAGAAAAAGAAAAAAAATTGCTTCAGTCTGTGTTCATATGCCATCAACTCTTTCTCTGGGATGGATCACATTCATTATCATAAATCCATCAGAGAAGTTGCTTCAATATTCTTTTACCACAGTTGCTATTGCTAATTATATTTCCCTCTATCCCCCACTCACATTTATTCTGTTCTCTCTCTCCTTTCATTTTGTCCCTCCTTAAATGTGTGTAATGAGGCAGCTAAGTGGCACAGAGGATGGATCACTGACCCTGGGGCCAGGAGGACAGAGCCCAAGTCCTGCTCCAGACCACCTAACTGCATGGTCCTGGGCAGGTCATCCAACCCTACCACCTTATGAAAAGCAAAAAAAAAGGTGTGTTGTATCTGAGCACACTCTCCTGTGATCTTCCCTTTCTTATTTACCTATTCAACCCTTCACTTCCCCCCATTCCCCCTTATCCCATCCCTTTCCTCTCATTTGTAACTAGGGTAAGATAGATTCGATACCCTAATAAGTGTTTATGTTATTTCTTCTCTGAGCTATTTCTGATGAAAATGAAAGCTCATTCATTCCCACTTACCTTCTCCCATTCCACTCCATTGTAAAAGCTTTCTCTTGACTCTTATGTAAAATACATTAGTCCCTTCCTCTCCTTTCCCTTCCTCCCAGTACTTTTCTTTATCACCCATTGATTCCATCTTTTTACTATATTGTGCCTTGTCTATATATGCTCCTTCTAACTGCTCTTATAAATGAGAAAATTCATATGAGTTAGCAGTATCTTCTTCCCATGCAGAAATTCAAGCAGTTCAACATCATTAAATTCCTCATAATTAGTCCTCTTACACCCCCTCTATGGTTCCCCTGAGTATTGTATTTGGAGATCAGACTTTCTGTTCAACTCTGGTTGTTTCAGTAGGAAAGTTTGAAAGTCCCATGTTTCATTGAAAGCCAATCTTTTGGCCTGAATGAAGATGTTCACTTTTGCTGGGTAGTTGATTCTTAGTTTTATTCCGATGTTTTGACTTCCAAGTTATCATATTACAAGCCCTAAAAGCCCTTAATGTAAATGCTGCCAGATCATACATAATCCTAACTATAGATACAGAAGCTTTGATTTGGTTATCTTCTGAATCTTCCATTGGACAAAGTACATTTTTTATGGTCAGATTCTTCTTTTTCTTTTGTTTGTTCATTTTCTCACTCTATGACTGATTTACTGCACTTCCAAGGCTTTGAATTTTCTTTGGGACAACCCACAGTGACTTAATTCCTCCAGGGTCTTAAGAGATGCTCTGACTGCTCTCTTTCCTGTGCTTTGGTCTGCAGATGACTCCCAGCCTACCCCTCTGCCCTGGAGCTGTGAGGATGGTCCCTGCTTGGCTATGGTTGTGGTGGGGCCCAGACTGTCACCTAGAACTAAATGTGGGCAACAAGGAGAACTGAGAGACCTCTTCAGTCTTTCCCCAACTGCTTTACCATTTGTGGGCTTCAATCTAGAGGTGTAGATTGACTTCCCTGATTCCTGCTACAGGTTCTCACCACAGAGCTGCTCTGAGGCCAGAGCTTGCTCTGCTCTCACTCTGGTGTGGCAGAGTTCTCTCACCACCCCTTCATGTTGTTCCTGGGGATCCCTGGGCGAGGCGGTCTGGAAATTGCCCTCTCTGCCATGGACCAAGGTGCCCCCAGAATTCTAGGGACCTGGACCAGCTAACAGCAGCCTTTTCCAACTCCTGGTTCCAGTAAAAGAGACCTTTCTTGCACAACTTCCACGTTGTCTTGGGGAGTGGGAAATTTTATCACTTTGTCTTTCCACTCCTCTAAATTTTGACTAGAGTCATATTTTGACAGCTTTTGGAGTTTTGGGGGGGCATTAAATTTCCTGGAATTCCTGTCTTCATGCTGCCATCTTGGCCCTGCCCCCCAAAAGGATCAAAATTTCCCTATTTTACTGAATTTCTTTCTTTCCCTCTGGAAGAAGATGTTCAATTTTGCTGGGTACTTGATTCTCACTTGAAATCTAACTAAATTCACTTTTTTGAACTAATTTTCATATTCCTTTATACTAATACCATAACATTGATATAATTACTAGTTATTTTAATTACTCTCATCAGTCAACCCTGAAAATGGATGTTACTAGACACATATCTGGTTGTTGTTGGCAAAGGGAAAGTCACACAGGAGTAAAAAAAGTTGCCAATTATCAAAGTCTAGGGTATGGTCTGGATGGAGTCAGTATGGGTCCACATCTTGCTGGTATTAGCAAATATTCAAATGAGAACTTTGAAGGCTGAAATAGAAAAGGTTTGCATGTGGGCAGCAGGTCAGTCCTGAGAGATAGGCTAACACCATTCCAAAGTGATTTATAATGGTATCCATTACCCTTAGCCAATTGAAAGGGAGTTTTTGATTCAGATCCCTAAATCCAGTATGGTGAAAGTGGGTGCTGTGTGGTGTCCAGTGGGGTATTCTAAAGAAACTAGGAGCTCTCCTTTCTTTCTTTCTTTTTTTTGCAAGGCAAGTGGGATAAAGTGGCTTACCCAAGGCCACACTGCTAGGTAATTATTAAGTGTCTGAGACCAGATTTGAACCCAGTACTCCTGGCTCCAAGGCCAGTGCTTTATCCACTATGCCACCTAGCTGCCCCAGGAGCTCTCCTTTCATTGTGAAGGGCAAGGGCACCCTAGAATGGGATTCCCCTAAG
Organism: Macrotis lagotis; assembly: GCF_037893015.1. Classification (NCBI taxonomy): domain Eukaryota; kingdom Metazoa; phylum Chordata; class Mammalia; order Peramelemorphia; family Peramelidae; genus Macrotis; species Macrotis lagotis. The sequence goes on along the minus strand of NC_133658.1, from coordinate 470,374,632 downwards.
AAAGAGGTCTACCCCTTGAAAAGTGTGGTAGTTCAAGTGGCATCTGGCCCTAGACAATATACTAAGAGTAGTATATTCCATGCTTTATGAATGGCAAGCTTATAGTGTCCTTGTATTAAAGCTTTTGTTAATTGTATCATACTGATGAGTGGCTTACAACTCAAAGATGGAAGATTTGAGAGGAAAAGTCATATTGAATATTAGACTATTAAGAGACAGGTTTGGATGTAACAGATTGTCACATTTTGTCACCGGATATTGCATGCTGGTGCCTACTTGACTATACTCGTACACCATGGTTGGAGGAAGAAAAACTAATTCAGGGAAAAGAGACTCTTGCAGCAGGCAGTCACCATTAATCCTGTTTCCTATCAATCTTGCCATGTTTACAACAATTCTGGTAAAGTCACATGAGAAGAATAACTTGCACAGCAAGCTCTTTGCTATAAAAAAACATAATTGTGTAATTCATGTCTTCAATTATTTGGTTTATTGGTTTGGTCCTCTTCAATACCAAAGGGCTAGTAATGGAAGTAAAATTATTCTTACACCTTTTCTATAAAGAATGTTTTTTGGGGGTTTTCTTTTGTTTTTTTCTATGTCCATCAGGCCTTAAGGTCTACATTTGTTTCAACTTTTAAGAAACTTTCTCTGTTTTCCTAGCAAACAAAAATATTATCTTCTTTCTTAAATCACCTATATTTTACTTACTACTTATGTGACTCAACTCCTTCCTTTACTCAGGTTCTTTCAAAATCATTTGATATTTTCATAGATTTAGAAATGGAAATAAATTCAGAAGTCACCTAAACAAACTTCTCAAAGTATAAATTAGGAAACTAAGACCTGGAAAACTGCAGTGACTTATTAAATTGAAGTCATAAAAAAGTCTTTTCAATGCATGACACTACAGTTCATGTATTACCTGCTTCATAAAGCTTTTCATGATCCCACAACAGAACAGTTATCAGTCAATCCTGCAATTGCCCTAGAAGTCTTAATCTTAATTCCTCTACTGCCCTCTACCATTCTTCCTTTCACCATTCTTACTTGTGCACATGATCTAATTGCAATATATCTCCAAAGTAAGTCACATATATATTGTTTGCAATCTAGCTGTAAACATTGTGTGTGAAGCTTCTCATTCTATGAAGGACCTGGATATATTTAGGAGTTTTGGTTATATCCATAGGTCATTGCCTGTTGTTCTTATTTTGAGATTTCCCAGGTGTTGTTCCCATTATCTCTCAATACATATGGTTACAGAATATTCATAACACTAGTAGATACATGTAGAAGGAAAACTGTAAGATAATTAAAGATCTAAGAAATTGACAATTCTTTTTTACAAGCAATTCAATTATCTCCTTCCACATTTCCATCATTTCTCAAAACTTGACTCCTGAAATAGCCAGTAGAGACTTAGTCATCCAAATAAATATCCAGAAGGAAACAAAGTGCTTCTTGGTCTACATCATGATTCTTCTATGCAGGTCCTCTGGCTAAAGAATTTCTTGAGAGATCTCTATTTCCTACCACTGGGTCTCTTTTTTTTTTTGGTACTGCTGTTCTGCAAAGCTTCTTGACTTGGTTTTTCTACTATAGCAGAGAAATCAATCATCTGATTCCCATCTCAGATACCTCATTCATATTTTTCATTGTTTTGTGGTTGTCTTTCCATCCATTTCTATTATAGTCTCATATTTCAATTATAAATCTATAATTATTATTTGATGATATTTAACACTTACAAAGTGTACATACATGAAAAATGTAAAGTCAGACAAATTTGTCTTCACTTTCTAAAGTTTTCATTTGCATTTTAGTTGTTAATTATGTATATTTTAAATAAGATCAGCCCAGGAGAACCATCATTACCTGTTTGCACTTTCTAAAACATTTATTTATTTACTTCTATGTTTAATAACAGTATCGTCATTCTTTGTGTACTTTCTTTCCCATTGCTTGTTAAATTTAATGTTTGTAAGTAATATATTGGTGAAGAGGGAGGAACCCCAGTTAGTCCTCAACTATATTGTGTCCACAATGAATCTCAAAAGCAACTGGAAAAATGTAATTCAAATCATCCTTGCCTTAAAAAATGATTTTCAACAACATGGTATTAGACAACAATGAATTAGAAACTTCCCCAAAAACCCAAAACATAAAAAGAAAAGAAGTCCTTATATGATTACTGATAAACTTGATTTATTAATTTTCTATATAGTACAAAGCATGAAAGATCTCTTGGCTAGTGATGGCATTAATGACCTACAGTCTTCCCCACTTCTTTGACAATAATCAGTGAATATCATCTCAAAGAAAATGAGCCTCATATTTAACGATAGTATCTAAAAATTGTACATTTTGGAAAAATAACAGGTCTTGGCAACTGTGGAAAATAAATTAGTCCTTAGAATCAGGATTAAGTTGTACAAGGTTAGTTCAAATAATCTATATGCCTATATACATCTTGAGTGAATCATCAATTAAGAAGAACATACACATATTGCTTTCAAAATAATTTTCATTCATTAAGTTAAAAGTCAATGATGAAGTTGGAAGTTGAAAAAGTTGAAAAATTCAACGCTGTTAATACCAAAGCAAAATATAATATTTGACTTTTATTTGGTAACCATAGCCAATCAGAAAAATCAATCTGATTCATACTAAGAAAGGATTAGAAATGGGATAATATATGTAACGAGAGGAAATGAGGAATTCAAATAAAACGAATGAAAAAAATGCCTTTGGTTTCTCCAAGCCAAAAGTGTATCTTGAATTTGTTTATACTATACTTAAATGAAATTAATTCCACTTTTCAATCTTCTAGTTGCTTTAAAAATGTATCCGTACATGTGGCAAGTACTCTGTTACAATATGTCAAGTACTCTGTTAAGCACTGGTGATTTAGAAAGGGGATTTTTCTTCAAGAGTTGCACCATTTAATTGCGATAACAACAGGCAAGCACATATACACAAAGCAACTGATAACCAGGATATATCTTTAAGAAATATGAACAGAGAGAATGCAACGGAATTAGTATTAAATTTTCCTCTAGAAGGTATGATTTTAATTGCAACTTAAAAGAGACCAGGGAGAGTAATAAAGTGTAGAAGAGAAAATATCCTAGATATGAGAGGCAGCTAGAAAGAATGCCCAGAACTGAGAAACACAGCTTCTTTTTATGGAACATCCGGAATGTCAATGTTTTTAAATAGAAGAGTACTTACTGGTAAACAAGGTATAAAAAGACCAAAAGGGTAGACTTTGAAGAGTTTTGAATGTAAGTTAGAGTACTATGTATTTGTTCTGGGAGCAACAGGAAACGATGGCAGTTTATTGATTAGGAAGGAGTGAATTGATTGAAATTACCAGTTTGCAAAAATTATATGCTGAGTAGAAGAGGTACTGGAGTGGGAAGAGATTTGAGAGAGGCAAAACTACCAACAGACTGTTATGATAGTCTAGGATTGATGTGTTGAAGTGAATTAGAGGGGAGGCAAAGTCAGAAGAGAGAAGGGAGTATATTTGAGAGTTATAACAAAGAGGAAATCAATAGACCTTGGCAGCAGGGATGAGGAATAGTGAGGAAAGCAAAAGTGATTTAAATACCATAAAAGCCAAATAGTAAAGGGATTGATGAACTCACTGATACAGATATGAGGTAGCTAGGTGGTGCAGAGGATAGAGCACTGTCCTTGGATTCAGGATGACAGAAGTTTGAATCCATCCTCAGACACCTGCCACTTACTAGCTGTGAGATCTTGGACAAGTCACTTAACCTTGATTGCCCAGAAGCAAGGGCCATCTCCTATCATTCTGATCCATATAAAGCCAGTGGAACCAGATGGCTTTTAAGGAGAAAGTGGGGCTGGTGACTTAGCACAGGATCCCCCTCACTCAAATTCAACTCATGTGCTTCTCATGGCATCACCTCCCTGACGTCAAGTTCTTCTTTGAGAATGAAGGACAAACGTTATGATATAGATATATTATTTCCAACATTGTAAATAATAATCCAGTTGACTATCTAGTCTGATTCTTGCAAGTGAAATGTATGTGGACTGTGATAAATATAACTCAAAGAATCCAACAAATCTGAGTACACAATATCTTGATTACAAAATTCATTTCAGTCTTTCTTGGTCCATAAATCAAATAACAAACATATTAAGTCCCTTATATGTACTGAGGAAAACTTTCATTGTATTTGAAATTTTTTCTCAGGAACTTAAAAGAATCCAATAAAGTTAACAGGTAGAGCTGAAGAGGAAAAATTTCCATGTATGGGAACCACCTACAGAAAATGTCTACAGCTAAGACATGGATTGTATTGAAAATGCCATGAAATCAGTTTTTGAATTGAAGAGTCAGGTGTAAGAATCTAGAAAAGGAGGAGATTAGGATATGAAGGGTTTTAAATGCAAAATAGAGCATTCATTTTTAAGTTTCATTCCTTTTCACACCCATTTCTTCTTTTTCTTCAGGTCAAAAGTCCTACCTTTATTGCAATATTAACAAGATAGAGAAGTTTGACTATAGCTTCTTAGAAAAATCAAATTAATTAAAGGAGTTTAGTAATTTATCTTTAGGTTACTATAGAGCAAAGGTATCAATTCATCACCCTTATGTGTTATTGGAGTTAGATTATTTTCCCTTTTCTTAAGAACTGATACAATTTTGATGGAACTGAATTACCTTGTTTCCAAGGGGAGACTTTTCTTTTTCTTCTTTTTGAAGTTTTTGCAAGGTAAATGGGATCGATTGGCTTGCCCAAGGCCACATAGCTAGCTAATTATTAAGTGTCTGAGACCGGATTTGAACCCAGGTACTCCTGACTCCAAGGCCGATGCTTTATCCACTGTGCCACCTAACTGCCCCAAACTTTTATTTTTCTTTATATTGTCCTATATTTATTCTTCTAATTATACATTCCATGATTTAAGCTTTTTTTCAAAATAAATGAAAATGTAATACACGATAATTTTGTCAATAAGTTGTCAATTAGAGGTCTTGCAAAAATTCCATGTAAAATTTAGTGAATCATTTCTATTTAATTGGCACTATTATTCTAGAAGAGTTGGTTGGGTCTCCTCATTTTAATTTGGAGCCCATATTTTTTCCATTTTCTACTTCTTTTCTGTGTTGTTTATCTTTGACAGTGACAGACACAAAAATAACTATTAATCCACAAGAATAAAAATTCACATATCAGGATAATTTTACCTTTGGAAAACTACTTTCCTCCCTACAACCTTGTAAGGTGAATAATGAAGAAATTACATGATCATTTTTACCGATGAAATTGAATCTTAGAGATTAAGTGACTTATGTAACACAGTTACTGAGTGGCAGTACGGGATCCAGGTTTTCTCACTTTTCATTCATTTCCTTGAATGCATGATTTTTCCAAGGTTGTTAAATTTTTATTGGCAAAAATGCCCTATCCTTGAAAATCTATGTGCCCTGGGACTTGAACTTGATTTATTAAATACAACTTAATAGGAAATTAAATTTTCACATGTATTCAAACATTTAAATAAAACCTTTGTTTTATTTTTGATACCTTCAATTCTTTTAACTAAGCCTTAGACAGGATTTCATAATACAAATTAAAAATGAGCTCTTTATTTGAAGGTCATATTAACACTTTGAAAATCAGGCAGATTATCATCTAAGAAATCATTTCTTTAGAAAAAACTATATAAAATGAAAATTATATAAAAAGTAAAATCTCAAAGGAATTAAGATAAAATATTTAGGGTAGCTAAACATCCAATTCCATTAGAAATCTAATAACTATTTTGTGGTTGGGCATATTTCTTTACTGTTGCTAGTCACGTTCAAAAATGTATCAATTTTGGTTCCTTTCTTCCAATAAAGTACCCAGGGGAGCTTTGAAACATTGTAAATGTTTAAATGTATTTAGGTGTTTCTGTATGTATGTTTGTGGGTGTGTGAGTGTGACTTCTCTTGGGTAAGAATGATGGAAAATATAAAAGGTAAGTAAAGTCTCTCTTCTTGGCTATAATTTTACCAAAAATAAAATGAGGGCCCCAAAATTGATTGTCTCTAATATGCCCAATATTTCTACAAGCTATGATATGAGTTTTATATATAAATATATATATATATATATATATATATATACACATATATATATATTTATTACTGAGAAGAAACCATTATATAGAGATATACAGTGGTGGAATTCAAATGAATTTCCACCCAGTTCTCTGACCTAATCATTGTTTTAAGTATACAAAAAGATATTCCAAAAGGTAGTTTAATATTTCATGCATTTAATACTCAAATAAGAACAATAAAATAAGTAAACAAACTTTGATTGTTTTATTTCTCACAGTGTATACTTATGGAAGAGAATGCAATCAAGTGACCAAAGCAGCACATGTTGGAATATATGCAGAAAGAAATTCATTCTACCGATTCTAATTCTTTTTTTCCTTCCACTTCATGGTGTCTGAAATGGATGATAAGATCAACCTTGAAATTTCTATCTCTATTGATTCATTTTTTCCCAACTTCCTTTTGCTTTCACCATACAGGGAAAACCAGCACACTTATAATATCTCAGGAGAATTTTGGATATAACACAAAGTGGAAAAAAAATATAGCCTGCCATCCCGTGGTTGCTTGGTAATTTGTCTCTTTACATTATATGTTTGTTTACTGAAGTAACAAAAATGAGAGGATTAAAATGTAGTATTTCATTAAAGGTATAATGAATTTTTTAAAAATGCAAGTGTCATTCTGTCAAACTTTTTCACCTATGGATGAAATGAGTATTACCACGGGTACTTAGAAAATGTTGTTACACTGATGAATGTTGAAAAAGAGTAAGGAGGGAGCAGAGCCAAGATGGTGATCTCTCTCAAAACTTATAAACTAAGGACTCTAAATTTCCAAGAGACAGAATCCAAAGAGGGATCCAGTAAGGCAGTTCTCCAACCCAAGGTAACCTGGAAAAGAGCAGAAATGCTCTGCTCCATGGGGCTGGAGGGGTAGCCTGGCAGAGTGAAGGAACTTCAGCCTCCAGGAGACATCCCCAGGGTGCTGGGAGCTGTGGAACATGGGGGATGGGGAAGTTTCCTGAAATACACTCTGGGAGAACCAGCACAAATTGGGGCATCAGCGGGGGGACCTCTGTCAGAGCGAGTGCGTGAAGCCCAGCCCTCAGTGCACTCAATGAGCAGCATGGCCTTGGCAGCCTAGATCCTGGAAGCAGAAGCAGAAGCTGGTAAGCAAGAAATTCCAGGTCATGAGTGTGGAGCCTAGGGAGGGGAGCGTAGAGAGACTGGCAAGCTCAGTCCTCTGTCCCTGGAAGAGGATTATGAGGCTCTGAACACATTCAGATCCTGATCACAGTCTAGATTGCCCATAGAAGAGCAGCCCCCAAACCTAAGCCCTGTGGTAGAGGGGTGCACTTATGGTCATTCACAGACCAGGAGGGAAGACAGAGCCTCGTACACATAGATCCTTGTGGGTGGGGGGGTGTTCCAATAATGCTCAAAAGCTCAGGAAAGACCCCAAAACCAGGCAAAGGCTGGAGAAATGAGTAAGCAGAGAAAAAAGAGCAACACCATTGAGAAATACTTTGCTTATGATCCCAAGAAGGATCAAAACACTCACTCTGAAGATGAGGAAGTACAAGCTCTTGCATCTAAAGACTCCAAGAAAAACAGAAATTGGGCTTAGGCTATGACAGAGATAAAAAAAAAACTGAAAAAAGAGATGCAGGAAAAACATGAAAAAGAAGTTAGTAAAGGAGATCCAGAAAAATGCTGAAGAACAAAACATGTTAAAAACCAGCAAAGGTCAAATGGATAAAACAGTTCAAAAAGTTAGTGAGGAGAAGAATGCTTTAAAAAGCAGAAATAAGGGCCACTAACACAGTGGGTAGAACACCGGCCCTGTAGCCAGGGGTACCTGAGTTCAAATCCGGCCTCAGACACTTAAGAATTACCTAGCTGTGTGGCCTTGAGCAAACCACTTAACCCCATTTGCCTTGCAAATACTAAAAAACAAGCAAACAAATAAAACAAACATAAGAAAATGAATAAATAAATAAACAAACAAATACATAAATTAATTAATGAATGAAAAAATGAATGAATGAATGAATAAACAAACAAACAAACAAATAAATAAAGAAGAATTGGCCAGATGGAAAAAGAGATAAGAAAGCTTTCTGTGGAAAACAAATCCTTCAGATATTGAATGCAGCTGAGACTGAGGGAGGGTGCTGATTGTTTGAGAAATCAGGACACAATACTTCAAAACCAAATGAATGAAAACTAAGAAGAAAATGTGAAACATCTCATTGCAAAAACAACTAATATGGAAAACAGATTTAGGAATGATAATCTAAAAATTATTGGAATACCTGAAATTCATAATCAGGAAAATAGCCTTGAGATTATTTTGAAATGTTTACTACAGGAAAATTGCCCTGATATCCTAGAAGCAGAGGGCAAAATAGAAATTGATAGAATGCACTGATCTCCCCAAGAAAGAGATCCAAAATGAAACAACACCCAGCAATATTATAGCCAAGTTCCAGAAATCCCAAGTAAAAGAGAAAATATTGGAAGTAGCCAGAAGGACACAATTTAAATATCATGGAGCTACAGTCAGGATCACACAGGACGTAGCAGCAACTACATTAAAAGCTCATGGGGCTTGGAATATAATATTTTGGAAGGCAAAAGAGCTCAGAATGCAACCAAGAATCAACTACACAGCAAAACTTAACATCCACTTCCAAGGAAAAGGATGGACTTTCAATGAACCAGGGGAATTTCAAATTTTCCTGTTGGAATGGCCAGAGCTTTGCAGATGGTTTGATCTTCAAATACAGGGCTCAGGTGAAACATAGAGAGTGGAGGAGAAGGGGAAAATATGAGGGACTTAATGATGATGAACTACATGTATTCCTGAATAGAAAAATGATACTGATAATACTCAAATGAACCTTCTCATTTAATAGAGCAAGTAGGAGAGAGTTGAATTTTAAGATATAATGTGGTGTAAAAATGGAGTAAATAGATAAAAGGGAAATGTAAAGGGAGAAAGATAAAGGAAAGGTGAAATAGGTTAAGATATTTCATGTAATAAGATTTTTTTCTATTAAAATGAGCTATTGCAATGACATGGAAGGGGGCAAGGAAAGTGGAAATGAGGGAATCTTCGTTCTCATCCAAGGTGGCTAGGAGAGGATACAGCATATATACTGAATGGGCTATATACATCTGGAGTAATAAGGAGAGAAGTGGGATGGGGAAGGGGGGATGTGAGTGCTGGAGGAGAGGATGGACCATGGGGGGAGAGTGGTCAGATATAACACATTTTCTTTTTTACTTCTTGCATGGGGCTGGGATTGGTTGGTCTGTCTGGGAACATAGGGCCAGGTGGATGCTGAGCCTAAGGGGTGCTTTGTGGATTGGGGCCTCATGGCTCCAGGGCTGGGGATCTGTCTGCTGTGCAACTCAGCTACCCTATAGCAGAGATAGAAGGAGAGAGAAAATAAAGTATATGATAATAGAGAAGTATGAATGGAGGGAGTTGTGATCAGTAATGACAATGGTGGAAAAATATGGAAGAAACTATTTTGATGGACTTATCATAAAAAATGTGATCCACTTGTGACAGAGCTGGAGGTGTTGGAACACAGACAGAAGCATATTATTTATTATTATTTTCAAGGGGGTTTGCAGGTCAAATGGGGCTGGGTGGCTTGCCTGAGGTCGCAAAACTGGGTGATTGTTGGGTGTTTGAGGCTAGATTTGGACCCAGGTGCTCCTGGCTCCAGGGCTGGTGCTCTGTCCACCACCCAGGTGCCATTATTATTATTATTATTATTATTATTATTATTATTATTATTATTATTACTATTTTATTAAATTTTGGATCTTTTTTTTGGTTTTTGCAGGGCAATGGGGTTGGGGTGACTTGCCCCGGGGTCACACAGCTGGGTGATGGTTGGGTGTCTGGGGCCAGATTTGACCTCGGGTCTTCCTGGCTCTGGGGCTGATGTTCTATCCACTTCGACACCTGGACACAGCTACCATTATTATTTTTTTCATTTTAAATTTAATTTTTTTCTCTCTCCTTTACTGTATCACTCATTCAGGTCTATATTTTGGCGGGGAGGGGGGATTATGTTTACTAACTATTTTATTTGTACTATTTTATTTGTACAAAATAAGAAAAAGAGTAAGGAATGTAAATTTGTTATTTTCATATTAGGTGACTGTCCTTGTGCCTACATTAGAAAGAACTTGATTACAAGTACCAACAGGCTTACCAAACTCATTACAATATTAAGTATTAGTTCTGCTGAACAGATGAGAACCAACCAAGCAAAATTTAGGAACATAAATTCTGTAATTAGCCAAAATGAAATTTTAGCCTTGGGGAAATGGTAATTTTTTAATTTTTAGGTTTTTCTTTCATTTTATAAAATATCTTTCAAATATATGTAAAATAAATTTATCAAACACCATCTTTTAAAGGAAAAATTGGGTTCCAAAATGTCTCACTCCCTTTTACCATTTTGAAAAGTTAGGTAATTAAATATTCTGTACTTATGTGAAGTAAAATAAAACATATTTCCCTATTAGTCATGTACAAAAGAAAACACAAACAAAAAGAGGCAAATTAATAAAGTTTTCAAAAAAAGTGCTTCCATCACTATGTAGATATTTATTCCTAACTCCCACCCCTAGAGGTGAATGACAGTTTTCATCATGGACACTTTGGAATTCTTATGGATCTTGGTCTTTATCATAGTAGTTAAAACCTTTACCTTTCAAATGGGGAATAACCAGGCAACATATGTATGCGATTTTGATGGAATACTATTGTGATGTAAGAAATGGTAATCAACAAGGTCTCAGAAATAATAAACTGAGAAAACATATGCAAAATAAAGTATTTTTAAAGATGATCAGCTTTTTAATTTTATGCAATCAAGGTAATCTATTTTACTTCCCCTAATGCTCTCCATCTCTTTCTTGGACAGAAGTTCTTCCTTAGCCACAAATTTGGCATGGACAGTTCACTGTACTCCCCATATTTTCTTATCCTATCACCATTCATTTAGTAATCATACAACCATTTTAACCTTATCTACTGGAATTTCCCTTTCTAGATCTTGCTGCAATTTTTTTGTACTATCTAGATATGCTGATGTTCTAAGTGGACTTCATTCTTTCAACTTTGCTGGAATTGTTTAGTATTCTATTAGTGTTATAACTTGTTCTTTAATATTATCTAAGAATAATACATTTATTTTGTCATGAAGATTTATCCTTAGAAAATTTAGAGATAATTTTTCAATTTCTTTTTTCTTATTCTATTCAAGCAATTTGTTTCCTATTGTGTTAATATGGATAATTTGTAGTTTTGCAAATATCCATTCATTTCACTTAAATTCTCAAATTATTTGCATACATTCAGGCAAAATAGCTCTGAAATCATGCTCTACTTTCCTCCTCATTTTATATTTTATTTATATTAAAGCTTCAGCTATTAAATTTAATTTTCTAAAAGATATTTCCCAAACATTTTTTGATTGAGGTTTCATGTAGACTAGTAATTCATAAATTACCTCTTCTTGAACTTTTTTCTAGGTCGTTTGTTTATCCTAAAAGCTGCTTTAAACTTTCTTATTCACTTGCAATTCGTGGCCTTTGTTGTTCCAGATGAATTTTGTTACTATTTTTTCTAGCTCAGTAAAATAATTATTTGATTGGTATGACACTGAATAAGCAATTAAATTTGGCTAGAATTCTCTCATTTTTATTATATTACCTTGACCTCACCAAGAGCAACTTGCAATTATTTAGATCAGACTTTATTTGGGTGAGAAAAGCTTGATACCTGTGTTTAGACAGTTTATCTTGGGAGTTAGATTCTGAAGTATCATTCTATCTCTTGCTCTTAGACTTTGTTGTTCATATATAGAAATGCTGATGATTTATGTGGGTTTATTTTATATGCTGCTACTTTGCTGAATTTTTTAATTGTTTCAAGATTCTGTATATAATTTTCTCAGGTTCACTAAGTATACTATTGTATCATATGCAAAGAGTTAAAACTATGCTTCCTCAATGGCAATTCTGATTCCTTCAATTTCTTTTTCTTTTCTTCTTGCTAAACTTAACATTTCTAATGCAATATTGGATATTAATGGTGATAATGGCTATCTTTGTTTCTCCCCTGATCTTATTGGGAATGCTCTGAGTTTATACCCATTACATTTAATATTTGTTGATGGTTTTAGATAGATACCAATTATTATTTAAAGGAAAAATCATTTATTCCTAATCTTTCTAGTGTTTTTAATAGGGATGAATATTTAGCAGCTAGGTGGCACAGTGGATGGAGCACCAGTCCTGGAGTCAGGAAGATCTGAGTTCAAATCTAGCCTCAAACATACTAATAAGCTTTCTGTGTGTCTCTGGGCAATTAACACAATTGCCTTGCAAAAACTACCCCCCCAAAATAGGAATGAATTTTATGTTTTATCAAAGGCTTTTTTGGCATCTGATGAGATAATCCTATGATTTCTATTGGTCTTTCTCTCGATATGTTCAATTAGCTAGAGTGTTACCTAATATGGAACCATCCCTGCCTACCTGGTATAAATCCTTCCTGATCATGACATATTATACTAGTAAAGACAATATAATCTCATTGTTAATTTTTTATTTATTTAGCATTTAGGCATCAATTTTCATTAGAGAGATTTATCTATAATTTTCTTTGTTTTGATTCTTCCAAGTTTTGGTATCTGTACCATATTGGTCTCATAAAAGGAATTTGGTAGAAGTCCTTCTCCAATTTATTTAAATAGTTCATGTAGAATAGGAATTAATTATTCCTTAAATGTTTATCAGAATTCACTTGCATATCTATCTAGACCTGATCACTTTTTTCCTTATCTCCTTCCCTCTCAGTCACTGTACAGATTCTCACTCACTTAGTTTTACTCTGTCAGTGACTGCTTTTGGTTCCTTTCTTCCCTTTTTCTCTTCATTGAATACAGAAAAATAATCTACTATAAGAAACATGGGAAAGCTTCTCCTGTCTAATTCCCAAAATTTTGGAAGGGATCCTCAGTTCTTTTGTATTCTAGAGAAACGTTGCCATTTGTCTTCATTATTCACACTGAAATGGCCACTTAAATATCTTTGGATACTAATTATTACTCAGACACTAACATATTCTAAGTAAAATCTGAAACTTTTTTCTCTCTCAGCACATCATTATTCTTTTAATTTTGATATTTTATCTTTCCAGAAAAATACTATGCAAGCTTTTCAACATTCATCCATATGCATTTGCATATTTTTAAGTTACATAATTTCTTTCTGTACTCCCTTCCCACACTCCTCAAAGGCAAATAGCCAAGTGAATATTGAACATTCATATTTGTGCTAAGCATGTTTACTGATTAGTCATTATTGGTATTAGGAATTGGAAATAAATATGTAAGAATTTTTTAAATGTTAATGAAGTATTTATCAGATTCTGAAGTTTCTTTCTGTTTGCTTTGTTTTGTTTTTCCTTCCTCCAAATGGGGAAATCATTGTCCATAGCTGGTTTCCTTGAGTTATCCTAACTCTCTGAGGAGAAGCTACATTCATGAAGGGCAATCAACTTACAATGTTGTTTTTAAAGTGTAGAATGTTCTCTTGGTTCTGCTCCTTTCACACAGTATCTCATCCTGTAATGCATTCCATGCTTCTCTAAACTCTGCCCATTTATGGTTTCTTATAGAACAAGATTAGTCCATACCATTCATATTTCATATGTTCAACCATTCCCCCATCAATGGGAATCCCTTCAAATCCCATTAATTTGCCATGAGAAAAAAGAGTTGCTGTAAATATTTTAGAATAAGGGAATAATTATTCTAACTCTAATTAATATACACTGTACCATTTTCAGCTTAGATAACCTAAATATATAAAATAATCAAACTTAAGAGTTTTTAGCATTGCAGTATTTTTTAATTTATGAAAAATTCAAATAATTTACAAGATTTCTTTTAAAACTGAGCTTTCTTAGTGTAGTTCGGTCTCCATTTATATACCATGAACTAACTACTTAATGTCAGGAAAACATAATTAAAAGTTAAAAGGCTTTGCTAATGAATTGCTGAGGAATATCAGGAAAAAAATCAAGAATACTTGGAAAAGATCTTTTCTATGAAGTTTAGGTGAAGTGCAATTAAGCTGGATAAAATTTCAGCAAGAAAAAATAGGAAATGGAGTAAATGTAGTCATCAAAAAATAGACGAAATGTTAGTCTAGATAGTCAAGGAAAAGTGAAATTTATTCCTCTAGCATAAGTCCTCTGCAAAAATCTAGAAAATATAGTTTTGAAATGCAAATTTTGGTGAATTTAGAGTAGAATTCATTTCAATCTTATTTCATTGGTCTAAGTCAACATAGGGAGATAGAGAGATCTCCTTTCATTGTTGACAACTTCTCAAAAAAGACAAATTTTGTAGATCACTTAGGAGCAAAGGAACCAAGGGTAAGCACCAGGAAAAAAAAATCTCAGACAAAATAGTAATATTCCTACTTGATTCAGGATTTAGGATCAAGAATAAACTGATAGCTCTGCCATTCATCATTCAATTATAGAACACAAATCTTGTAAAGAAGTGGCAAATGGCTGGCATAGGAGAGGAATTAAAGGGAGAGCAGACTTTTAGCCAGGTATTATTAAGTTCAAAAGCAAATAGTAACTGTGTACCCTTGACCTTAGAACTGAGCAAGAAACTGGTTCTAAACTTACATAATCTCTAAAGACTGAAAGAGATTTAGAAAGGATACAGAATTTTCCATTATTTCTTAGTGGTTGTGTTTAACAAATTTTACTCAATAGCCTATTCTTTCTCACTGGAGGGTTAAAGAGTGGAGTGAGAAATTCCTGCCAAATCCCTTAATATTTAGAAGATTCAGAATTTTGTTGGTAACTTTCTTTTTCTATGAGGGACTATATATGAAATTTCTTCTCCATAGAACTTCATACATTTCCTAGGATAAACTGGTTACATAAATTCTTATCATCATGCAGATTTCTGGAAATTTTTCATAATAAATAACATTTCAATGTCTTCAGTTGTCTTTCCTGAAGATTGGAGAAATGGAAAGTGAAGCAACAACCTTTTCCACATGTCTTATATCATAGAGGTCTCAGAAATTTAAAGGTAATTTTTCATTTTCAATGATGTAATCTTCTTTATTTGCACTCCATAGAACAACATGCCACTAAGTTAAATCTTCCTGGTGGGCATTAACACACTGTTCCCTTTTTTCCCTTTTGTGTGCTATCTTCCCTCATTAGATAAGAAGCTCCTTGATGCCAGGAATAATCTTTTATTTTTTCATGTCTCCTAAACCTTAAACATAGGAGCTGGCATATAGAATATTACTGTTAAACATTTATTAAATTGAAATCAAGAGACAAAAATCAAGATTATTATGCAAATCCATAATAAGATTTGTAATTAGAAAAGCTCAGATCAAGAGGTAAGTAATCAGATATGTCCATGGATTAGAGCATTTTGAAAGCACTGAAAGTTTTCCCAAAAAGTCCACCTGAATTTGTCACTAAGATCATGGGGAATTAAAGCAATAATACTCAATACTCTCCAAAATATTTGGATGAGTTCACAATTCCAAAAATAGAGCATTAATGTCTCAATTTTGCCATATCCTCTCCAACATTGATTAATTTCTTTTTTTTTTTAGTCATTTTAGCCAGTCCATGAGGTGATATCTCAAAGTAGTTTTAATTTGCATTTTTCTAAACAATAAAGGTTTGGAGTATTTTATCATATGATTATAGGTAACTTTGATTTCTTCATCTGAAAACTGTCTTCCATTTATCAAATGAAGAATGACATATATTCCTTGAAATTTGACTCAGTTCTCATAATTTCTCAAATAAATCCTGTATTGGGAATACTAATTTTTAAAAATAATTTTCCAACTTTCTGCATTTCTTCTAATATTGGTTTTACATTGCCTATATTTCTGCAAAAGTTTTTAAATTTAATGTTCTCAAAATTACCTATTTTGCAATTTTCTATGTACCTTTACTCTTCTTTAGTCACAAATATTTCCCCATTACATACAGCTATTCTTCTAATTGGCTTTTGGTATAACTTTTATATCTAAATCCTGCATGCATTTCGATCTGTCTTGGAGTTTTTGCCATATTATTTTCCAATTTTCCCAGTAATTTTTTAAGAGTGACTTCTTCTCCTAGAAGCCAGAGGCTTTAGGTTCATCAAATAGATAACTGTAGTAGTATTACCATAGTCATTTACTACTGTTTTCATTTATACCTAATCTATTCCACTGATCTAGTTCTCAATTTCTTATTCACTACCCACTAGTTTTGATGTCTGTTCCTTTACATTGGATGACTAAGTCATCTTCCTTTGGATCTCCTTTTCATTAATTCCCTTGATATTCTTGACCTTTTGAAGATGAATTTTATTCCTATTCTTTAGCTCTGTAAAAATACCTTTTTGCTAGTTTGATTGATATGGCACTGAATAAGTAATATAATAAGGGTAGAATTGTCATTTATATTTTTGTTTAGATCTTACTTTATTTGTTTTAAAAGTATTTTGTAATTGTGTTCATATAATTTCTGGATTTGTCTTCAGAGGTGGATTCTAAAATATGTTATGCTATCTACAATTACCTTAATTGTAGATTTTCTTTTAATCTGTTGTTCTTGGATTTTGTTGGTCCTATACACAAATGATGATACTTTATGTGAGCTTATTTTATATCCTGCAACTTTGCTAAAGTTAATAATTGTTTTCCACAGTTTTTAGTTCATTTTTTATCATTTACAAATTATTTCCTCAGTCTATTCTAATTTCTTGAATTTAATTTTCTTTGTATTACTAAATTATCATTTCTAATATAAATATTGATTAGTATTCATAATGATAGGCTTCCTAGTTTTTCCTCCAATCTTATTTGGGATGCCCCTAGTTTGTCCCATTACTTATAATGCATGCTGATAATTTTATATAAATAATGTTTTTGATTTAAAGGAAAACTGAATTTCTTCCTATACTCTCAGTGTTATTAATAGAATGAATGCTGTATATTAATATGTTAAAATAATTTGTTTTCCTAATATCGAATTATCCCTGTGTACCTTGTACAGATACTGTCTGATCTTAGTAATTTCTCTACTTGCTCTAATCTATTTGCTATCAATATTCATTAGGGAGATGGATCTAAAATTTTCTTTTTTCTATTTTGACTGAAGAAGTATAATTAAGAATCCTTACATTACTTGGTAGAATAACAAATCCTGAAATCCTGCAACAGATATATAACTCAAAAAGAGATGAACAAATTAAAAGTTCTGAATGAGAAAAACAATCACTGAATAACTTGTTTCTTTCTCTGTTATGTTTAAGCTATGGAGAGGAAGTTAAGAAAGGCAAGTTGGACCACTTTCACTGAATATGTTATATTCTATAGTCTAAATGAAAGGAATGTTCACATGAATGAAATCATAGATTCTTTTAAATATCTGAGCACATACAATTGAAATATATATAATGGGGGTGGCTAGGTCGCACAGTGGATAAAGCACCGGCCCTGGAGTCAGGAGTACCTGGGTTCAAAGATGGTCTCAGACACTTAATAATTACCTAGCTATGTGGCCTTGGACAAGCCACTTAACCCCATTTGCCTTGCAAACACACACACACACACACACACACATATACACATATATGTAATGGGGTGGTTAATGAACCTTCACAAAATTTTATTTCCAATAGCCTAACTGTGTGGGAAAATATTTCAATTCATTAAAGAAAAGAATAAATGCAAAAAAGAATTGGATCTACATTACATTAGAAATGTGCATCTGAAGAGAACTAAAAAATACTACATTTCAAGGCTCACCTAAAAATAATCAATTGAATTTAAAAGTATTATAGAAATTTTCAGATTATGATATTCTAACTGAATTCTTTGAGAATTAATTTAAGTAACTATTAAAAGAAAAGAGTTGATGAGAGGCCTTATTTTCAGTTTCAGATATGTCTGCTTCTTATCATAATTTTGACTAGAAAGAAAAACATTTCCATCTTTGAAGGTACCAGAATATGATATACCTCTCCATCATCCTTTTCAGTGTACTCAATGATGTCCTTATATAGGATGGCAGCAATATCTGCATCATCAGAAGACAATGATGAACTTAACTCAGGACTATGAGAGGAACTCTTAATAGATGGTATAACAAGTCTACATAGAATATATAGAATACTACACAAATTGTTGGGAACAAAACTTCTACCAATAAGTTACTGTGAATCATCACTTAGAAGTATTTTTCAGTTTAAATCCACTTCGGCTGTCTACATATGTACTTGGAAGAGAGTTCATAAAAGATTTTGAGGGCAATATTTTGTACCAATTGTCATTTTTATTATATTTATTAAATGTTCATTTCTAAAAACTCACTGAAACTGACTGACTAAATGATTTTCAAATGATAATCTCTGTTGGGACACAAGTGGAGAGCATATATATCAAGACTGAAGTTTACATTTAAAAAGTCATACCATTTGCACTCAGCAATTGCTATAACTTTATCAGTCTAGCAAAAGAAGTAGAACTAATTTGCGAGAGTGACAGATAAACCAAAGTACCTGCCACAACCAAACCCAGCTGATAATTTAGCTTGTTCAAAAATAGAATGAATAATCACATAAAGAAATCAGATTTCCATTGTTCATTGCTGTGTTTTAAGGAATTATTTTCTTCAGTGAACTTTTGTATCTTCTTTTCTATTACACCACTTCTGCTTTTTAAGGCATTTTTCTCCTCACTGCCTTTTTGATCCTTTTTCCATTTGGCCCACTCTGGTTGACAAGATCTTATTTTCTCCAGTATTATTGTGTCTGTGTGTGTGTTTGTGTGTGTGTTTGTGTGTGTGTGTGTGTGTGTCCATTAAGTGGTTGACTTGGTTTCCATGATTTTCTCATACCACTCTCATTTCTCTACTCATATTTTTCTCTACCTCCCTCACTTGATTTTGAAAATCCTTTTTGAGTACTTCAATGGCCTGAGACCATTTCATATTTTTCTTGGATACAGCAGTTTGGGTTTTATTATCTTGTTAGTGTGTCTTTTGATTTCCCTATCGCCATGGTACCTTTCTTTATTTGCTCAGGTTTTTTGTTCCTTTTGTATGCTCATTTCCCCAGTCTATGACTTCATTTTAACACTTTGTTAAGGCAGGACTATGCATCCAGGTTGGAGGGCACACTGTCTCGAGTTTTGTGGGTATTCTGGCAACTATTTTCAGAGATATTTTTAGGGAGTTGCAATTTTTCATATCTTCCAAGGCGTTATAATTTAAAGAAAGGTTTTTACTGCTCTCCTGGCATGATCTCTGATCTGTGGGTGACCACAAACACTCCTTTCTGCCCTATAACCGTGAGAAGGTTCCTAAACTCCTGAACTAGCAAGGTCTATTCTGCTACTGCTCCTCCTCTTCCTGAGATTGCCATGAGACCCAAATATGGGCAAAGCAATAGTGTTCTGCTTTAGTGATAGCAAAGAGGCCCCTGTAATCACCTTCTGAATTCCTTACCATCTGTGGACTGTGACCTCTGGGAACAGCTGCCTTTTCTGATATAGTGATTCTGAAAGACTAGCCCTTTTCTACTGGGACCAAATGTGTTCTTCTCAGGCCTCTACTGGCCTGTGCCCCTCTCTCATGCCAGTGCTTCAGACTTTTCCTGCTGACCTCCCACATTATACTTAGTAGTTTCTGGGCTGAGAGGTCTGGAAACCACCACTGCAGCCTCTGACCTAGTCAACCCTTCATACATTCCTTGAATGCTGGAGTAATTTGCTCTGGTATGGCTTGAACTGTGCTGCTATGTGCTGCACTGCACTGTGTTCCTCTCCTCTTTTATCCCACAAACCCATCTTATCAATCTTCCAAGTTGTCTTGTAATGGAAAAAATGTTTTACTCAGTCTTTTATGGGTTTTGTCAAGTATAGAATGTTTTTAGATTCATTATTCAAAAATGTTTTGAGTGATTTGGGGAATGATGGAGCTCAGATGATTCCTTGCCTTTACTCTGTCATCTTGACTTTGTCTCCCCTTTTCTGAAAGAACAAAGATCAGATGACTAATTCTTTGTATATTGGACTGGGACACATATATAACATTTTCCATGAATGAAATTTCAGTTCTGTGGACAACTGATAGCCTGAGGAACTACCAATAATGTCTGGGACTACATTCTTGAAACATCTCCAGATACCATCACTATCCTCTAGCCTCAGATCCTTGATGTCTATGACAGTGTCCCTGGGGAAGAGCTTTGTAGGTAGACAGAATAAATTTAAGAAGGGCAAATGCAACTTCATTGTTTTTTGGTAGGAAAATTCCTTCTAACAATGCAGGTTTGCATCTTCCTTAAAATTTATTACTTTAGTGAGTTGCCCTATGATACTGACAAGTTAAGTGACTTGATAAAGTTCATATAGTCAGTTTGTGCCAGAGGTTATCTAACTCATTTATGTCATCTAATTTTAAAGATTATTATTCTCTAATTTCCATACCACAATACATCTCTGCAGATTTATCCAACTCATATGAACTATTATTTTTGAATATATCTTTGAACAATAAAATTTTTCATTTATTTTCATTGAAATTAAATTTATAAATCTATGGATTCAAAAATGAATGAATAATAATTCTATTTTGGTAAATAATTAATACCCCTAAGGAATAAAGGAACATATTTATAAAGTGACAAAAATAAAAATAACATATGAAATCTGTCTGAAATAGCATAGGAATCAATTAGTCATGTATAAATTAGTGGAATATTCCATCTTAAGGTTATTATTCCTTGTGAAGTCCTCTCAGGGTCAAAAATCATTACCTTTGACTATTCTTAGGAGAAGAGAGAGGCATTACATTCCCAGGATACACCCTCCTGATTCTGCTAGACAGTGAAATAGTGGAAAACCTCCAGAGAAGAGACCTTGCAGTCTTAGTTAGCCACCTGTTTGATAATGAACTGTGAGAACAGTAGCCTGCCTTCTCTTATTTGATAAGTGCTAAACTAAGAAGACCTTTCTTACTCAGGCATTAACAGAAGGTCATTAGAAATCTTCTGATATCCTTGCCATATGGATGGTGAGGTAATATTTTATGAAAACCTTTTATTCTTCTCTTCGTTGCTAGGTAGATTTTTCATGCAAAGATTGTAACTCTGAAAACCTTAACCAATGAGGTTGGAAGAGAAGGGGTTAGGGAAGGGGGAATCATTGTCAGCCATATAATCTTCCATGGCTGTCACCTTGGGGTTGCTCCTTGATCTTCACTACCTTTGTGAGACTTGGGGGTGCCCTTTTCTCAAAAAAAAGCAAAATAAACTTTTCTTTTTGCTCAGAGGAGTCTCTATTTTTTTAAGTGGGTTCTTATCCCACACAAAAACTTTAGATAGTTTTGAGTGGAAGAGCAAACTGATATTGTTAAAAGATATCTATCTCTTATTGGTATAATGTTTTTTCAATATTTATTGGTTGTACATATGCCTGTCGGTTGAGCATTGCTGGAAATTTTATAACACAGAGAGCAAAAATAGAACAGAAGGTAGACTTTTCTTAGTGGAAAAATATAACAAAGCCAAAGAGCCTGCAAAAGCAACCCCAGCTGAGAATAAAGTGTAATATTTATGACAACTATTTACTTCTTAAAGTGGATTTCCAGGTATAAATCTATCACATTTGTCTTCATTTTTATTTGTATTACATAGCAGCTGTAAAATTATAAAAGTCTCACAACTCTGGCCACATTTCAATTATGACACTGCAAATTTTAACATTAAATCTGACATCACATATTTTCTCAACTTATAGACAATTGTAGATTTCTAATTTGTGCATATTTTAGTAAGAAAAATTCCAAATTTTGTCACAGTTTTATAGTGTGCATACTCTATAGTGTGTTTAGATACACATTAAAGTGTGCATACAATTATACCATAATATGAAGCATGCAATTTTATGTATTATCTCCAGTTTTATAGAAAAGAAAGAATTTGATATTAAGAGTCAAATTGATTATTGAACAATATCTTTGGAATTTATAAGAAAAATGGATATCAGAATAATACCTGAGCAAATAGTTCCAATTAATTTGATAATGTTTTGCTCATGAACTTCAAATATGGGATGCTGTCATTCTCTGTAATTCTTCATAAAACTGAAAGATTGTTTTACAATAATTTATCACTACTGATATGTTATTTAAAGTATGCAAATTTTTTTCAAAAGGAAGAAAAAGCAGAGATACAGCATACCCTATGTCCAATATAGTTCCCAAAGATTTTCAGTGTTCCTTATATGGCAAAGATATCACGTATTTCACTTTCAATTATAAGATAGAAAAATGCCTTTATAACACATTTTTTTAGATCTTTCTACTTACATTCATTTTAGATCTCTTCAGGTTTTTTAAAGTAATGTTCCATTAGATGTTTCTATTTGTTCTAAGTCATCTCAATATTCTGAAGAACGTGCATAATATATGTGCAGAAGTTATACAGGGTCATATTTTGTACATCGGCTTCTGAGGATTTGATTGGAATTTCATTAATGCTACTTTGAAAATGTCTCAGAGACAAATATTGCTCTGTTTTAAATCTTTCTATTTGTCCAGTTTGGGAAGTCATCCCATCTTTTTCTAAAAGTGCATTGGAGATCTATTTCTACAAACTATATTACCTAAATATTGTTTTAGTTTTGTAATTATAAATATGGGATTTGCCTTCTCATTTTTCTTTTTTTTTAATTTTCTGCCAATTTGGGCATGTTTATTCAAATTATAAAGATGCAAACACATGTATAAAAACATTTGATTGAATTGAGCACATTGACTATGAGGTAGTCACTGAATGCACAAAAGCACATGCATTTTGCATTGATTTAGAGACTACTTTTATTAACAAGTAATAAAAATCAAAATTACAGTTTTGAAAGGATATTTTTTTCCTGAACAAAAGTTTGAGATTATAGTCTATTTTTTTCTGGAAGAAGATGTTATCAAGATTCATCATTGTGTTTTTTTGATAGAGATGGGAGGACATTTGTCTTATTCATTAATATCTGGTACTGAATAAACTCTTTTTTTAAGTTCATCAATTTTATTTTTTATCATTGTTTTAACATTCATCCATATGAAACAGCATATTTTAAGTTACAATATTTCCTTCCACCCTCCCTTCTCCCCTCTCTCCCCTCAGCAGCATTCAAGTTAACATTAAAATTATATTTTTTTAGCTCGCAAAAAGGTACATACTTTTATTTCTTAGTCAAAGGACACAAAATAACACAATTATTTAAAGAATTATCTTAGCTAGAAAAAAGCATTAATAGAATATTCCAATTGCCTTTCACCCCCCTTCTTCCCAAATAACCAACCAACCCACAACCCTGGGGCACATTCTTCAATAAATGTACAATACAGTGGGATGAATGAGAATCATACAATGGGACACATACATAGAGAACATATTTGTCCAGGGCAAATATGGAAGAAGATGAACATTACACACACACACACACACACACACACGCACACACACACACACACACATGCACATACATATTTATTTATATATCTAAGTTCATGTTCTGAGGAAAAATTCATACCTCTGATGTTTTGTGATTATGTCTCTGAACTGCTCTAAAGAATCAATCAATAATTATTTGCCAGACATTCTGCTAGGTGCAAGTAATGATAAGATAATAGAAAAACTAACTTCAAAGAGTTTTTGGTCTAGTTATGGGAGATGACATGTTTTGATATGTATACATAAAAATAGACACAAGATTATTTTTTTGTTGTTGTTTGTTATTTATTCTTTTTTATTTTTATTTTATTTTTTATTCTCATTTTGTACAAATGTTTTTTTTTTTACTTTAATAAAATAGTCTTGTTTTAGAATAAACAAAATACCCCCTCCCCCCCATAAATATAGACTTGCTTGAGTGATAAAGGGGAGAGAAAAAAATTAAAATTAAGAAAAAATAATAGTAATAATTGTAGATATTTCCAGGTGGCGCAATGGATGAAGCACCAGCCCTGGAGCCAGGAGCCCCCAAACCCACATCGAGTCCCATAGACCCAACAATCACCCAGCCGTGTGACATGCAAGTCACCAGATCCCCACTGCCCTGCAAAAACCAAAAAGAAGGGAAAAAAAGACCCAAAATAAAATAAAACAATAATAATAGTAGGGGTGGCTGGGTGGCAGACAAAGCATTGGCCCTTGAGCCAGGAGCAACCAGGTCCAAATCCGGCCCCAGACACCCAAAGATCACCCTGCTATGCGGCTCCAGGAAGGCCACGCAGCCCCATTTGCCCTGCACCCTCCCCCAAATCTGTCGTGGGTGGATCACATTCTTTATAGTAAGTTCATTGCAAAAATTACTTCCATATTTTTCCAGCATTGCCATTGCTGATCGCAACTCCCTCCTTTCTTATTTCTCCACTACCATGTACTGTAGTTTTTCTCTCCTTTCACTCTGACTCTGCTGTAGGGTAGCTGAGTGGTGCAGCAGACAGATACCTGACCCGGGGCCAGGAGGCCCTGAGCTCCCATACTACCCCTTAGGCCTAGCATCCACCTGGCCCTATGGTCCTGGACAGTCCTTCCAATCCCAGCCCCTTGCAAGAAGTAAAAAAGAAAATGTGTTATATCTGACCACCCTTCCCCCATGGTCCATCCTCTCCTCCTTTATTCGCATCCCCACCCCTTCCCCCTGCTCCACCCTCCTTCATACTCCAGATGTCTATACCCCATTGAGTATATATGCTGTTTCCTCTCCTAGCCAGCTCTGATGAGAGCAAAGATTCCCTCATTCCCCCTTGCCTCCACTCTTCCATATCATTGCAATAGCTCATTGTAATAAAGAAAAATATTATTATATGAAATATCTTGGACTATTCCCCCTCTCCTTTTTCTTTCTCCCATTACATTTCCCTTTTTTCTATTGACTCTATTTTTACACCATATTTTATCTTTGAATTCAGCTTTCTCCTGTGGTTCAACTATAAAAGCTCCCTCTACCTGCTCTATTAACTGAGAAAGTTCATATGAGTATTATCTGTGTCATTTTTCTATGCAGGAATACATGCAGTTCATCATCATTAAGTCCCTCATATTTTCCCCTTCTCCTCCACTCTCTATGCTTCACCTGAGTCCTGTATCTGAAGATCAAACCTTCTGTTCACCTCTGGCCATTCCAAAAGGAACATTTGAAATTCCCCTTGTTCATTGAAAGTTCATCTTTTCCCCTGGAAGAAGACATTCAGCCTTGCTGGGTAGTTCATTCTTGGCTGCATTCTAAGCTCTTTTGCCTTCCGGTATATTATATTCCAAGCCCTATGAGCTTCCAATGTAGTTGCTACTAAGTCCTGTGTGATCCTGACTGCAGCTCCACGATATTTGAACTGTGTCCTTCTGGCTACTTGTAATATTTTCTCTTTGAATTGGGAGTTCTGGAACTTGGCTATAATATTCCTAGGGATTGTTTTTTTTGGGATTTCTTTCTCGGGGGGATCGATGGATTCTCTCCATTTCTGTTTTGCCCTCTGCTTCTAGAATATCAGGGCAATTTTCCTGTAGTAATTCTTTGAAAATGATATCAAGACTCTTTTCCTGATCATCACTTTCAGGTATTCCAATAATTTTTAAATTATCTTTCCTAAGTCTGTTTTCCATATCAGTGGTTTTTTCAATGAGATATTTCACATTTTCTTCTAATTTTTCATATTTTTGGTTTTGAAGTATTGATTCCTGATTTCTGCTAAATTAATCAATCTCCCTGAATTCTAATCTTTGTCTGAAGGATTTGTTCTCCTCAGAGAGTTTTCTTATCTCTTTTTACATCTGGCTAAAGCATTCTTCTCCTCAATAGCTTTTTGAACTGTTTTATCCATTTGACCTAAGCTGGTTTTTAGCATGCTATTTTCTTCAACATTTTTTTGGATTTCCTTGACTAGGTTGCTGAATTCATTTTCATGTTTTTCTTGCATCTCTCTCCTTTCTTTTCCCAGTTTTTCTTCTAACTCCCTCATTTGATTTTAAAAGTCTGTTCTGTTTTTCTTGGAGCCTTTAGATGCAGGAGCTTATGCTTCCTCATCTTCAGACTGAGTATTTTGATCCTTCTTGGGCTCATGTGCAAAATATTTCTCAATGGTGTTCCCCTTTTTTCTCTGCTTGCTCATTTTCCCAGCCTGAGCCTGTTTTGGGGGTGCTTCCTGAGCTTTTGGGACACTCCCACAAGGATCTCAGTGTGTGAGGCTCTGTCCTGCCTCCTGATCTGTGAATGATCATATGCACCCCAATCTGCCAAGGGGCTGAGGTGGGGGGAGGGGCCCTGCTGTTCTATTGGGGGGCCTAGACTGTGATCAGGATCTGAATGTGGTCAGGGCTCCAGAGTACTACTGTCCCAGGGGCAGAGGACAGAGCTCTGCAGTCTCTCTCTCTTCACTCCCCTCCCTCAGGCTCAATGGGCTCATGCCCTGGGGGCTCCTGCTTACTGGCTCAGCCTGCTTCTGTTCCTGGATCTGGGCTGCAGAAAGACCATGTTGCTTTCTGTGTGCCCTCAGGGCTGGGCTCCAAGTCCTTGCTCTGGAAGAGGTCCCCCTGCTCTTCCCCCACTTTGTGCCCGGTGCTCCCCGAGGTGTAGATCAGGAGACTCCCCTGCTGCTGTGAGCTGGGGCTCCCAGCACCCTAGGGCTGCCTCCGGGAGGCCCAACTTCTTTCCCTCTGGCAGGCCACCCCTCTGGCGGGCCACACCTACAACCCTGGGGAGCAGAGCCTTACTGCTCTTTTCTAGGTTACCTTGAGTAGGAGAACTGCCTCACTGGGTCCCTTTGTGGGTTCTGTGTCTTGAAAGTTTAGTTAGAGCCCTTAGTTCATGAGTTTTATCAGAGAGCGCCTAAAACTTGATCCTTTCTTGTCGCCATCTTGGCTCCACTACCTCAAAATTATGTATTTTTTATAAACATGTGTACATATTAGTCATTTTCAATGTGAGGAATTAGGATTAAGGCAAAGAGATACATAAGAGATAATAGCATTTCAGATTCTGAAGGGTTTTTTTTTTTGTTTTGCTTTTGTTTTGTTTTACTCCCTCTGGATGGGGATGACATTGTTCATTTCTGGTCTAATATAGCTGTTCTAGCTCTCTGAACTGCTGAGAGGAGCTGTTTCCATAAAGGTTAATCATCTCACAATGTTGTTGTTATTATTACATTGTTCTCATAATTCTGTTCCGTTCACTCAGCATCACATTCTGTAACTCATTCCATGCTTCTCTTACAGTCCAACCATATATGGTTTCTTTTAAAACAATAATATTTCATAGATTTCATGTACTATAACTGGCTTAGCCATTCCCTAATTGATGGGCATCCTCTCAATTTCCAAATCTTTTCCATTACAAAAATAGTTACTGTGAATATTTTGAAACATTTGGAACTGTACACATTTTAAAAATTTCTTCTGGATTTAGACCTAGAAGTGGAATTGCTGGTTCAAAAAGAATGAACATTTTTATTGATCTTTGGGTATGGTTCTATATTGCTTTCGAAAAAGGTTAGATCCTTTCACAACTCTGCCAATGGTATATCAGTGTCCCAATCCTCTCATAATCTTTCAAGCTCTGATCATTTTCCCTTTTTCTCATCGTAGTCAATCTGATAGATATGATGTGATACCTCATAGTTGTTTTAATTTACATCTCTCTAATCGATAACAATTTGGAGTAATTTTTCATATTATTATATATAGCTTTAATTTCTTAATTTGAAAACTGTTTGTTCATATTCTTTGACCATTTATCAATTGCAGAATGAATTGTAACTTTATAAATTTGATGCAATTCACTCTAAATTTTAGAAATGAAACCTTTATGAGATATCCCAGTTGTGAAGATTGTTTTCCAGCTTTCTGCTTTCCTTCTAATTTTGGCAGCATTGATTTTATTAGTGCAAGACTGTTTAATTTAAAATAGTCAAAAATCATCCATTTTTCAGATTATAATGTATTCAAATTCTTATTTGATAAACTGGTTCCCTCTCCATAGATCTGATAGAATATTTCTTGGTGTATAAATTTATCTATGGTGTCAACCTTTATTTCTAAATCTTGTACCCATTTTGACCTTATTTTAGTATAGGGTGTGAGAGGCAGGTTTATGTCTAGCTTTTGTTGTATTATTTTACCGTTTTTCCAACAATTTTTTCCAAATATTGAATTCTCATCCTAGAAGCTGATGTCTTTGGGTTTGTCAAATGATAGATTGCTGCAGTCCTTTACTGTAGTTTCTTTTGAACTTGTTCTTATTCATTGATCCATTTCTCTATTTCTTGACCAGTACTAGGCAGTTTTGATGACTGTTGCTTTATAGTATAGTTTAATGTCTAATAGAGATAGGCCAACTTTCTTTACATTATTTTTCAATCTTTACTTTGCTATTGTTGACCATTTGTTGCTTGAGTTGAATTTTGTTACTATTTTTTTCTAGCTTGGTAAAATAATTATTTGGTATTTGATTATTTTACCGCTGAATAAGTAATTTATTTTGGGTAGAATTGCCATTTTTGTTATGTTAGCTTGACCTAAGAAAAATTGACATTTTCCCAATTATTTACATTCGACTTAATTTGAGTGAGAAGTGTTTTACATTTGTGTTCAAACAGTTTCTGCTTTCTATTGGAAGGTAGATTCCCAAGTACTTAATGTGATGTATAGTTATTTTAAATGGAATTTCTTTTTCTATCTCTCTTACTCTTTGGCTTTATTGTTCATATTGTTGATGATTTATGTAGGTTCATTTTATATACTGCTATTTTGCTGTATTTATTAATTCTTTCAA
Organism: Macrotis lagotis; assembly: GCF_037893015.1. Taxonomy (NCBI): domain Eukaryota; kingdom Metazoa; phylum Chordata; class Mammalia; order Peramelemorphia; family Peramelidae; genus Macrotis; species Macrotis lagotis. The sequence continues at coordinate 470,345,619 of NC_133658.1, read as the reverse complement.
GAACTTTTGAAGATGATTTTCTTGGACTAGTTATATATGCTATCATATAATCTGCAAAGAGTGAAAGCTTTGTTTCTTCATTGCAACTCTGATTCCTTCTATGTTTTGATTTTCTAATTTTTTCTCTCATTTCGAATATTATATTGAATAGTCATGGTGATAATGGGCATTCTTGTTTCAATACTGATCTTTTTGGAAATGCTCCAAGTTTATTCCAATTACATATATTTGTTGATTATTTTTGATAGATACTATTTATTATTTATAAGAAAAATCCATTTATTCTGAAACTTTCTAGTGTTTTTAATAGGAATGGATATTTTATTTTATCAAAAGCTTTTTCAGCATCTATTGAGATAATCGTAAGAATTCTGTTGGTTTTGCTATTGATATATTGAATTATGTTGAGTGTTTTTCTTATTTTGAACCATACAAGCATAGCTGGTATAAATCTTACCAGGTACTACCATGACCATTCACATTTGTAGTTACTAATTCTATTTACTAATTCTATTTTTCTCTCTGTGGTATCTTTCTCTATTTATATTTTCCTCTTATCCTTCCTCACCAAAGCTTTACTCCCTTTTCACTTTCACTTTTTCTTTAAAATTTAACTTTCAGGTTATTTTTACTTATGCCTCCACCTTGTTTTTTATCAGTCCCTTCTTTCCTCATCTTTTACTTTCCTTGCATCCCCTCCTACCCTATAGATTAAGATTGATTTTTAAGTGCAACTGGGAATGTGTCTTATTCCTTCTTGGTCAAATCTATTTAATAGTATATACTCAGTATTCACACTCCCTGCTATCTCTCTAAAATTTAAAATCTTTGTGACTCTTCACCAGGTGTTATTTATCTCTCAAGTATTAATCAGGGATCATCAATCACAGTTTGATTCTTTGACTGCTTGATAAACTCATATTGTTATCAAACTATTGTTACAGATTAATTTCTTGATTGTTTGATAAGCAGAATTGTCTCAAATTACATCAAATTATAAGTATAATCATTTTTTACCTTTCCCCCTTTTCAAGTACCCTCCAAGGACACACAATCCTTCTCATGAGCTTTGGTTCCAAAGCCAAATCATTTCTTGAACTATTTGTGCCCCTCCTTGCATGTTTCTTTTTTCTTACACTTTACCTTCCTTTCCACACCCAGGGTCCTTAATCCCTTGTTAAGTGAAGAAAGGATTAACTCATACCCTGATATGATTAACTATAGGTATATTAAAGTTCTCTAAATACTGTCAGGCAATGGAAGTCTCACTTGACAGAGATGATTGTAAATTATGGGAGACACTGGCTCAGGATCACTCAGGTTATGATGCTGAAATCAAAGTAGCAATCTTTTTGTCAGCACAACAAAATTAAAATGAGTCAAAGGATGATGATACACTTAAGTTTAAAGTTAACATCCCTCCTTTACATCAGGGCTTTTCATCTCAAACATCATGAAGTCATCTTGGACCTCTTCAGTTAAGAGATAAGTTGTAAATATACCCATATCCTTTAGGTCCAATGTCTTCAATTATATTCTACCCTTTAATTATCCTAAGAGAAATAAAGCTCTCAAGAATTAGAAGTGGTATAATTTGATGGTATTTACCAACATTTTTTTCTTTTTTTTTTCTTCTCCTTTACATTTACCTTTTTAAGTATTTTTTGAGTCGTGTATTTAGTGATTGAATTCTCTGCTCAGTTCTAGTCTTTGTCAGAAAATACTCTTTCACTGAACATCCATCTTTTTTCCTGAAAGTATATGCTGAATTTTTCAGGGTAGTACATTCTGGTTTGTAATTTCAAGTCCTTTGCCTTATGATGTATGTTATTCTGGACTTTCCAATCCTTCATTCTTGAGAGTATTAGGTCCTGTATGAGTCTGATTGTTTTTTGTTTATATTTGAATTGTTTTCTTTTTGCTGTTTACAATATTCTCTGCTTTATTTGAGAGTTCTGGTATTTGACTATAACAGACCTTGAAATTTTTATCCTAGGGCTCTTTCTGAAGGGGCCTTGTGTATTCTTTCTTGTTTTCTGTTGTTTTTGTTCCATTTCCTTTTTTAAATTTATTCCTTTATTTTCATCCATAAGTACACTTATATTTTTAAGTTACAAAATTTCCCTCATCCCTCCCTTACCACCCCACTGCCCTGAGTGGTGAACAGGCAGGTTAGCACTGTAAACATATATATGATGAATATGTTTACAAATTAGTAATTTTCAGTATGGAAGAATAAGAATTAAGGTAAAGAGAAACAAAAGAGTTAATTTTTATAAAGATTTCATCAGATTCTGAAGGGTTTGGTTTTTTTCTGTATGTTTTGTTTTGATTCATTTTTCTTTCTCTGGATGGGGATAATATAGTCCATAGCCAGTCAAATACAGTTGTCCTCTATCTCTGGACTGCTGAGCGGAGACACGCTCAGCAAGGTTGTTCAATTCACCAGGTTGTTGTTTATGTCTGTATAATATTTCAATGGTAATCTTTCAAGGTTTTCTTGCTTTTGCAGATGTGCACAGTGTTTTTCCTGAATAATTTTCTTGGTGATTTTTTTTCAGGTATTTTTTTTTATCTGGACTTTCTGGTAATAAAATGATTTGTAGATTGTCTCTCCTGAATCTATTTTTCAGATCATTTGTTTTCATTTAAAAGGTATTTAAGGTTTTCTTCAATTTTTTTTCAGCCTTTTTATTTTGTTTGAAGGAATCTTGTAGTCTCATAGATTTATTTGTTTCTATTTCTTCAATTCTAATTTTAAGGGTTTTATTTTATTTAATTACCTTTTTGTATTTCCTTTTAGAAGGTGTTGAATTATCTGATAAATTTTTCATAATTTTCCTGCATGACCCTCATTTCCTTTTTTTCCATTTTTTTTCTTCCTCACTATTTTGGTTTTAAAATTATTTTATTTTGTTTTTTAATTTTAATTTTATTAATTTATTTTTTATCATTTTATTTTATTTTATTAATTTAATTTAATTAATTTAATTAATTTAATTTAATTTAATTTGTATTTATTTATAGTTTATATTTATATTTATAGTTTATTTATTTATATTTTATTTATATTTAATAAATATTATATATAATTTAATTTATTTAATTTAATTTAATTTTAATTATTTTAAGTTCTTCGATGGGCTTTTGTTTTGAGTCCAATTCATAAACTGCTTTGAGATTTCTCCCATGTGTAATGTTTCACTAATTTCTTCTTCAGACATGGCATTTTTATCATCTTTATCTGTAACACAGTTTTCTATAGTGAGAACTCTTTTAGCTCTTTTTGCTCAACTTTGTTGTTTTTGCTCTGTTCCTGGGCTATAGGGAGTATAAATCCAAGTGACTTTAATTTTTTTTTTTTTTTTTTTTTTTTTTTTTTGCTGGGACTTGATTATGATCCCTGGCTTGTCATTTGCCAAGATATGCCTGTGCAGTCCAGGCCTTGTCTTTGTAAAGGTTTGTTTCCTCCTTTATATTCAGGCTCTGATATAGCAGTGGTTTGTTCCCAAAACAATTCTGTCATTTTCTTCATTATTCCCTTGGTTCAGACTTTGTTTGGGGTTGAGATTCTCCCTGATGTCTTGCTATCTAACTTCCAGGACCTCAGTTATTGTCAATCAGTCAGTACCTGGATTACATTGTGGCTAAAAGCCATCAGCACCTTTCCCCACTTTCCTGACTTCTGGCTTTTACATCCTTCCCCACCCACAAAGAGAAATACCTTTACCAAAGATCCTCCATGATGTCTACCATTGAAAAGTTTTTGAATCTTATCTTTTTTTCTTGGTGGGATTCATAGCATGGATGTCAGAATAGAGGTTTTCTTTATCTTTGGTATAGAAAAGCCCCAGGAGCCTGTTAGACTCACATTGCCATCTTGTCTCTGTTCCCAAAGTCCCATAATTTATTTTTGAGTTGTCAAAGGAGACGGGAAAGAATGAGACAAATACATGTGTTATGGAGATTCTATTGTAGAATCATATTCTTATATACCCACTATATCTTGTGAATGAAGGTAGCTATAGCATCAATGATCTTTTCATTTAAGTTCAAATTTTGAAGGAAATGTAACCAAAATATTCATTAATATTTAATAAATGGAGACATACTTTGCCATGTCATAGTTAGGATACAGTGGCAATTACTTTTTGCTGGATATGGTTCCCCTTGACTCCATATAAAAATGTGCTTGAAAATTTGTATAGGATACAATGAAATGCATGGTAACTCTCCTAGTCTTCAGAAATATTCCAAAATCCAGAGGTCCTGACTTTATATAGTTGAGACTTTTTATGCCTTAATACAACCAAGGATCTACATACATGAAAACTGGGCCAATCAGATCTAAAGTAAATAATTGTCTAATTTTATGGAAAAGTTAATGATTAAGATTTTGGAAAACAAGGGTTATCATGAACTCTTCACATTCAAAGTCTAGAGACAGAAGCTGTGATAGGGAAATACTGTTCATATTAGTTCAATCACAATTTGGTATGGTGACTTTCAGCTCACACACACACACACACACAAACACACAAACACACAAACACACAAACACACATACAGAATTCTTTTTTTTGAACCTCAATAAACTATATAGGAAAATGGGTGAACATGGGCATTTAATAAAAAGTCTGGAAATAAATTAAAATAAGTTTTCCCTTTTGAAAGGCATATGGAGCAATTGATACAATCTGGGTTTTTTTAAGATTGTTTCACCCTTTCCAACTGATATCTCAGTACAAGATACTGATAAAGAATGTCTGGATGAATAATATCTTGAATATAATAACTGAGTCCTTAAGCAATAGTAAATGTGAGAAAAATTTTTGGGTGTATTGTCTCACCTTAATGCAAACAATTTCTTGTACTTTAAGATTAACTGCATATAGACAAGTAGATTAATATACCATAAATTTGAATATAGTTTAGGAAAAGAATCAGTTTTTTAATATAAAAATCTAGTTAGAAGACTTGTATTAGAGACTTTATGAAAGTAATTTCCTTAAGGCCTTATAAATTAGCATAAAATAGAAATGAATTTCACGGGTGTGTGTAGAGGCAGAGATACAGATGCATTGCAACAAAAAGGATAAGTATGCTCTCTGTATTATCCTGACTCTGCATTAGTTGGAGAAACTTCCTATACCACAAATGTTGAAATCAGGAGAAGAGCAAAGATTAAGGAGTTCAGAAACAAACAATTGAACTCTCTCAAATTCCCTTCCAAGCAATTCTAAAATTAAGATGCATGTTCAAATTGGACATGACAGAACCAATAAAAGGTCAGGCAAAATACATTTTTCAAGCTGAGTTAAGAGATCAGAAGGAATATTCTATCTCATAGGGTTAGGGAAAGAGTAGTGTGAGAAGAGGTAATAAATGGAGTTCAATACAGCATGCCCAGCACAGGTCATATAGCACATGTGCGCAGTAGAGGATCTTGGAGTAGTTGTATGATGGTAGCAGCAACTATGGGACCCTAAGTCAATGAAAAGTCAGGGGATTGGATAACCAATCACAAAAGTTTGCATGGGGTCCCTTGCTGATACTAAATTCAGGATCTTGTTGCAAAGTTTATATGATGTTCCTAGTCATAGTTTCAGAACCAAAATGAGTACATTTGTGGAAACATGGAAGCAAGGGACATAGTCATAATTCTAGGGAAGAAAGAAGTGCTTACATCCAAGGAGTTCACAGCAAGGAGAGTAGGGCACATAAATCTACTGAACAGAAATTCTTAAAAAGTAGAATAAATTAACTGCGAAAAGAGGTACAAAAGCTCAATGAAGAAAATACTATTTTAAAAGTAGAATTGGGAACTGGAAGCTAAAATCTACTCAAGATACCAAAAAAACCCCAATAAAACAAAATAAAGAAATGAAAAAAATAGAGGAAAATATGAAATATTTCACTAGATAAATAACTGTCCTTGGAAATAGAAGTAATTTAAAAATTACTGAACTACCTGGAAGTAATGATCAAAAAAGTCAAGACAGGTCAAGAATTCATCAAAAGGGCAGCTAGGTGGTGCAGTGCCTAGAGCACCAGCCCTGGAGTCAGGAGTACCTGAGTACAAATCTGGCCTCAGACACATAATAATTAACTAGCTGTGTAAACTTGGGCAAGCCACTTAACCCCATTATCTTGCAAAAAACAAAAGAATTTATCAAAGAAAACTGCCCTGATACTCTAGAATAAAAGTTGTACTCAAAGAATAAATCAATCACCATTGAATGAGTTCACAAAATAAAAACTCCAATATATATAATTTAGTCAAATTCTAGAGCTCCCAGATGAAAAAGAAAATATTGCAATAATTAGAAAGACACATCAAGATCGAATATCACTGAGCCACAGTTAAGATCATACAAAATTTACAAATTCATTAATTGGTGAAGGAGTTAAGAGATAAGGAAAGAATTAAGAGAAAATAAACTCAATTTTTTAAATAATGGCAAAAATTTTGTTTATATGTACTTGTGATTTTTATATTTCTATCTGTGTAAAGTATTTCTCTCTGTACAAAATTATTAGAGTGAATTATTTGTTTCAGTTTACTGTTAAAATGAAAAGAAAGGAAGTGAAAGTAAAAATAAATGGAATGTTTATTTGATAGGAAGAATGTGAGAATGATTGGAATCTGTAATAAATTTTATATGTAGAATATTATACTTTTACTTTTGTTTCTATAATACAATAAAGTTACTAAGAACAGGATGATTTCAATAGAAATGACTTATTGAAAAAGAACTTTGAGGAAAGAAAGGGAATTGTATACAAATTGTTACATGAGGTTTGAGACTAAGATTAATGAAAGAATTGTTCTCACAGGAAAATAAGATGACATTCTGGGAAAGTAAAAGAGGGACAAAATTCTTAGATTACACATAATTGCATACCCAAACACACACACACACACACACACACACACACACACACACATATATGTATGTATGTATATATACATATATATGTATATATATATATGGTACATACAAGCAGCATATAGGTTTATATGTATTACATTATTATAGTTATTATGGTACAAAAATTTGCCCATTTTAGAATTATTGCTTTGTAATAAGAGTAGACATTAATTGCATTGAGTTTATTTTTTTAATTCATGGTTTCCTGCTTTTAGCTTATTGATATTTTTTGCTAAATGGAATAGCATCTTCTCCTTCATGTTATATAATATATTCCTTAAATATTTCACAGTGGATATGATTCTTTCATTAAGAAATTATTTCTAAAATCTATGTCTAACACATTATTTCCTAGTATATTTGTAGGATATCCCTTTAAAACTAAATTCATTGGCATCTTGGAATAACTGCATGCACAGAAAAAATACTCTATAATAATATTTTTTTCACTATCATTAAGAGAGGATAAAATTAGCATGAAATTCAAGATTACAGACTGAGTAAAGTTGTCTTGAAATCAAAAACTTCCAAAAGGTTTGTTTGTCCTTTGTTTTTGTTTTGGAGAAAATAAGAAGAGGTATCAAATTTTTTTTATTAGACATGCATGTCTAGAGAACTCCCTTTCTCTGAGTGTTTAAAATTAATTATCTGACTTTTTCATTTAATACTTTCTAAGATACTGCTTCATAAGATAATTTATAATTTTATCATTTATTAGATGCATCAATATTTTTTAAATGATTGATCTTTAGTTCCTTATTTTATCATAGTTATTTCTCTTTGACTCCATCATATCCCAAATGGTATACTGCCAAATAGCAAATCAGTAGAATCAAATGGAACAAATTAGGACATAGTATAAAACTGACTAAACATTTCTTATTTAATATTTTCCCCCATTCCTACAACATATACCCAAACACAAGAATAGTAACCTCTTTTTTTCTTTTCATTCAACAGTCAAGAGAGTGGAAGGTCAGGATGAGGTGACTGAGGCTGGAACCCGTTTCTTTGCTATAGTTCTATTTGTCTTAAATATGCTAGCTGATGGCTTTTGGACAAAGAAGAAAAAATATCCCATAAGGTTTTTTTGTTGTTTTCATCTTAAAACAATTGAAACAAAAGAAAATCTAAGATCTGATGAAACTTTTTCTTTATTTTCACTTCTACTAATCAATCCAAAACAGTGTCCTGAAGGCAGAAGTGCTTCCCCTACTCATATAAAGATATATAAGTAAGTGATGGTAATTTGTTCTTTTCAACTTGCTAAAAAATTGGCTTCCTCTTTACAGTCTTCTTTTTCCCCTATATTTCTCATTTAAATATTTCACTTAGCATTATTTTTTTTCAATTGTAGTGCTCAGAAGTCTTGGATTCTGTTATATGCATTTATCTACCCTGTATAATTAGAACTTTGACATAAAAGAAAAAAATTACTTTAAAATTTCCTTTGTTCAAAAGTTTAATTCACTTTATTGTAATAACAGTATAGTTTGAAATGATACTTGTGAAGTATTCTTGATAGTTGATCTCTTTTTTCTCCTTATCTGTTATATATTTATTTTTAAATTTGCATCTTGTTAAATGGTGGCATTATTTAAAATTTGTAGTTTAATGTATTTTGATATTAGTTGATCCAAATAGGTGTTTTGTTTACTAATGGTATTACATATGGATATTTCCATCCTAATGATTTGTAGGGAGTACAGTTTTTCCTAGTTTATAAATTATTTTATTTATTTCCATTTCAGTTTTATTTTGTAGATACTTTAACTGATCTACTTTTTATTTTTATTCATTTATTACTGTTTAATTGATAAAATTGGTTAAAAATGGAAAAAAATAGAAGATCATATAAAATAACTCAATGGAGACAAAAAAAACTGGCCTGGAAAATAGATGCAGGAGAGAATGTAAGAATTATTGGGCTAACCAATAGTCATGATTAAGAAAAACTGACAACAACTATCAAAACATCATCAACAAGTAAAACTGTGAAATCAAAGCAAGAGAGGGTAAAACATTCATTAAAAGAATATGTTCCTTAGCCACCAAGGCATTGGTACTGGACCTGTGAACTCATCCAAACTTTCTGGAGAACAATTTGGAATTATGCCCAAAGGGCAATAAAAATGTGCATACCCTTTGTTGCAGAAATACCATAATTGGGTCTATATCCTGAAGAGTACAAGAGAAAGAGTAAAAATCTCACAAGTACAAAAAAAATATTCTTACCAACTCTGTTGGTAGTGACAAAGAATTGGAAATTGAGAGGATGCCCCTCAATTGGGGAATGGCTAAGTAAATTGTGGTATATGAATAAAATGGAATACTATTATTCTATGTGAAACCATGAGGGATAGGATTTCAGAAAAGCCTGTAAATACATGCATGAATCAATTGTGAGTGAGATGAGCCAAACCAGAACATTGTACACACTAACAACAACATGGGGTGAAGATCAACTTTCTTGGACCTGTTCATCAAATCAGTGCAATAATCAGAGACAAAGGAACTTTGGAAGTTAAACAAAGTCCAAAGTCCATTGTCTTCAATCCTTAAAGTTGTCCTATGTATTAAATAATTTTTCTATCTCTAATGTTGTCTTTTTTTTTCTTTTGGAGACATTTATTCTTTAGCAAAATATTCATTTTTGATCTATTCATATCATAGATGCAAATGTAAAGACTATATCAGATTACCTTCTGTTGGGGGGTGGGGGAAGGGAAGATAGGGAGGAAAAACTGTAAATCTCAAAACCATGCAACAAATGATTGCTAGAAACTACCATTGCAATTAGAAAACAAACTGGAAAACAAATAAAATATTTAAACAATGGGGAAAAAAGAAGATGGTTGATAATTTTCTGAAAGAGATCCCAAAATGAAAATATCTAGGAATATTATGTCTAAATTCCAGAATTATCAGAACAAGGAGAAAAATTTCAGTTACCCAAAAATAATTAATTAAAATACCAGTAAACCATTGTCAGGATTATGCAGGAGTGGGCAATTTCAACATTAAGGATCACAGGGCCTGGAATAGGATATTCTGGCAAACAAAGTTTAAAATTGAACTCACTCTTTCAGGGGAAAAGATGGGCATTCACCAATAAAAACAATTCAAAATTAGAACAAAAAGAGAAAAATCCCCAATTAAAAGACCAGTACTGTACAGAAAATTTGCTTTATAAATATAAGAACAAATATATGCATAAATACAAAAAAGGAGAATAATATACAATTAGATTAGATGTATTCCTATATAGAAATATAATACTTTCAACTCATGAGAATTATACATCTAAAGAAGGAGCATACTGGACAAGAGGGTATTCATAGATAAATTTTGATTTGATGAATGAAAAAAATGATTTACGGAATAGAAAATGATTGTACAGAGAAAAGATAAAAGGGGAAAGAGGAATAGGGTAAATTACATTGAATGCAAAGCCATGAAAGATTTATTATAGAAGAGGTTAAACAAAGGAAGGATATGAGAATTACTTGAATCTTACTTTTATCAAATTTCATTTTAAGAAGGAATGGCATATACACTCTGCTGGATTAAGAAATTTATCTCACCCTAAGAGAAAATGGGAAACAAGAAGGAAGGAGAAATTATAATGAAATGAGGGCAGAAGGAAGAATGTAACTAGGAATGGAAAGGGAAGAAAAAGGAAGACTGATAGAAGGGAGATTACCCTGAGGTTGGTGATGGTCAGAAGCAAAATGCTGGTGAGGAGGAAAGGGATAAAAAGAGAAAGAAAATTACAAATGGGGGGGTGGGGTGGATGAAGGTTAGGACAGAGTTAGGAATCATAATTGTGAATGTGAATGATATGAATTATCCCAAAAAAACAGAAGTGCATAGCAGAGTGGATTAAATATTAGAATCCACACTTCAGGCCAAGATGTCAGAGAGAAGACAGGCATAGTTCTAAAGTAATCCTAAACAAACCTCTTAACAGAAATCTGACCCAAAAATGCAGGAAGAAAAGCCAGGACAAAGAACATCTACCTCAGTATTTGTCTCCAGCAGCAGCCTTGGGAGAATCCAGGCTAGTGAGTCTGGGTGCAGAGGGCTGATCAGCCCCGGATCAGCAAGATTAGCAGCTGAATTGGAGCCAGTGAATATGAGGGCCCGAGAGACAGACTTGCTGGAGCAGTGGTGGGGCTAGACCATGGGGCCTTGAGACAACTACAAAGCAGAGGCACTAGTGTTGGTGCTGACCCTCTGGAGCTTGCTGACAGAGCTGGGGGGCAGAGTTCCTGTGCAGGAGAGCTGCAGACACCATGCTGGGCTCCTCATGTTTGATGAAATCTGAGTCCAAGTTTCCTTTGCAGTTGAGGCCTCTTCCCTGAACAAATAATAGAAGACTACTTCTTCCTCAGGCACAGGTGAGTGAGCAGAATAACCAGCCCAGTTGACAATAGGTGGAGGGAAGACCTTACCCCAGGGAAAAGCCCACCATTGATAGAAGGCAAAAGGATTCAATAGCTTCAATCACTCCATTCAAGCTAAGGGAGAAGGCCTCAATCAAGGTCCGAAAAACTAAAGAGAAAGCAACCAGCTCCTCCTACTGGCCAGCCAGAGAAATTGCACTCAGTGAGTAAAGCCTCTAGCCATCCCAAAGCTCTCTGAACCAGCCCCTCCCCAAATCAAGGTCTTAGCAAAGTGAAGAAAGGTCAGAAGAAAAGTGGATACATATATGATTCTTGGAAGGAAAGGACCCTAACCCAGAGATACCTAGAGCCTCTGAGGAGAATATGATTTGGTCTTCAGCAGCAGAAAGACTTCCTTGAAGAAATCAGGAAGGAGTTTAAAAATCAACTGGAAAATTTGGGAAAGACAATTAAAACCTTGCAACAAGAAAACAAATCCTTAGAAAATACAATGGAACAAATAAAAATGAAAATAAATCTCTCAGATCCTCAATTGGGCAAATGGAAAAAGAAATTAGTTCTCTCAAAACCTCAATTGGTCAAATGGAAAGCTGTTTCAAAAGTAGAACTGACCAACTGGAAAAGGAGTTGCAAAAGGATAATGAAGAAAACTCCCTAAAAAAAAAGAATATAGTCTACAGAAACTAATGACTCCACGAGACAGCAAGAGCCAGTTAAACAAAATAAAAAAATAAAAAAAAAAAATTAGATGAAAATGTAAAATACCTCATCAGCAAAACCACTGACCTCGAGAATAGGTCAAGGAAGGGTAACCTAAGAATTATTGGCCTTCCAGAAAAAAAAAGATGAGAAAAAAAGCCAGGATTTAATATTACAGGATCTAGTGATGGAAAATTGCCCTGATATCATTGAACAATAGTGCAAAGTAGTCAATGAAAGAATACATTGACCCCCTGCAGAAAAAGATCCTAAAATGAAAACACCAAGAAATGTTGTGGCCAAATTCCAGAACTATCAGATAAAAGAGAAAATCCTGCAAGCAACTGGTAAGAAACAAATATCAAGGAACCACAGTAAGGATTATGCAGGACCTGGCTGCATCAACATTAAGGGATCCAAGGGCCTGGAATGAGATATTTCAAAAAGCAGGGGAGCTTGGAATGGAGCCAAGAATCCACTATCCAGCAAAGCTGAGCCTTCTCTTCCAGAGAAAAAGATGGACATTTAATAACATGGAAGAATTCCAAAAATTCCTGATGAAAAGACCAGAGCTAAATGGAAAATTTGGACATCAAACAGGAGGTTCAAGAGACACAAGAAAAGTAAGAATTAACCATTTATTCCTAGATAATGACAATAACGAAAAATCATACCAAAACCTATGGTATTCACTCAATCAGACTCTCAGGGGACATATTATATCTTTAAATGCTTACATGAATAAATTAGAGAAAGAGGAAATCAATGAATTAAGCATACAACTAAAACAATTAGAGAAAGTACAAATAAAAATCCCCAATTAAATGCCAAATTAGAAATTCTAAAAATTAATGGATAAATTAAGAAAAGCAAAAGCAAAAAAATACAATTGAATTAATAAGTAAAACCAAAAGTTGGTTTTATGAAAAAACCAATAAAATTGATAAACCTCTGGTGTATTTGACTAAAAAAAGAAAGAAGAAAACAAAATTGCCAGTATCATAATTGACAAAGGTGAACTCACCACCAAAGAGGAGGAAATTAAAGTAATAATTCGAAATTATTTTGCCCAACGCTATGCCAATAAATTTGATAATCTAAGTGAAATGGATTAATATTTACAAATGTATACATTGCCCAGGTTAAATGAAGAGGAGATTAAATACCTAAAAAAACCCTATCTCACAAAAAGAAATTAAACAAGCCATCATTGAACTTCCTAAGAAAAAAATCTCCAGGGCCTGATGGATTCTCAATAGAATTCTACCAAACATTTAAGCAGCAATTGGTTCCAACTCTATATAACCTCTTTGGAAAAATAGGGAAAATGTAACTGTCTAACTCTTTTTATGAAAACAATATGGTGTTGTTACCTAAACCGGGAAGAGTTAAAACAGAGAAAGAAAATTAGAGACCTATCTCCCTAATGAACACAGATGCAAAAATCTTAACTAAAATCTTAGCAAAATGATTACAAGTTATCACTGGGATAATACATTATGATCAAGTAGGTTTTATCCTAGGAATGCAGGGTTGGTTGAATATTAGGAAAACTGTTAGTATATTCAATTACATCAACAACAAACCTATAAGAAATTATATGAACATATCAATAGATGCTGAAAAAGCTTTTGACAAAATACGCTATCCATTCCTATTAAAAACACGAGAGAGTGTAAGAATAAATTGACTATTACTTACAATATTTAGCAATATCTATTTGAAACAATGTGAAGCATTATATTCGAACTATTATTATATTTGAACTATTTGAAGCATTATATTCAATGGGGAGAGGCTAGAGGCATTCCCATTAAGATCAGGGGTAAAACAAGGGTGCCCAGTATCACCACTACTATGCAATATCGTATTAGAAATGTTAGCTTCAGCAATTAGAGAAGAAAAAGAAATTAAAGGAATTAGAATCAGGAAGGAAGAGGCAAAATTCACACTCTATGTAGATGACATGATAATATACCCAGAGAATCCAAAGAAATCATCCAAAAAACTTAAGTTAGAGGTTATAACATAAACCCTCATAAATCCTCAACTGTTCTATATATGTCTAGCAAGATAAAGCAAGAAGAGCTAGTAAGAGAAATCCCATTTAAAGTAACGTCAGAAAATGTAAACTACCTTGGAATCTATTTGCTAAGACAGACTCAGAAACTTTTTGAAAACAATTATAAAACATTTCTCACACAAATTAAATCAGATTTAAATAACTTGGCAAATATCAACTGCTCATGGACAGGTTGAGCTAATATAATAAAAATGACAATTCTAAAAAAACTAAACTACCTGTTCAGTGCCCTATCAATCACAATTCCAAAAAAATTACTTTGGTGAGTTAGAAAAAATTGTAAGTAAATGTATATGGAGAAAGAAAAAAGACAAAAATGTCCAGGAATTTAATGAAAAAAAAGTTCATAAAAAAGAGGGGCTTAGCTCTACCTGATCTAAAATTATATTATAAAGCATCAGTCATCAAAACTGTTTGGTACTGGTGAAGAAATAGAGTGGCAGACCAGTGGAATAGACTAGGTGCAAAAGCAGGAGACAATTACAGTAATCTGCTCTTTGATTAACCCAAAGAGTCCAACTATTGGGACAAAAACTCTCTCTTTGATAAAAATTTCTGGGAATATTGGAAGTTAGTATGGAAGAAACTTAGATTAGATGAACACCTAACACCCTTTACCAAAATAGGATCCAAATGTTTACAGCATTTAGACATAAAAAAATAATAATATAAGCAAATTAGGAGATCAAGGAGTAGTTTACCTGTCAAATATATGGAAAGAGTAACAGTTTATGACTAAAGAAGAGATGGAGAACATCACCAAAAACAAACTAGAAGATTTCTATTACATTAAATTAAAAAGCTTTTGCACAGATAAAATCACTGTAACCAAGATCAAAAGAAATGTAGTAAATTGGGAAACAATCTTTAGAACTAATGATTTTGACAAATGACTCATTTCTAAGATATAGAGAGAACTGAGTAATATTTTAAAAACAAGAAGTAATTCCCCTATTGACAAATGGTCAAACAAAATGAAAAAGCAATTTATGAATGAGGAGATCAAAGCAATCCATAGCCATATGACAAATTATTCTAAATCTTAAATATTAGAGAAATGAAAATCAAAGTCTTTTTAAGGTACCACCTTATACCTCTCAGACTGGCCAATATAACCAGAAAGGATAATGATCATTGTTGGAAGGGTTGTGGGAAATCTGGGACACTATTACACTGTTGGTGGAGCTGTTAACTTATACAAACTTTCTTCAGAGTAATTTGGATATGTGACCAAAAGGCAACAAAAATGAGCATACCCTTTGATCCACCAATACCATAACTGGGTCTATACCCTGAAGAGATGATGAAAAAAGGATAAAAAGACAAATGTACAAAATATTCATAGCAGCCCTGTTTGTGGTGGCAAAGAAATGGAAATCAAGTAAATGACTTTCAATTGGGGAACGGCTTAGCAAACTGTGTTATTTGTATGTCATGGAACACTGTTGTTTTATTAGAAACCAGGGGGGATTGGAATTCAGGGAATCCTGGAGAGATTTGCATGAACTGATGCTAAGTGAGATGATCAGAACCAGAAATACACTGTACACCCTATCTGCAACCTAGGGCTGATGTTCAACCTTAATGGACTTGATCATTCCATCAGTGCAAAAAGCAGGGACAATTTTGGGTTGTCTGCAATGGAGAATATCATCTGTATCTAGATAAAGACCCATGGAGTTTGAACAAAGTTCAAGGACTATCCTTTTTAATTTCGAAAAAAAATCAGATATCATAATGTCTGATCTTGTTATCTCTTATACTTTTTTGTTTCTTCCTTAAGGATGTGATTTCTCTCTCATCACTCCCAATTTGCATCAATGTACAACTTGGAAACACAAGAAAGACTGACAGATTTCTTTCTGTGGGTGGTGGGGTTTTGGGAGGGAAGTAAGATTGGGAGAAAAAATTGTAAAACTTAAAGCTCAAATAAAATCTATATAAAATAAATAAATAAATGCTAGAATCCTAGAATATGTTGTTTACAAGAAATACATTTGAAGCAGAAAAATATAAAAAGAGTGAAGATGAAAGGCAAAAACAGAGTATAGTATATATAAATTTCCATAATGTATATAAAGTAGAATAGATATAGATATAGATATTTATATACACACACAAACTCTAGCATACATAAACATATATACATATATATACATATATATGTATGTATACATAAATCAAAAACCAATAACTAAAACCAGGATAGCAATCCTGATCTTAGACAAAGCAAAAACAAAAATAGATCAAATTAAAAGGGACAAGCAAGAAACAAGATTTTCTTGAAAGACTCCCTAGGCAATGAAGTAAAGTTATTTTTAAACATAATACGCACCAAGGCATAGGACATCTAATTTCATAGTAACAAAGTTAATTGAATCATAGGAAGAAAGAGACACCAAATTATTCCAATGGGGATGTGAAGCTCCCTCTCTCAGATTTAGATAAATCTAACCACAAAATAGTCAAGAAAGAACTTAAGGAGGTGAATAAAATTAGAAAAGTAAAATATGGTAGATGTCTGGTTTAAAGTGAATAGGGATAGAAAGGAATACATTTTTCTCTTAGTGATCACGATGTAAGAAAAAAACAAATGTAATAAAGGGCCATGGATATATAGACTAAAAATTAATTAGAAATTCTATAAACTAATTTAAAAAATTAATAGATCAAACAATTCATAGCAATAATTGACAATTTTATCCAAGATAATGACAATAATGAAATATCAAACTAATACTTGTGGGATATAGTCAAAATAATTACTAAGTGAAATTTTTATCTCTAAATATTTATATGAATGAAATAAAGTATTACAATAAATTGGACAAGCAACTAAAAGGCTAGAAAATAAATTTTAAAAATCTCCTTTTCCATACAAAATTAGAAATTCTGAAATCAAAAGAAATATTAATTAAATTGAAGGTAGGAAAAATATTGAATATAACTAAGAATTGGCTTTATAAATAACAAAAAAGATAAATCTTCAGTTAATTAAAAATTAAAAGAAAAACAAGAAGAAAGTAAAATTGCCAGCTTCAAAAATCAAAAGGGTGAACTCACCACCAAATGAAGAAGAAATTAAAGAAATAATATCTTACCATTTTGTCCAACTGTATGAAAACTACTAAGATTAATAGAAGAGAAAATAAAATGATGAAATAACCCCATTCAGAAAAAGCAAGTCAGCATGCCATCAATGAACTCCCTAAGAAAACATTTTCATTTCCATATGTATTCAAAAATACAAACTATAAAGCATTTAAAATAAATTCAAACCAATATGAACATTTTTTTAAATAGGCAAAGGAATTCTGAAAAATTTCTTTTATGACACCTATATGCAGTTTATATCTAAGCCAGAAAGAGTCTAATACAAGAAAGAAAATCATAGCTCAATTTCCCTAATGATTAGTTGCAAAAATGTTAAATAAAATATTAGTAGAGAGTTTATAACACATCACTCGGATAAGAAACTATGATCACATAGTGTTTATACCAGGACTTTCAGGGATGGTACAATATTAGAAAAACAATGAGCAGTGTTGTACATATCAATAAGAAAACTAAAAGAAACCATATGATTATCTCAATAGATGCTAAAAACGTTTCGGACAAAATAAAATCTTTTCCTTTGAAAACCATTAGGTAGATGCTGGAAAAGTTCCTCCCTTCTCCCCCACTATCCCCAATAGTTTAATAAGAGTTATCCACAGGACATTTAGAACACCAGTTTGTAAGTATAAACTCCATTGGTGACAGAGAATAGAGGCAGCCATGGAAATGAGGAATCTTCTTGATTTGGGGGCAGGATCTGAGAATGCACTGCCTTCTCCTCACCTTTGTGCTGATCTGTAATCTCATATTTCTCAAAAGAAATAGCCCTTTCAAATCTGATGAACATTTTATAAAAATGATCTCTTATGTATCTCTTTTCCTTAATCCTAAATCCTCAAATCAAAAATTACTAATTTTTAAACATGCCTATCAAAATATGTATATAAAATGTTCAGAAGGGGGTGGGAAGAGAGGGTGAAGGGAAATTTTGTAACTTGGAAATATACATGTGCACATAAATAAATAAACAAACAAACAAACAAATAAATGTTTAATGGAAAAAATCTCATATTTCTCTTTCTTTCATTGGTGTTCAGGTTTACCTAGCCTCTTCCTCTTAAAACAAACATCTGTAGGATAATTTGGAATTTTTACACTTGAAAAGTTAACCCTGATAGTGGTGGCAATGAAAAATTACTGAGGGGCCTTCCTAGAGGAACACAATTGATTACCAGAGGTCCAGTCACCAGTAGCAAATCACTAGCCAGTTGCTTCAGGAAAACTTCTACCTTGTTCCTGCGAAAGCCAGTGAGCATGATAATAACTGTGCCCAGGGTGATGCTAGCTTGAAGTTTCCTCACATGCTGGTGAATGGCTTTTTGTCATGACTTAGAGATTTCCTGGGTATGTCTTCAAAAGGGTAATAATTGGGCATTTTGCAAATCTTTACCACTTGATTTCCTCCATTTTTATCACCAGTAACTGGTTTTCAAATAGTAGCAGTCACTCTCTCTTTTTTTTTTCCCTTTCAATTAGGGTTCTTCATGCAGAATAATTCTGCTTGTACATGGTTCAGCAGGCATACACTGCAGACCCATCCCTCCATCCAGGACTGTGTTGCAACGGCAATGCTTCTGAGGCTCATTTCATCACCTTTTCTTTTTTTTTGGTCTTCTTTTACTTTTTTTCTCTTGTGAACTTTTTTTTTCCCTTTGGTGTCTTTGGGACTTTTTGTCTACTTTCTTGATAGAAGGGAAAGATTTATAAAAGCTTTTGACACAATACAGCATGCATTCCTATGAATACTATTAGAATGCATGGGGAAAAAATGGAGTTCTCCTTAAAATGATAGGAAATATTTATCTAAAGCCATTCATAAGCATTATCTACAATGGGGATAATATAGAGTCTTTCTCAATATCAAGAGTGAAACAGTTATTACCACTGTGATCAACACTATAATTCAATATTGCACTAGAAATTTAAATATTAGCATTAAGTAGAAAAAAAAATTAAAGAATTAAGACAAGGCAATGTGTAAGCACAAGCATTCCTCATTGAAGATGCTATGAAGTTATTTTAGAGAACTCTAGAAATTCCACTTAAAAGACAACTATTTGAAACCCTTAATTAAAGCAAAGTTGTTATATATAAATAAAGCCACATAAATCATCCACCATTTCTATTCAAGACCAGTAGCAAGAGGTAGAAAGGGAAATTACATTCAAAGTAACTGCACACAACATAAAATATTTGAAAGTCTATCTGCCAAAATAAATTCAAAATATATATGAATAATATTTCAAAACATTATTTTACACAAATAAAGTCAGATTGTAAACCCTGGCAAATATATCAATTACTCTTCAGTAGCCTAAGCTAATATAATAAAATTATAATTCTATCTGAATTCTATTCAATTATATCATATTATATTAAATATATTATATTAATTATATATCATATCATATATTAAATCATATCATATTATATTATCTTATATCATATTATAGTATCTCATATCATATCATATCATATTTTATCATATTACATTGTGTTACATTACATTATATTACATTATATCATATCACATCGCATTGCAACACATCACATTGTATCATATCGTATTGTATCCTGTCTGAATTATATTATATCATATCATATTACATTACATAATATATTAATTATATTACACTATATAACTTTATATTACATTATATTGCATGACATTATATTATATTGTATTATATTATATTATATTGTATTGTATTGTATTATATTGTATTGTATCGTATCTTATCTTATCTTATCTTATCTTATCATATCATATCATAAAATATTATATTGCATTGTATTGCATTATATTATATTATATTATATTGTATTGTATTATATTTATTATATTGTATTGTATTGTATTGCACTGTATTCTACTGTTCTGTACTATATTGTATTGTATTTTATCATATATTATATTATATTATATTATATTATATTATATCTTATATCACATCACATCACATCACATCACATCACATCACATCATATCATATCATATCATATCATATCATATCATATTATATTATATTATATTATATTACATTACATTATATTTATTATATCACATCACATCACATCACATCATGTCATATCACATTATATCATGTTATGTTATATTATAATATATTATATTACAATCGATTAGATTAGATTACATTTACATTATACTACATTACATTTCATTAATTACATTTCATTGCATTTTATTTTATTACATTACATTACATTATATTATATCTTATTACATCACATCACATCATATTATATTATATTATATTATATTATATTATATTATATGATATGATATGATATGATATGATATGATATGATATGATATGATATGATATTACATCTTATTATATTACATCTTATTATATTACATTACATTATATTTATTATATCACATCACATCACATCATGTCATATCACATTATATCATGTTATGTTATAATATATTATATTACAATCGATTAGATTAGATTACATTTACATTATACTACATTACATTTCATTAATTACATTTCATTGCATTTTATTTTATTACATTACATTACATTATATTATATCTTATTATATCACATCACATCACATCACATCATATTATATTATATTACATCTTATTATATTATATTATATTATATTATATTATATTATATTATATTATATTATATTATATTATATTATATTATATTATATTACATCTTATTATATTACATCTTATTATATTACATTACATTATATTTATTATATCACATCACATCACATCATGTCATATCACATTATATCATGTTATGTTATATTATAATATATTATATTACAATCGATTAGATTAGATTACATTTACATTATACTACATTACATTTCATTAATTACATTTCATTGCATTTTATTTTCTTACATTACATTATATTATATTATATCTTACTATATCATATCAAATCACATCACATCACATCATATCATATCATATCATATCATATCATATCTACTTATTCAGTATAATAGCAAACAACCTGCAAAAATATATTTTATAGAACTAGAAAACATAAAAACAACACATAGCTGGAAGAACAATAAAAATTAAGGGAATTAATGAAAAATATGAAAAAGAAGTTGGTCTAGCAGACCCAGAACATAAGAATATCATAAACTCTATTTCTAAGTGAATAAGAAAGAGTGCTGCATCAGTGGAAGAGGGTAGATTCTTAACACACAGTAGTAAATAACTATACTAATCTAATGCTTAATAAATCCAAAACTCCAGCTATTGGGAAAAATAATTCACTATTTGACAAAAAGTGTTGGGGATACCAGAAAATAAGAAGGTAGAAACTGAGCATAGGTCAACATCTCATGATTTAAACATCAAGAGTGATACCATAAGAAAATTAGAAGATTAAAGAGTTGTTTAACTGTCAGATATATGCAGAGAAGGAGAATTAATGTCCAAAGAAATGATTGTAAACAAGGTATGCAAAATTGATAATTTTGATGAAAAAAATTAAAAAAGTTTTTTCACAATCAAAATCAATACAACCAATGATTGGAAGGAAAGGAAAAATCTCAGAACAAAAATTTTACAACTACTTGGGTGGAAATGGAGTTCTCCTTTAAATGATAAATAATGTTTATCTAATGATATCCATAACTGTTATCTGTAATGGGAATAATAAAGAACCATCCTCAATAAGTAAAATTTTCTAAATCCATACTTCTGCATATTTATAAGTTACACAGATTTCTATCATTTTCCCTTATTACACATATCCCCATAGCACAAAGAGTCTATTAAAAGTTAAACATGTTCATTTGTGTTGTTCACATATTTACATATTAAACATTTTATGTAAGAGGAATTAAGACTAAGACTAAAAAAATGGATATAATGAGATTAGAAAGAAAAACATAAGAGAAGTTTCTTTTAAAATGCTATTGAAGGCCCTGGAATGAGATATTCAAAAGAGCAAGGGAGCCTGGAATGTAGCCAAGAATCCACTACCCATCAAAACTGAACCTTCTATTTGAGGAAAAGAGATGGACATTTAAAGAAATGGGAGACTTTCAGGATTTCATGATGAAAAGAACAGAGCTAAACAGAAAATTAGGCCATCAAACAGGAGGCTCAAGAGACACATGAAAAGGTAAAATAAAACTGCTGTACAATAATATGAAACTTGGTACATACCCAATTGGGAGAAAGAGTGTTGTAACTCTTGAAAATTGTAACTCTATTAGAAAGAATATACAGAGTTAGAAGTGATGGACACTAACTTTTCTGTGACTCAAACAGAATAAGTTAAAAACCATAACACCTTAAAAAGGGGGTAGTAAGGAGAAGGGAGGTTGGAGGGAGACTGAATGGGATTAATCTCATTACATCAAGAGGTATAAAAGATCTATGGTAATTGAGGGGAAGAAGGGAAGAGATGAGAGCCACTTGGATCTTCATCTCATCAGACTTGGCTTAAAGTTAACTTAGACACACATAATAAAGTTAAGAAAATTATCTTACCTTTCAAGGATTAAAAGGGTTAATGAGGTGGGGAGGGGGGAAAGGGGAACTAGCAGAAGGAAGGGAGGAAGGGGAAAAAGGGAAAGGCGAAAAAGGGGAGGTGGGTTGATATAAGGGGGCAAACACACTGAAGATGGCAGTATTCAGAAACAAAACACTGGGGAATATGGATAAAGGAAAAAAGGGGCAAAATACAAACAGAAGGAAGATGACATGCTGGGCAATAAAATGTTAGTAATTATAACTTTAAATGTGAATGGGATGTACTCTACCTTAAATGTAAGGAGATAACAGAGTGGAATAAAAACTAGAATCCTACAATATGCTGCTTACAAGAAACTCATTTGAAGCAGAGAGATACATGTAGAGTAAAGGTAAAAGTTTGGAGAAAAATATATTTTGTCAGATGAAGTGCAAAAAGCAGGAGCAGTAATCCTTATTTCAGAAAAAGAAGCTGCAAAAATAGATAGTGTTAAAAGAGATAAAGAAGAGAAACTATATCCGCTTTAAAGGTACCATAGACAATAAAGTAATTTCAGTACTAAATGTGTATGGACCTAAAAGTACAGCATCCAGATTCTTAGAGGAGAAGTTGAAAGAGCTACAGAAAGACACAGACAGCAAAACTTTACTAGTGGGAGACATCAACCTCCTGCTCTCAGATTTAGATAAATCAAATCATAAAATAAACAAGATGGAAGATAGCTAAATAGATTGTTAGAAAACCTAGAAAACCTATGGAAGAAACGAAATGGCACTAGAATGGAATATACGTTTTTTCTGCAGTACATGGCACACAAAAATTTACCATATACTAAGACATGAAAACCTAATGATAAATTGCAGAAAGGCAGAAATAGCGAATACATCATTCTCAGATCATAATGCAATAAAAATCATAGGCAATATTATTCCAGGGAGATATAGACCCAGAACTAACTGGAATCTAAGTAACCTCATTTTAAAGAATGAGTGGATCAATCAACAAATTTTGGGAAGAATTAATTATTTCATCCTAGTTAATGACAATAATGTTAAAACATACCAAAACCTTGGGGAAAAACTCATGTCAGTTGTCAGGGGATGTATTAAATGTTTTCATAAATAAATTAGAGAAAGAAGAAATCAACAAACTAAATATACAACTTAAAAAGTAGAGAAAGAACAAAATAAAAACCCCCAATTAAATAACAAATTAGAAATTATAAAAATTAAAGGAGAAATTAATAAAATCAAAAGCAAGAACTCTATTGAACTAATAAATAAAACCTAGAACTGGATTTATTAAAAAAAACAAAAAATTGTTAAATCTCTGGTCAAATTGATAAAAATAATAAAGAAGGGAAACAAAATTGCTAATATCATAAATGAAATAGCTGAACTCACCACCAATAGGGAAGAAACTAAAAAAATAATTCAGAATTATTTTGCCCAACTCTATGCCAATAAATTTTACAATGTAAGTGAAATGGACAAATAGTTACAAAAAATATGTTTCCCACATTAAATTAAGAGGAAATTAAAAGCCTAAATAACCCCCATCTCGGAAAAAGAAAATCAAAAAACCATTATTGCACGCCCTAAGAAAAAATCTCCTCGGTCAGATGGATTCATTAGAGTATTCTATCAAACATTTAAGGAACAATTGGTTCCAATTCTATATAAACTCTTTGGAAAATAAGGGAAGATGGAATTCTGCCTTACTATTTCTATGACACCAATATGGTGCTGATACGTAAACCAGGAAGAGTTAAAACAGAAAGAAAATTATAGACCTATCTCCCTGATGAATTTACATGCAAAAATGTTAAATAAAATGTTAGCAAAATGATTGAAAGTCATCACTAGGATAATGCATTATGATCAAGTAGGATTTATCCCAGGAATGCAGGGTTTGTTCAACATTAGGAAAACTGTTAGTATACTCAATTATATCAATAACATAACTATCAGAAATCATATAATCATATCAATAGATGATTAAAAAGCTTTTGACAAAATACAGGTCCCATTCCTAATGAAAACACTAGAGAGTGTAGGAATAAATGGTTTGTTCCTTAGAATAAGAAGCAGTATCTATCTAAAACCATCAGCAAGCATTATATATGCAATGAAGACAGGCTTGAGGCATTACCAATAAAATCAGGGGTGAAACAAGGATAGCTATTATCACCACTACTATTCAAATTTTAGCCTCAGAAATAAGAGAAGAAAAAGAAATTGAAGGAATTAGAATAGGAAAGAAGGAGACAAAACTCTAATTCTTTGCAGATGAGATGATGACATACCAAGAGAATCCCAGAAAGTCATCTAAAAACTTCTAGAAATAATTTTAAAAATGAACAAAGTAGCAGAGCATAAAATATACCATCAAATCCTCAACATTTCTATATATGACTAGCAAGATACAGCAGAACAAGTTAGAGAAATCCCATTCAAGGTAACCTCAGACAAAATAAAATACCTGGGAGTCTCCCTGCCAAGGCAGACTCAAAAACTTTTTGAAAACAATTGCAAAACTCCTCTCAAGCAAATAAAATCAGATTTCAATAACTGGGCAAACATCAAATGCTCCTGGATAGGTTGAGCTAAAATAATATAAATGACAATTCTACCAAAACTAAACTACTTATTCAGTGCCCTAGCAATCAAAATTCCAAAACATTGCTTTAATGAGTTAGAAAAAGTTGTAAGTAAATTCATATGGAGGAATGAAAAGTCAAGAATTTCCAGGGATTCAGTGAAAAAAAAAGTGCAAAGGAAGACGGCTTAGCCCTATCAGATCTAAAATTATATGATAAAGTATCAGTCCTCAAAACTGTCTGGTATTGGCTAAGAAAGAGAGTTGTGGATCAGTGGAATAGACTAGGTACAATAGCAGGAAATAATGATAGTAATCTTCTGTTTGATAAATCGAAAGATTCCAGCTATTGGGATAAAACTTTGTGTTTCGATAAAAACTGTTTGGAAAATTGGAAGTTAGTGTGGAAGAAACTTAGATTAGATCAACACCTCACAACATATAGCAAGACAAGCTCCAAATGGACACAAGATTTAGACATAAAAATATTATGTGCAAACTAGATCAAGGAGTAATTTATCTATTAGATCTTTGGCAAAGGAAGTAGTTTATGACCAAGGAAGAGATGGAGAACATCATTCAAAACAAACTAGATAATTTTGTCCTCAAATTTAAAAAGTTTTAGCACAGACAAAACCACTGTAACCAAGATCAAAAGACATGTATTAATTGGGAAACAATTTCTTTAACTACTATTTCTGACAAAGGACTCATTTCTAAAATATACAGAGAACTGAATCAAATTTTCAAAAAAAACCAAGCCAAGATTTGCATTAATGTACAAATCTCCCTAAAACCTCCCCAACATTGATGATTTTCTCATCTTAAGCAATGTGATAGGTTTGAGACTATACCTCATAGCTGTTTTAATTTGCATTTCTCTAATCAGTAATGATATGGAGCATTTTTTCAAATGATTATATATTGTTTTAATTTCTTCATTTGAAAACTGTTCATATCCTGTGGCCAATTTTCAATTGAGAAATGATTTTTAGCATTATACATTTAATTCAATTCTCTATATATTTTAGAAATGAGACCTTTATCAGAACCTCTAGTGATGAAAATTGCTTCCCAGTTTTCTCTTTTTTCTTACAATTTTGTCAGCATTAATTTTATTACTGTAAAGAATTTTGAATTTATTGTAAACAAAATAATCCATTTTTCAATTTCAATGTATCGATTGGTCATAAATTTCTCCCCTTTCCATAGTTCCCACAGATAGAGCGTTTCTTTGTCAGTGAATTGGTCTAGGGTATCTCCCCTTTTAACTAAATCTAGTGCCTATTTTGACCTTATTTTTCTATAGGATGTGAGAGGTGACTGTATATGCACAGTTTTTATGAAACTATTTTTCAGTTTTCCCTGTAATTTTTGTCAAATAGTAAATTCTTATCCCTGAAATGAATGTCTGTGAGATTATCATATAATAGATTATTATAGTCATTTACTGCAGTATCTTTTGTACCTATTCAAAACCACTGGTCCATTAATCTATCCACTGTGCCACTTAGTTACCACTCACCAAGATTTGGTAACAATGCTCCCAGTTAATCTTCATTAGACCTAATGATTTTTGAAAGTTTTACATAAATATTGTTTATTATTTTAAAAAAACTCCATTGTGGATAGAGCACCTGATATACTTAATAATTAACACTTCATCATTATCTAGCTGTGTGACCTTGGGTAATTCACTTAACCTCATTGCCGTGAAATAAAAAAGATCACAGGAGAAACAAGGATGTATCATTCAATACAGTATTAGAATTGTTAGCTATAGCAATAAGAGGAGAAAAATACATTGAAGCCAGAAATGGCAATAAGAAAGCAAAACTTTCACTCTTTGCAGATGATATGATCTTACAGAGTCCTAGAAAAATGCAACATCCATTTCTACTAAAAATTTTAGAGAGCTCTATAAAGTTTTTAGTAGAAATGGGTGTTGTATTTTGTCGATGACATTTTCAGTATTGAAATAGACACATGATTTAAGTTGGATTCGCTATCTAATTCAATTACTGCAAAAACTTCAATTTATTATATTTAAAATCATACATTTTTAATTGGTTAGGTACTCTATCTCTTCTTTGATCTTAAATTTCTGTCCTTTACATAGATATCACAGATACAGTATATCTTGATTAGTTATTTGGTCTATGATATCGTCCTTTATGACTAAATCATGTACCTTTTTTAAATAGGATTTGAGATGTAGATGTATATGCATACTTTTTATGGTCTTATTTTCCAGTTTTCCTTTCAGTTTTGTTAAACAGAAAATTATTATCCCTGAACCTAATGTCCTTTTGGATTGTACATATGTGCATAGGTTCAATTATGTTGACAGTTTTCCTAATGTTGATTCATCTCTGCCTTCCTGGTATAAATCCTACATCATCATTTTGTATTATCTTAATGATAACTTGTGGGAATCTCTTTGCTAAAATTTTAGTTAAAATTTTTGCATCAGTGTGCATTAGGGAGAATGGTGTATAATTTTCTGTCTGCTTTGGCTCTTCCTGCATTAGGTTTTATTATTATGTTGGTATCATAAAAGGAATTTGACAGAACTCCTTTATTAATAATTTATATAAAATAGACATTGTTAATTAAATGTTTTTAAGAATTCTCTTGTGAATTCAGATGAATTTAGAAACTTTCTTGGGGAGTTTTTGAATAGTTTCTTCAATTTCTTTTTTTCTGAAATGGAGTAATTTAATTATTTTATTTCTTGTTTTGTTAATTTGGGTAGTTTTATATTATGTAAATATTTATTCTTTTCCCTCTAATTGCCAATTTTTTTTGGCATAGAATTGAACAAAATGACTCCAAGTTTTCTCTTTTATATTCACCTCATTGGGGATGAGTTCAATCTTTTCATTTTTGATGCTGATTATTTGGTATTGTTCTTTATTATTTTTTTAAATCAAATTATCCATATTATTGTTATTTTCATAAAAATCAGCTCTTGGTTTTATTTATTAGATAAATGATTTTCTTGCATTCAATTTTATTAATCTCTCCTTTGATTTTCAGAATTTCTAATTTGGTATTTAATTGATGTTCATTTTTTTTGTTTTCTAACTGTTTAATTTGCATATCCAATTCATTGATCTCTTCCTTTTCCTTTTAATTCATATAAGTATTTAAAGATATAAAATTTCTCCTACAAGCTGCTCTGGCTTCATTCCATAAATTTTGGTATGATGATTTACTGCTACTGCTGTCCTTGATGAAATAGAAGATTAGTTCAATGATATGTTGTTTGATCCACTCATTTTTTAAAAATAAGGTTATTTAGTTTCCACATAACTTTATCTTTCCATGGTTCTTTTTAAATATAATTTTATTGAATCATGACATGAAAAGCATGCATTTATTAATTCTGCATTTTTGCATTTGAGTGTAGGTTATTTATTCCCTAGTACATCCTCAATTTTGGTATTGATACTAAATGTGTGTTCTTTTCTATTCTCATTCAGTATTCTCCAGAATTCTATCAAATGTTATTTTTCTAAGATTCTATTGACTTTATTAGCTTCTTTCTTCTTTATTTCATGGTTAGATTTATATAATTCTGACAGAGGGAAGCTGAGTTACCCCATTATTCTAGTTTTGCTGTTTATGTCATCTTTTTCTGCAAGAATTCAGATGCTATTTCATTTGGTGATATGTTTAATAATGATAAAACTTTAATATCTGTGGTGCCTTTTAAGAACTGCAGTTTCTTTCCGTATTTTTTGTTTTTCTAATTGATATTTTATTTTATTTTTCCAAGTTCATGTTTTGAAAGTTTTTCTACATTCATCCACATCCATACTTAGTTATATAATAGTCTTCCATCTTCACTTTCTGCCGGTCTCCTCAGCAGTAAACAATCTTGTGAATAATGTGCATATACATTTTTGCTTAAATGTTTACAGATTATTATTTTTCTGTATAAGGATTTAGGACTAAGGGAAAAGAAAGAAAACCACAGTAAGGAAAAACATAAGAGAAAATTTTAAAAATCAAACATAGCTTCCATTCAGTGTATGTAGTTTGCTTTCTATTTCCTTGTTTGTTTTGTTTTGTTTTGTTTTTCGTCATCTGGATGTGGATAGCACTGTCCAAAACAAGTCTTCCAGGGTTATCCTAGCTCTCTGAACTGCTGAAAGCAGCTGCATCCATCAAAGTTGATCAACTCACAATGTTGTTAATGCGCACAATGTTCTCTTTCTTCTGCTCCCTTCACTCACCATCAGTTCCTATAATTCTTTATATGCTTCTCTAGAGTCTGGCAATTCATGGTTTCTTATAGAACAATAATAATTGGGGCAGTTAGGTGGCATAGTGGCCCTGTCTCTGGTGTCAGTAAAATCTAAGTTCAAATCTGACTTCAGATGCTTAATAATTACCTGGCTGTGTGACCCTGGACAAGGCAGTTAACCCCACTGCTTTGCAAAAACAATAAAAAAAAGAAAATAAAAAAGAACAATAGCACCCCATAAAGTTCTTATACCATAACCTGGCCAGTCATTTGATGAACATCCCGTTAATTTCTATTTCTTTGTCACTGCAATTAGAACTGCTATGTATATTTTGGAACATGTGGGACTTTTCTCATTTTTTGTTATTTCTTCTGGATGCAGGGCTAGTATTGGTATTGCTGAGTCATAGTTTATAATCAGTTTATTGCTTTTTGGACATAGCTCCAGAATGTCCAGAATAATTGAATTAGTTCCCAATTCCAGCAACAATGTATTAATATCTCATTTCTCCCACAATCTCTCCAAAATGGATTTTTTCACTTTTTTGTCACCTTAACCAATCTGATAGGTTTAAGGTGGTCCCTCATAGTTCTTTTAATATGAATTTTTATTTTTTTATTTTGATTTAAAATGTAATTTCTCTGCTCAACAAGAATTTGGAGAGTTTTTCAAATGATTATATATAGCTTTAATTTCTACTTTTGAAAACATCTTTTTCCCTTTTAATGAGATTATTATTGTTTTTTTCTTGTTCTGAGGTCGAGATTGCTACCCTTGATTTTTTACTGCTGCTAAAAAATAAATATTGCTCCAACCTTTTACCTTTTTCCTGTGTGTATCTCTCTGCTTCAAATTAATTTCTTTTAAATAGCATATTATAGTATTCTAGATTTGTATATATTCTGCCATCTGTGCTTGTTTTTTTATTTTATTTATTTAAGGCAGTTGGATTAAGTGACTTGCACAAAGTTACACAGTTAGGCAATTATTAAGTGTCTGAGGCTCAATCAGGGCCTATGCTCTATCCACAGTGGTGCCTATTAGCCTTATCTGCTTCTGTTTTATAGAAAAGTTCATCCTATTAACATTTACAGTTAATACTACTAATTCTGCATTTCCCTTATCTTTCCCCATTTATATTTGTTTTCCTTTCCTCTTACTCCTCCTCACCAGTATTTTACTCCCATTCCCCTTTAACTTTTCTTTTGAATTTTAACTTTAGTTTTATCTTTACCTTTCCTTTTGCCTTTCCTTTTATTGTTTCCTCCTTCTGGTTTTTCCCCCTCCCCTGCCTGCATACTTCCCTGGAGGCCAGTATAGATTTTTAAACTCAATTGTGAATGTATTTTATTCCCTCCCTGGGCCAAATCTACTGAGAGTAAGATTTACTCTGGGTTCATACCCTCCCTTCTTTCCCTGTCCTATAATAGGCTTTTATGCCTCTTCATTTCTTATTTTTTATATACTAATGCTTATCCTTCTCCTAGGAAAGTCTTTCTTTTTAGTTCTTTGTTGTTTTAACCCTGTGTTGTATCCACAACCCATTTGTCTACATATACTCTTTTTATCTGTCCTGGTAGAAGTACCATATGCAAAAATTGCTTGATTAATTGATAAGCAGCATTGTCTCATAATCACTAAGTACCCTATTCGTCTCAATAGCACTATACTTCTCAAGATTCATAAATGCTATCAAATTATAACTCAGTGATACAAGCACCTCTTTTCATTAACCCTACATGGATACATACTCCTCATGTGTTTTATGCAAAATCAAATCATTTCATTTATACCTCCCAGCTTTTCCCTCCCAACTTCCTCAAGCACACTCCCTCCAACTATAACATAAACATCAAACAAAGCAAAATCCATTCATGATGCTTTCATGTATAGTCCCTTCTAATATACTCTCTACCTCCATCTCTATAGTCCTCCAACTATAGCCCTACAACCCTTCCCCACCAAACACTCTGCCTCTCTATCCTTTTAGTATTCCAACCATGGTACTATAACCCTTGTTAACTAAAGTGTCAGTTATGGCAAGGTCACTTCCTAATCTATTTATTTCCAAACCTTCTATGGATGCTCCGATTCTCTGTCCCTATTTTATTACAACACTCCTTACCTAAAGTATCTAGCAAAGTAAGGTAACTTCCTGATTAAATTATGTATAAAATCTCTAAATACTCTAAGTACCTGGACACTCTGAAGTCTCTCAAGAAATTTAGAATTGAGTTAAAACAAGGGGTACAATGGCACAGGAGCACCCAGAAAGGTGTAGCCTTATCAGAGGGGGTGCTGTGCTCTGTAAGCAAGATAGAATTGAAGTATCTCAACAAACACCCCCAGGTTTCAAATGAACTATTGGTGCTGAACTTGTGGCAGAACATTAATGTTTGTATTGATCTGATCAGTCACAATCATACACACTGTAATTTGACTTAAATATAGTGATGCTGTATCCTCTAAGTATGATCACTTTAACTACATTCAAATCTGCAACTATCATAAAAGAAATAAAATTCTTAAGAGTTAAAAGTTTATTATCTTCCTTTGTAGGGATGTATAAGTTAAATAATCTTCACTAGCATTTGTTTTTCTGTGGGTATTTTTTTTCTAGTTTTTAAATTTATTTTTATATTCCATTTATTTTTTTCCATGTTTTCAGTCTAATATTTGAAGATTGAATATTCTGTACTATTCTGGTCTTTTCATCAGAAAATGTTGGAAGACCACTCTTTCATTGAAAAATCCATCTTTTCCCTTGACAGTTTATCCTTAATTTTGCAGGGAAGTGAATTCTTGGTTGTAATGGAGGTTACTCTGCCTTTCCCAAAATATCATATTCCATGCCCTCTGATTTTTTGATGCAGAAGCTGTTAAGTCCTGTCCAATTCTGATTTTGTTTCCTTTATATTTAAATTGCTATTTTTAGGTGATTGAAGTATTTTATCCTTTAGTTAGAAATTCTGGAATTTCACTATGCTAGTCCTTGGGGTTTTATTTTGAGGACTCTTTCTGGAGGAGTTATGTGTATAATTTCAAGAATTATTTTATCTTTTTAAACTAGTTTATTGGGATGCTTTTCCATGATAATTAGTTGAAAGATGTTTTTCCAAGCACTTCATTAGAGGTAGACCAATAAGCTGCAGATTATTTCTCCTGAAGCTATATTCCAGTCATTTTTCCCATAAAAGATACTTTACATTTTATTCATTTATTTTTTAGCCTTTTGATTGTGTTTGGTGGAAACTTGGCTTCTCATGCAGTCATTAGTTTCTATTTGTCCAATTCTAATTTTTAGGATTTTATTTTCTTCATTTACTTTTGTGTTTTATTTGCCAAGTGGTTAATATTACATTTAAACAAGTTATTTTCCATTTCCCATTGGACAGTTTTATTTTTTGATGAGTTACATTCTTTTTCCAGTTGATAATTTTTACTTTTAAAGGAGTTGATTTTTTTGGTCATTTTTTCATAATTCATCTCCATGCCGCACACATTTTTTTTTTCGATTTTTTTCTTCCTTTTTTCTTTGATTTTTAAAGTCCAATTCATAATCTCCTTCCCATGTAGACAATATTTTGCTGATTTCTTCTAAGATGGCATTTTTATCATCTCTATCTGAAAAGGATCTTTCTATGGTTAGCATGCTTTTGTCATTTATTTTTTTCCCTGTTTTGATAGTTAAGCTCTGCTCCTGGGGTATATTGAGTATAGTCCTGATATCATGAACAAATGAATTTCATTAAAAATTAAAACAGTGGGCAGCTAGATGGTCCAATGGATACAGCACTGGCCCTGGAGTCAGGAGTACATGAGTTCAAATCCGGTTTCAGACACTTAAGAATTACCTATCTGTGTGGCCTTGGTCAAGTCACGTAACCCTGTTGCCTTGCAAAAACTTAAGAAAGAATTAAAACAAACTCTAGGAAAAAAAACCTTGAAGGTTTATATGACTTAATGCTTGGGGTAAATGGGTAGAACCAGGAAAAATTGTTTACAATAATAGCAAAATTCTATGAGGATCAATTTTTCTCACACACTTAGCTCCTCAGCATCACCAAAGACAATTCTAAAAGAAATTATGGCAAATATCAACCACATTCAGAGAAAAATCTATGGATTCTGAATGCAAAATAAAGCATACTATTTTCACTTTTTAAAAATTATGTTTTTATTTTTTCCTCATATTTTCCCTTTTGTTTTGATTCTTCAATCAAAATTGACTACTATTCATATGTGTGTGTGTGTGTGTATATATATATATATATATATATATATGTATATACATATATGTTAAACATGACTGTACATGGATTACCTGTATCAGATTACTTGCTTTCATGGGTAGGGGGCAAGAAAGTGGAGGAGGTAGAAAAACTACGGAACTCAAAAGCTTACAAAAAATAAAGTTAAAAACTAGCTTTATGAGTAATCAGATAAAATAAATACTTCTTGAAAAGTAATTAGATTTCCAGGCCATTTTTTTAAATTATGGCTTTCAGGTATTCCAATAATTCTTAGATAACCTTTAGATCTATTTTCAAGTTTAGTTGTTTTCCCAAGGAGATATTTCATACCTTTTTCTCCATCCTTTTGATTTTGTTTTGTTGCCTTTTGATGTCTTATGCAGTTATTAGCTTCCAGTTTCCCAATTTAATTGTTAGGAATCATTTTCTTCATTGAAATTTTGTACATATTTAGTTTTCCATTTGGTCAATTCTATTTTTAAAAGAGTTCTTCTTATCACTCAATTTTTCATGCCTCTTTTCCCATTTGACTAATTCTGTTACTGCAGGTATTATATTCTTCAGTATTTGCGGAGTTTATGACAAATTCTCATTTTTTTGTTTAGTACATATATGTGTAGTCATTTTGATTTTGCTGTCTTCTAGTGAGTTTTGGGATTTATCTTCATTAGTAATTTTTTATTAAGAGTTTCTTTTGTTGTTGATTTTCTTGTTCATTAATTTTATAGTCTGTTTCTTGACTTGGGGCTCCATTTCAAGGTGGAGAAATCATTGTTCCAAGTTTCAGATTTTTCATGTTGCTATTTGTAGAGCTCATTTTGGACGCTATAAGTTTTTGGTTCTTTCAAAATGCTTGTTTCTAAGGAGAACTACTATTCTTGCCTAGACTTTTATCTTTAAGTATCACAAACTTTATTCTTTGTCCTGGAACTTTAACCAAGCCTCCTTGGTCATCTGTAGTTGTCTTTACTCTGGGACTGTGACCCAGAGATGTCTATGAAAAATGCAAATAAAGGACTTACTCATACATTAGGTAAGAATTTCCTTCCCTCTTATCTCATTCTAACAATCTAATCATCCTTATTTTCTTCTATGGGCTGAGGACTTCCAGAGCTACTTTTGCTACCAGTTACTGTCATCTTCAAGATCTACAGCTTTTTGCTATTTTTTTTTTGCAAGGCAAATGGGGTTAAGTGGCTTGCCCAAGGCCACACAGCTAGGTAATTATTAAATGTCTGAGACCGGATTTGAACCCAGGTAGCCTGACTCCAAGGCTTTATCCACTACACCACCTAGCCACCCCATACAACTGTTTCCTATTGCAGAGTGTACTGCAATGCTCTCTGGCCCTAACTACCACCTGATATAGCAGTTTTACTACAAATCTCTAAGCTTTGAAAATACTTAGTTTGGAAAATATTGTCACCCTGATCTTTTGCTCTGCCAACCACAATACCATTTTTGAAGTTATTTTACCCTTGTTTGGAAGGAAATTTGGGAGAGTTCAGGTGAGTAACTGCCTTAACTCTGTCATTTTACCTTTACCCTTCATGAATGAGTATTTGCTGAATTCTTGATTAAAAGATAAAATATGTGTGTGTGTGTGTGTGTAATCAAACAGCAAATGTCTAAAGAATAATTGAATCAGCTATATTTCAAACATTTAAAATTAATCAATCCTAAAAATCATATAAAAATCATTTCTGTTTAGACATATTATTGTCTTCAGAGTAAATTTCAAAATTATTATCATACTAAAAAAATAGAGATGAGAAGTTACTGTGCAAAGTTATGAGAACTCCAAGCTACTCAATTTTAGAAACCAGTGAATTCTGTAAAATGAGAAATGAATGCAAATTCATTAATTCTGATCAATATTTCTCAGTGAAGGTCAATGAATATAAAAGCATTCAATATAGTGAAGAAGAAATTAAGCAAATTGAAATGGGAGGAACACCTGGTCCAAAATAAAAGAAATTCTTTTTGGAATGGCAGACATTTTTTTTTAATTTTTATTAAAGATATTATTTGAGATTTACAGTTTTCCCCCAATCTTGCTTCCCTCCCCAAGCCCCACCCCATAGATAGCACTCAGTCAGTCTTTACTTTGTTTCCATGTTGTTTGATCCAAATTGGGTGTGATGAGAGAGAAATCATATCTTTAAAGAGAACAGAATTCTCAGAGGTAACCAGATCAAACAATAAGACATCTGGGTTTTTTTTTCCGAATTAAACAGAATAGTCCTTGTACTTTGTTCAAACTCCACATCTCCTTATCAGGATACAGATGGCACTCTCCTTTGTAGACAGCCTAAAATTGTTCCCAATTGTTGGGCTGATGGAATGAGCAAGTCCTTCAAGGTTGAACATCACTCCCATGTTGCTGTTAGGGTGTACAGTGTTTTGCTGGTTCTGCTCATCTCACTCAGCATCAGTTCATGCAAATCACTCCAGGTTTCCCTGAAATCCCATCCCTCCAGGTTTCTAATAGAACAATAATGTTCCATGACATACATACACCACAGTTTGCTAAACCATTCCCCAATTGAAGGGCATTTACTGGATTTCCAATTCTTTGCCACCACAAACAGGGCTGCTATAAATATTTTTGTACAAGTAAGGTTTTTACCCTTTTTCCTCATCTCTTCAGGTTATAGACCCAGTAGTGGTATTACTGGGTCAAAGGGTATGCACATTTTTGTTGCCCTTTGGGCATAGTTCCAAATAGCTCTCCAGAAGGGTTGGATGAGTTTACAACTCCACCAACAGTGTAATAGTGTCCCAGATTTCCCACAGCCTTTCCAACAATGATCATTATCCTTTCTGGACATACTGGCCATTCTGAGAGGTGTGAGGTGGTACCTCAGCGAAGCTTTAATTTGCATTTCTCTAATAATTAATGATTTAGAGCATTTTTTCATATGGCTATGGATTGCTTTGATCTCCTCATCTGTAAATTGCCTTTCCATATCCTTTGACCATTTGTCAGTTGGGAATGGCTTTTTGTTTTAAAAATATGACTCAGTTCTCTGTATATTTTAGAAATGAGTCCTTTGCCAGAATCATTAGTTTTAAAGATTGTTTCCCAATTTACTACTTTTCTTTTGATCTTGATTACATTGGTTTTATCTGTGCAAAAAGTTTTTAATGTAATGTAATTGAAATCATCTAATTGATTTTTAGTGATGTTCTCTAACTCTTCCGTAGTCATAAACTGTTCCCCTTTCCATAGATCTGACAGGTAGACTAGTCCTTGATCTTCTAATTTGCTTATAGTATTGGTTTTTATGTCTATGTCCTGTAACCATTTGGATCTTATCTTGGTAAAGGGTGTGAGGTGTTGGTCTAATCTAAGTTTCTTCCATACTAACTTTCAATTATCCCAGCAGTTTCTATCAAAGAGGGAGTTTTTATCCTGGTGGCCTGACTCTTTGGGTTTATCAAACAACAGATTACTATAATCCTCTCCTACCTTTACACCTAGTCTATTCCACTGGTCCACCGCTCTATTTCTTAGCCAATACCAAATAGTTTTGATGACAGATGCTTTATAATATAATTTTAGATCGGGTAGTGCTAAGCAACCTTCGTTTGCATTTTTTTTTTCATTAAGCTCCTGGCAATTCTTGAATTTTTATTTCTCCATATGAATTTACTTACAATTTTTTCTAACTCATTAAAGTAATTTTTTGGAATTTTGATTGGTAGGGCACTAAACAGGTAGTTTAATTTTGGTAGAATTGTCATTTTTAATATATTAGCTCTACCTATCCATGAGCAGTTGATATTTGCCCAGTCATTTAAATCTGATTTAATTTGTGTGAGAAGTGTTTTATAATTGTTTTCAAAAAGATTCTGAGTCTGTCTTGGCAAATAGACTCCCAAGTATTTTACACTGTCTGAGGTTACTTTGAATGGAATTTCTCTTTCAAGCTCTTCCTGCTGTTTCTTGCTAGTCATATGTAGGAAAGTTGAGGATTTATGGGGGTTTATTTTATAACCTGCAACTTTGCTAAAATTGCTAATTGTTTCCAGTAGTTTTTAGATGGTTTCTTGGGATTCTCTAAGTAGACCATGATGTCATCTGCAAATAGTGAGAGTTTTGTCTCTTCCTTCCCAATTCTAATTCCTTTAATTTCTTTTTCTTCTCTAAGTGCTGATGCTAACATTTCTAATACAATATTGAATAGTACTGGTGATAATGGGCACCCTTGTTTAACCCCTGATCTTATGGGGAATGCCTCTAGCCTCTCCCCATTGAGTATAATGATTGTTGATGGTTTCAGATAGATACTGCTAATTATTTTAAGGAACAGTCCATTTATTTCTACACGCTCTAGTGTTTTTAATAGGAATGGATGCTGTATTTTGTCAAAAGCTTTTTCAGCATCTATTGATATGATCATATGGTTTTTGATAGGTTTGTTATTCATATAATTGAGTATACTAACAGTTTTCCTAATATTGAACAAACCCTGCATTCCTGGAATAAATCCTACTTGATCATAATGTATTATCCTAGTGATAACTTGTTGCAGTCGTTTTGCTAAGATTTTATTTAGGATTTTTGCATATATATTCATCAGGGAAATAGTTCTATAATTTTCTTTCTCTGTTTTAACTCTTCCTGGTTTAGGTAACAGTACCATATTAGTTTCATAGAAAGAGGTAGGCAGAGTTCCATCTTTCCCTATTTTTCCAAAGAGTTTATATAGGATTGGAACCAATTGTTCCTTAAATGTTTGGTAGAATTCACTTGTGAATCCATCAGG
This sequence comes from Macrotis lagotis, assembly GCF_037893015.1. Taxonomy (NCBI): domain Eukaryota; kingdom Metazoa; phylum Chordata; class Mammalia; order Peramelemorphia; family Peramelidae; genus Macrotis; species Macrotis lagotis. The sequence continues at coordinate 470,307,011 of NC_133658.1, read as the reverse complement.
CCTTGGAGATTGTTTTTTAGGGAGTTCAATAATGGCTTGTTGAATTTTGTTTTCTGAGATAGGGTTGTTCAGGTATTTAATCTCTTCTTCATTTAACCTGGGCAACTTATATATTTGTAAATATTCATCCATTTCACTTAGATTATCAAATTTATTGGCATAAAGTTGGGCAAAATAATTTCAAATTATTACTTTAATTTCCTCGTCATTGGTGGTGAGTTCACCTTTTTCATTCATAACACTAGCAATTTGGTTTTCTTCTCTCTTTATTTTATTCAAATTGATGAGAGGTTTATCAATTTTATTGGTTTTTTTCATAATACCAACTTTTAGTTTTATTTATTAATTCAATAGTTTTTTGCTTTTGCTTTTATTAATTTCTCTTTTAATATTTAAAATTTCTAATTTGGTATTTGATTGGGGATTTTTGATTTGTTCTTTCTCTAATTTTTTTAGTTTCATGTTTAGTTCTTTGATTTCCTCTTTCTCCAATTTATTCATATAAGCATTTAGAGCTATAATATATCCCCTGAGAGTTGCTTTGAATGAATCCCATAGGTTTCGGTATGTTGTTTCATTATTATAGTTATCTAGGATAAAATGGTTAATTCTTTGTATAATTTGTTTTTTGGTCCACTCATTGTTTAAGATGAGGTTATTCAGTTTCCAATTTTCTCTGGGTCTATATCTCCTTGGCCCAGTATTGCATATGACTTTTATTACATTGTGATCTGAGAAAGATGTATTCACTATTTTCTGCCTTTCTGTAGTTGATCATTAGGTTTTTATGTCCTAGTACATGGTCAATTTTTGTATAAATTCCATGTATTGCAGAGAAAAAGGTATATTCCTTCCTATCCCTATTCAGTTCCCTCCATAAGTATACCATATCTAATTTTTCGAACAATCTACCTCCCTAATTTCATTGTTGTTTGTTTTATGATTTGATTTATCTAGATCTGATAGCGGGAGGTTGAGGTCTCCTACTAGTAGAGTTTTGATGTCCACATCTTCCTGTAATTCTTTCAGCTTCTCCTCTAAGAATTTGGGTGCTGTCCCAGTGGGTGCATATCTATTCAATATTGAAATGACTTCATTGTCTATGGTAACTTTTAGGAGGATAAAGTTTCCTTCCTTATTTCTTTTAATGCTATCTATTTTTGCTGCTGCTTTGTCTGAGATAAGGATTGCTATCCCTGCTTTTTTTACTTCAGCTGAAGCAAAATATATTTTGCTCCAACCTTTTACCTTTACTCTATATGTATCTCTCTGCTTCAAATGAGTTTCTCGTAAGCAGCATATTGTAGGATTCTGGTTTTTAATCCACTCTGCTATTTGCTTACATTTTAAGGGAGAGTTCATCCCATTCACATTCAAGGTTATGATTACTAATTCCTTATTGCCATCTGTGCTATCTTCCCTCTGTTTGTATTTTCCCCCTTCCCCCATTTTAGTCATATTCCCCAGTATTTTGTTTTTGAATACCACCCCCTTCAGTGTGTTTGCCCTCCTATATCACACCCTCCCCTTTCTTTCCTCTTTCCCTGTTCCCTTCTCTTCCTTTTGTTATTTCCCCTTATTTACTCCACTCCCCTTCCCTTTCTCTGTCTGCCCTCCCTTTTTCCCCTTTTACTTCTTGAAAGGTTAGATGTTTTATAAGTTAACTGAGTATGTGTAGGTTGACTTTAAGCCAAGTCTGATGAGAAGAAGATTCAGGTGTTTCTCCTCTACTCCCTTCTTTCCCTCTATTACCATAGGTTTTTTGTACCTCTTAGTGTAATGAGATTTGTCCCATTCAGTCCCCTTCCTCCTCCCGTCTCTGTCCTGTCCCCCTTTTTAGGGAGTTAGTGTATTTTTTTAAGATCATTCTATCTAAGACATAGAAAATTCTGAGTGTCTGCCCCATCTAGTTCAGTATATTCTGTTGAATAGAGTCAAAATTGCTGAGAGTTATTAGAGTCTTTCTTCCCAGTGGAGTTAAAGCCAGTTACATCCCATTAGATATCAGTTTCCTGGATAGGTCATGGATGTCCAGCATTTCTGGCTAGGTATATTCTCTCAGTTAGAGTTACATTTCTCAGGATTCTCAGGATTTATGAGAGTCTCTACCCCCCCATGCTGGGATATAGCCAGTTTCAACTTGCTGGATTGCATTTTTTTTACTGCCCCCCCTTTTTTTTTAACCTTTTCATGTGTCTCTTGAACCTCCTGTTTGATATCCAAATTTTCTGTTTAGCTCTGGTCTTTTCATCAGAAATTTTTGGAATTCTTCCATTTTGTTAAATGTACATCTTTTTTCCCTGGAAGAGAAGGCTCAGCTTTGCAGGAAAGTAGATCCTTGGCTGCATTCCAAGCTCCCGTGCTCTTCGAAATATCTCCTTCCAGGCCCTTCGATCCCTTAAAGTTGATGCAGCCAGGTCCTGCGTGATCCTCACTGTGGCTCCTTGACATTTAAATTGTTTCTTTCTGGCTGCTTGCAGGATTTTCTCTTTTATCTGATAGTTCTGGAGTTTGGCCTCAACATTCCTTGCGGTTTTCATTTTAGGATCTTTTTCTGGTGGGGATTGATGTACTCTTTCAATAACTACTACTTTTTAAGGTTTTCTTTTCTTGTTGCAAGGTATTAATTGTCTCCCCCAAATTTTCCAGTTGATTTTTAAGCTCCTTCCTTATTTCTTCAAGGAAGTCTTTAAGTGCTGGAGACCGGATTGTATTCTCCTCAGATGTTCCAGGTCTCTCTGGGTTGGGGTCTTTCCCTTCCAGGAATTTTTCTATGGATCTGCCTTTCCACTGACCCTTCTTCATTATGCTAAGACCTTGAGTTGGGTGGGGCTGGTTCACCTGGGCTTGGGATCTCTAAAGGCTTTACTGAGTGCAGTTTCTCTGGCTGGCCAGTAGGAGGAGCTGGTTGCCCTCTCTGGGGTGTCTCTGACCTTGGTTGCCAGGCCTTCTCCCTTTGCTTGAGGGAGGGAATTGGAGTGATTGAATTCTTTTGCCTTCAATCACTGGTGGGCTTTACCCTGGCCTGTGGTGATTCCTCAGCTGGGCTGGTTCTTTTGCTCACACACCTGGGCCTGAGGCAGAAGTAATTTGCATTTGTTTGGGAGGAGGCCTCAGTGCAATGGAGGCATGGGCTCAGAGTTTCTCAGACCTGAGGAGCCCAGGGATGGTGTCCGCAGCTGTCCTGCACCAGACCTTTCCCCGCAGCCCCTTCCCCAAGCTCCAGGGGGACAGCACCAACACCAACATCTCTGGTTCCCCGCGGACCCAAGCCCCCTTCATCCAGCCCCACCGCTGATCCAGCAGGTCCGGCTCTCGGGCCCTCAGACTCCCAGTTGTGATACAGCTGTTGATCTGGCTGATCTTCCATGGGAGCTCAGACTCACCTGCCGGTACTCAGCCAAGGCTGCTGCGGGAGGAAAATCCTGAGGTAGATTTTCCTCTCCTGGCTTTGCTTTCTGAGTTTCCTGGTTCAGATTTCTTTTAAGAGGTTTGTTTCATGTAATAGATGGGGAAGAGATCAGGAGACTTTAGAACTGTGTCTGTCTTCTCTCCGCCATCTTGGCCGGAAGTCAATGGCAGACATTTTAACATAAAGAGAATTTGGGGGCAGCTAGGTGGTGCAGTGGATAGAGCACCAGCCCTGGAGTCAGGAGTACCTGGGTTCAAATCCGGTCTCAGACACTTAATAATTGCCTAGTTGTGTGGCCTTGGGCAAGCCACTTAACCCCATTTGCCTTGCAAAAACCTAAAATAAACAAATAAATAAATAAATTGACTTTGGAATGTGGCATAATATATATTAAAAAACATAAACAGAGTTTGAAATCAGAGATAGAAGAGTTGAAAACTTGGAATAATCAAAACATAATTAGATATGTCATTGCTTTCTAGGGAAGATAGTTAAGAAGATGACAGGAATCGCAAATTTCTACTCTTTTAATTTCCTTCTTTTTTCTGGACCTAATTCTCCAGTCTTCTCAACCTACCTCAAATTAATTACAAGAATTCAGCCAATGAACAAATTAAATTTGACTTAAGGAATATATTCTGACAAATTTGTATAGAAGATATTTTAACTGATAAATGTCTTGAAGTATGAAAATAATTTGAAGCATTACTGAATTCACAGTTTTATGTTACCCTTCATTTATTTTCAAATATCTCAATAATAACAATTGTGTTATAAATATATTAGGGGAATTTTTATTGGGTCTTTATACTGATAAGTTTAGGAAATATGTAACCTATAAGGTTATCAATATTGTGCTTAATGTTTGTCCTTCATTTTCAAGGAAAACCACAACATCAAGAAGGTAACGCCATGACAAGCACATGGATTGAATTTGAGTGAGGATGTGCTATGCTAAGTTAGCAGCCTTACTTTGTCCTCCAGAATCATCTGAGTTTAGTGACCAGATATGAATCAGGATGACTGGAGTTGGCCCTGAATGTGAGTCAATCAGGGTAAAATGACTTGCCCAAGGTCACACAGCTAGTGTCTGAGAACAAATCTGAACTCCTTTCCTCCTGACTCCAAGGCCAGTGCTCTATGCACTACACCACCTAGGAAAAGCATACAACATGTCAGATAATTTCTCATTATATCATGTATTCTCAGTCTGTCAATCTGTGCCATTCTTTAAGATAATAGAGAATATCACAACTGCTATATCATTTTTCTTTTTTTAACCTAAGAAAGCAATATTTACTAGTCTAAAATTAGATTGAAAGTTCTTCAGTTTCTACTAAAGCATCACTAAATATGGTAAAATCATGTAAAATGTTTCATATGTGATACCACAGAGATAGTTTTGATCATCAATGTTTTCATTATCTTTCTCAAAATTACAATATATAATTGGCTAACATTTACTACTCCTGTGAGAAAACTCTAAAAGGAAAAGTGATTCCCTTAGTTGTGGTGAATTCTTCCAGATGTTTGATTTTCAGATATCATTGCAGTGATTTTATGGATTCCTACAATACTACAGGGATTCCATAATGTCATTAGCATTTATTAAAATGAAATTGGCCTATTCCACAATTGACAGGTGGTCAAAGGATATGCGGAGGCAATTTACAGATGAAGAAATTAAAGAGATTCATAGTCATGAAAAATTGCTCTAAACCATTATTTATTAGAGAAATTCAAATTAAAGCATCTCTGAGGTACCACCTTATAGCTCTCAGACAGGCCAATATGACCAGAAAGGACAATGATCAATTTTGGAAGGGATGTGGGAAATCTGGGACACTAATACATTATTGGTGGAGCTGTGAACTCATCCAACTTTTCTGGAGAGCAATTTGGAATTATTCCCAAAGGACAATAAAAATGTGCATATCCTTTTATCCAGTAATACCATTACTGGATCTATAAACTGATGAGATTGTGAAAAAGGGTAAAAATATCACTTGTACAGAAATATCACAGCAGCTCTGTTTAAAGTGACAAAGAGATGGAAATTAAGTTAATGTTCATCAGTTGGGGAATGGCTGAACAAACAGTGGTATATGTTCATTGTGGAACACTATTGTTCTATTAGAAACCAGGAGGGATGGGAAGTCACAAAAGCCTGGAAGGATTTGCATGAACTGATGCTGAGTGAGATGAGCAGAAACAGAAGAATATTGTACACCATAACTGCAGCATGGGGATGATGTTCAATCTAATGAATTTACTAATTCCATCAGTGCAACAATCAGGGAAAATTTTGAAGTATCTGCAGTGGAGAATACGATTTGTATGCAGAGAAATAATTATGGAGTTTGAACAAAGATCAAAGATTATTACTTTTAATTTAAAAAGGTATCTTATTATGTAATTTTGTTATCACTTTTATTTTTTTGCTTAAGGATAAAATTTCTCTCAACATACTCAGCTTGGATCAATGTATAGCATAGAAACAATGTAAAGACTAATGGACTGTCTTCTGTGGGGGGTAGAGGAAGGGAAGTAAGATTACAGGAAAAATTGAATATTCAAAAATAAATAAACAAATTATAAGAAAAATATGAAATTAGCCTTTATGAGAGATTATCTATGTTCAAGGTTCACCCTCCTACAACAAAAAATGGAAAAATGAGAATTGTTTTCATGAAACAGTGTCAAAATTTTCATTGTGATATGATTTTTGACCCCAGTTCATAGGACATGCCTGATACATCTTAGATTCTTAATAATCTCTTATTCAATGACTACCTCCCACAAAGCAACTTTCTCTTTACTTAAGAAATTGAAAATTACCACACATATGAATGTGAACACATTTAACTTCGCTAAACATCAAATAACCCAACAAAGCCTATTCTGGTAATACCTAAACAAATTCCCAAATGATGAGAAATATGTATAGAGAAATTAAGTGCCACCATAGTTTCTCTCCTAGAATATTGTAAACTTTCTTTTTTAAAGATGTTCAGTAACCTACAAGTATTACTTTTACCTATGCATGAACAAATATGAGAATTAAATATGCATTTTGTATAATACAATAATTTTAATTTAATTTAACTCAATCTAAGTGTTATTTAATTTACCAATCACATGTTGAACAATAATATGAGTATTTATGGAAACTGAAAAAGATCAAGATGGTTCCTTGTCTCAACAATTTTTTAACCCAATGAAAAGAATAAATATGTGCCAGCCCTACAGCTGGTTTAGGAACAATCCTCTGTTAAGGCAGAACCTGGACATAAAGGTGTGTGTGTGGGGGGGGGGGGAAGGCAAGGCCTGGACAGCATGGGCAACATCTTGGCCAACAATAAACCAGGGATTGGACCTAATCCCCAGTAAAATAAAAGCTTGTATCTATATTCCATATACCCTAGGAGCAGAGCTACAGGAACAAAGATGAGCAAAAAAGCTAAAAGAGTGCTCGCTGTAGAAAAATACTTCACAGATAAAGATGACAGCAATGTCATGTCTGAAGAAGACAGTTCTGAAACATCACTCACAGGAGCAGTATCAAACCATCTATAAATTGGACCCAAATACAAAAACTCATTGAAGAGCTTAAAAAAGTATTTAAAAACCAAAGAAGAGAAGCAGAAAAATGGAAAAAAAGAAATGGAAGTCATGCAGGAAAACTGTAAAAGGATAACAAAAGTTAATTGAAGAAAAGAAAATCCTCAAAATTAGAATTGCACAGTTAGAAACCAATGAAACTACTATACTACAAGATTCCATCAAACAAAATAAAAAAAAAAAACTGAAGAAGTTGAAGATAATGCAAAGTACCTACTAGGGAAAACAAATGATTGGAATACAGATCCAGGATAGGCAGTCTAAGAATCACTGGACTACTAGAAAGCCTGGACCAACAGAAAAACCTAGAAAACATCATGCAGGAAATTATAAGGGAAAACTGTCTCAATCTGCTATAACAAGATAACAATATGACAATTCAAAGACTCTACAGAACCACTCCAGGAAACAAATCCCAGGATAAAGATTCAAAGGGTTGTAATATCCAAATTCCAGAACCCTCAAAGAAAAGAAAGAGTATTGCAAACAACAAAAAGAAAACAATTCGAATAAAAAGGGAACACGATCAGACTAACACAGGACCTATCCGCCTTTACACTAAAGGATTGGAAGAACTGAAATACCATGTATTGGAGAGCTAAGGACTTGGGATTACAATCCAGAATGTATCACCTGCAAAGTTCAGCATATATATTCAGGGGAAAATGGATGTTCAATGAAATACAGGACTTCCAGAATTTCTTGACACAAAGACCAGAACTTAACAAAGAATTCAACTGTCAAATACATGGATTACATGAAAAAAGCAAATGATAAAGGGGACTGAAAAAACAAAACCATTTTAAACTAATGTTGGTCCTTTAAAGGGAAGAAATAATAATTTTAAATCATTAGAAATTTACTTCTATAAGGATAATTAGAGGGTAGGATATACTTGAAGAAAATGAACCTAAGGAATACAGGTTTAATTGGGTCTTGTACCTCAATTGAAGAGGTCCAAGATAACACAATTATGTTTGAGATAAAAACCTCTGAAAAAAACAGGATTGTAAACTTTATTTTTTTAAGTTTTTAAAGAAAGAATTTATATATTTTGAGTTTTACAACTTTTTCCTCATTCTTGCTTCCCTCCCCCTACCCCCCACAGAATGTATTGTGTTAGTGTTTAAATTGGTTCCATGTTATACATTGATCTCAGCTGAATGTGATGACAGAGAAATTATATCCTGAAGGAAGAAAGATAAAGTATGAGATAGTAAAATTGCATAATAATATAACCTTTTTTTACAATTTGAAAGCAATAATCTTTGGTTTTTGTTCAAAGTCCACAATTTTTTAACTGGATACAGATGATATTCTCAATTGAGATAGCCCAAAATCGCCCCTGGTTGTTGCACTGAAAGGATGAGCAAGTCTATCAGGGTTGATCATCACCCCCATGTTGCTGTTAGGGTACACAGTGTTTTTCTGGTTCTGCTCATCCCACTCAGTATCAGTTCATGCAAATCTTTCCAGGCTTCCCTGAATTCCCATCCCTCCTGGTTTCTAATAAAGCAATATTGTTCCATGATATACATATACCACAGTTTGTTAAACCATTCCCCTATTTGAAAGACATTCATTAAATTTCCATAAAATTTTTTACTTTTAAACAAAATAACTTACATTTATTTTTTCATTCACTTAATTTTCAATTTTTTTGCCACCACAAACCGGGCTGCTATAAATATTTTTATACAAGTGATGTTTTTACCCTTGCAAGAGAAAATTAACATCATGCAAGAAGAAAACAAATCCTTGTAAAATACAATTGGACAAATACAAACTAAGAATAACTCTTTCAGATCTTCAATTGGGCAATTGCAATAAGAAAATGATTTGCTCAAATCCTCAATTGGGCAAATGCAAAACAGAAATGATTCTCTCAAAACTACATTTGGGCAAAAGAAAAGTACTTCAAAAATAGAATGGACTAACTGGAAAGAGATTTGCAAAACATAAATGAAGAAAAATTTTCTCCTTGGTGGAAACTAATGACTTCATGAGACAACAAGACTGAAAAAATTGAAAATAATGTAAAACACCTCATCTGAAAAACCACTGACCTGGAGAACCAATGGAGTATCTTATCACACTTTGACTTTAATCACAAAGTGCTAAGCACCTTATCTAATGAGGGCATCATAAGCTGCATAGACCTGAGTCAGTGTCTCTATTACTATATAATCATTTGTAAATTTCTCAGTGACAGCTCCGGAACCTCCCAGTCATTAGATATCTTCAAGATACTTTCAGTTAATTGAATCAGGTTGCTTCACCTAATGAGGAGTTAAGTACCCTGGGTGGGGAGGGGGGGAAGGAGCAAAAATAGCTCAAGAAATTTTATGCCTTGGAGGATACTTTGACTTGTGAAGAGGATTGTATGTTCTTGAAAGATACTTGAAAAGTAGGTAAGGAAAAAGAAATTATTATAATCATAATTTGATGCTATTTGAGTCAATACTGCTTATGAAACAATAAAGTCAACAATCTGTGATGGTATTGAATGGAATGTTCCCTCTTAAGAGTTAATATTCCTAGTGAAGTCCTCTCAGGGTTAAAAATCATTACATCAAAGACAGACTATTACCCTTAGACTATTGGTAGAAGAGGGAGAGAGGCCTTGCATTCCCAGCAGACACCCTCCCAGTTCTGTTAGGGAATGAAACAGTGGACTGTTTCTAGAAGGACCTTGCATTGATTCTGTTAGGGAGGGAAATAGTGGAATACTTCCAGAGAAGAGACCTTGCATTTGGATGATGAGGGTATAAGAAGAAGATTTCTAATGCCCTTCTATTAAATGCATTAATGTCTGAGTATGCAAAGTCTTCTTAGTTTAGCACTTATCAAACAAGAGAAGTCATGCTTCTGTTTTCACAGTCCATTATCAAACAGGTAGCTAACTAAGACAACAAGGTCTCTTTTCTTTGTTGCTTGGTAGATTTTTAGCATAAAGATTGTAACTGTGAAAACCTCAACCAATCAGGTCAGAAGAGAAGGGGCAAGGGATGGGGGATTCCAGCTAGGCCATATAATCTTGCTTGACTGTCACCTCGGGGCAACTCCTTGATCTTTATTAACTTTGTTAGACTTGGGGGTGGCCTTTTCTCAAGAAAAGCCAAAATAAACTTTTGCTTTTGCTCAGAGGACCTCTCTATTTCATTAAATTGGATTTTGATCCAACTGGATATCTTGATAACAATAGGAGTTTATCAAGCATTATTGGAGCACCAAGGGAAGAGGCACAGTGATTTATAATTTCAGAGGAAAAGAAGGGAGAATTTGAATGCTGTGTAAATTCTATTCAATAGATTTAGCCCAGTGAAGAAATAAGATATATTCTCACTTGGGTTTAAACATCTAAAAATCTAAATTAAATTACAAGGAACTGGGACTGGGAAGGGGAAGACAAGGGAAAAATGGACTTATAAATGGAAGGGAAAATATAAGTGAAAATAAACTGAGACTTAAATTTTTTTAAAAAGTTAATAAAAGGGGAAAGGCAGTAAAATTTTGATGAGAAGGAATAAGAGAAAAGAAAACAGATAAACATAAATAGAGAAAGATTGCATAGAGGAAAATATAGAATTAGTAATCTTAACCATAAATGTGAATGGGAAGAAATGTCCCATAAAATGGAAATGGTTAGCAGAATGGATTAAAAAACCAGAATCTTACAATATGTTTACAAGAAACAAATTTGAAGCAGAAATATACACACAGGCTAAAGGTAAAAGGATGGAGCAAAATATATTATGCCTCAGCTGATGTAAAGAAAATCTGGGGTAGCCAATCTAATCTCAGACAAAATAAAAGCAGAAATGAATCTCATTTAAAGGGATAAGGAAGTAAACTACATCTTCTTAAAAGGCACCCTTGAAAAAAACAACAGTTGAAGAGAACTTCTGAAGAGTTCCTAAAACCCATAAAAAAATGGACCTATAGCATTACTAAACTTATATGCAATTAGTGGGATAGCTTCTACATTCCTAGAGGAAAAGTTGAGTGAATTACAAGGAGAAATAGTTAGTAGACCCCTCTCTCCCACCTTGACAGAGGTGTGCCATTTTGTTAAGATATCTTAATAAAAACCATTTCAATCACTCTGGGCTAAGTATTCTAGAGCGATTTATAACAATTTGGGTGCTAAGCTAGAGATATTAATGTAAACATCTTTTCCTGGTATTTTCCAGGAACAACACAAGAAAACAATGCACAAAAATGGCTTGATTTTCTGCCCACTTTCTTGGTGTTTTTTTTCTGGGGAAATATCTCATGAGATTCCTGTGAAGATTGACCCAGGTTTGGAGCTGAGAGTGATTAAAGTGTCTGGGATTTGAACCGCAATAAAGGGGTGATTTCTGGGGTGACGTTGGTAACCAGAACCAGTCTGGACTGGCTGAGAAGTCCTTCAGGTGGGAGATCTGTCCTGAAGGAGAGACCATAGGATTATAGGGTATCCTGAAGGTAGGGGATTTTGGGTTCCCTCTCCAGGAATTTCCATGTGGCCCTTACTTGGGAGCCAAGAAAGCCAAAAGGAAGGAAGCCAATTGGATCCAGTACTGTGTCAAATTTTGGGATATGAGTGCTAGATGCTTGTTCTGTATAAGACAAGGTCTCAATAAGTCACTAGAGCTGAAGAGGACTTTTTGGAACTGATTCAGGAGATGCAGAAGGATATTGGATGTCTCCAGAGGAGAAGAGAAGAGAGAAGGAGACACATTGGATCAGTTCTTCTCCACCATCTCTTGCCTATATGTACATTGTTTAGTTAGGGGATCTGTATATGTAACTTCCCCTTGATTCTTCTTGTGGAGGTTCTGCTGTGGGTTTAGGAGAACAGCTAATCAGAAATTTTTCCAGCTTCATAAAAAAAGCCTAAAGACACCTCAAAGACTCAAAACAAAGAAGAGTCAAAGTGGGGTTGCCAAACAAAGCAGTATTCCAAAAGTTCTGTGTAAGGATCCTGCCTGCTCCACCTGTAATTTGCAACTTTGAAATCAAAATGCCTACTATCTAGTGAGACTTGCGTGTCCCCCCCACACCCTGAGCACATCAACTGGGACTTCTTGCTTAGAGGAGATGGCTATGTCTATATTGTCTTTTTTACCAAAGTTTGAACCTAAGTTCATTTGGGGAATCCCTAATTTCCCCACTGCTAGTCCAAACTTCTTTAAGTGAGATGGGCTCCCTGTCTCCCCTTGCCCCCCCCCCCCATGATCTCTGGACTGAGGGACTACTGAACTGGACTGGTTCAGTCAGAGAAGAAGCTCAATATAATCAATCCCGTGATTATCCCCTCCGAGGCCTCTGCTTCTCAACCAGAGAAACCCAAGAACCTAGCAACAAAGCAGGATGCCATTGATGATGGGGACCTGTCTGTCAAGCTGAGTAACCAAACCAAGGATTTTAAATCAAAAGCCATGTTGCTGAATACTGACTTCCTTCAGTTGGCCAGATATCCCTCAACTAGGCAGTCTCTCACAGAAAGCACCCTTTCCTTCCTTTGTCCTGAAGTGCATAAGATTCTAGAGATGTACATTGAAAAGAAAGAGTATATTTCTAGAGATGGGGCTTCCCCAAGATTAGAAGCATCACTCAAACTACTCAGGCCAGAATTCACTATACATTACTACAATTGGAAACAGGCCCTTTCATCCCAGAGGAGCTCTCCAAGAGATCTACAGAAGAGATGAAGACTATTGCCCCATAACTTGGCACCATGAGAGGGAAACCAGTCTGGGCTGTCCTTCTTGTGCTCCCTGCTGAACTGGGAAAAAAAGAGTTGAAGAGAACTTCTGAAGAGTTCCTAAAACCCATAAAAATGAACCTGCCTTCTCCTTCGATTCCAGCAGTGAACAACTTCTGTCCCCAGAATTGGGGGTCAAGTGGAGTCAAGACTAGATGTCTACAAGAGAAATAAAATCAATTTTTCTGGAGTCTTCCTTCTCTGCACAATGAACCTCTGGGAGCCTCCTTTAAGAAGCATAATTCCATCTCCTCACACACCACCACCAACACACTCTCCCCTATGGACAATACTATCTTCTTCAATGAACTGTCCTACCTTCCCCAGTTGCCAAATTCTAACACACCTTTTTTTGTCTACTTCAATCAGGAATTCTTTCAAAGACCCTGAAGAGACTCAAATTAAGGTCTCATTTTCTATCTGTAGATGAAAACGAAATCTTGGAGTGGCATCTACTACAAAGAAAGTTCCAGGTGCTGTGGGGTCTGCCCTCCCTAATGCAAGAAATCTTTCTCAATATCTTATGTGATTCATGGAACATTAAGAACCAATTGTCAATGGAAGATTTTCCTACCCAGAGAACTTTGGAAACTGCTCATTCTAATATGGGGCTATAAGACATGGCTTTTCAGGTTACTATTGGAATAGTATGGATAGAGCTAAGCATGGACCAACAGACACTAACATCACTGGGTAAAACCATTGGGCATTCAGATCAGACTATGATACTTCCACAGAACATGATTTAGAAACTGCAAATGATTTTGAGATATAAGTACTTGGCCTTGTTATCAGGATTACCTGCACTTTATTATGTGGTTCTCTATAGTGTAATGTCCCCTTTAGCTACTACCCAAATTGATATGCCTGACAAGGGGAAAGAGGTCATAAAGGAACTAATTGACCTGAAGAGTAGAGGATTTGGGCTGAAGAGAAATTAATTTTTTTCCAAAGCAGAGGTTATGACTCCATCATGAATTCTGGGGACACTAAAAATTGAATTATGAGTTTCACAACAGATAAAAGTCTTAAAGACAGAACCAGAAAGAGAAGGTGATAAGGAAAGTTCAGAAAGAATATATGAGCAATGAGTCTGTTTATCTTGACCAGGATGTATTGCCACCTCAGAAAGAAAATATAAGAAGTAAATAATGGGATTCCAAGACAGTTTTAAATTCTAGGCACTCTCTGAATTTCTGGATTCTCCTTTACCTGAGACCTATTTAGGACATGTTCTCCACTGTCCAGAAAGTCCCAAAGAACTACAAAAAGCTCCCAGCAGTTCAGAGAAACAAGATTTCCCAGAAATGAACTCATCACCAATTGTTCTAGATGCTGAAGTTCCAAGTTGGACATGTTTTAAGGAATAGCTCTCCAATGAATTGGAACTCAGTTTGGTGAGCATATCAGAAAATCATTTTCAAAGCTTCCTCACAGTCATTCCCCTGACACCCTCCTAGATCCCAGGCCATCAGGCTTCCAAAGTTAGCCAACCCCACCTCCAAAGAAAACCAACTGGGGAGATGGCTGATGCCTAGGTGCTCTGTGTTCATATGGAGGCAGAATAGGGCAACCCAGGTAAAAGGAGTACTGGAATATAGAACCAGACACTCCTGGGATTGCCAGGCCAAGGCCATTGTCTAAATACCACACAAAGTAGAAAGTTCCAAAGGAGAAATTCAGGGTGGCGGTATGGAGGGCGGAGGACCTCTTCTCTTAAAAGGAGCCATGCCCTCAAGCCCAGAAGACCAACAAGGTCTCCTATGAGCAGGACCCACAGAATACCACATCCAAGGAACTGGGACCATTATCAGACTGGTCCTCTCCAGAAGCTTTCCCAATCTTTTCCTAAAACTGAGGATTCAGGGACAATTTCTGGTATGCCAGGGAGGAAAAAGAATGAGAGGGATGACTATCAAGGCAGCCAAAGGATTTCAGAGAACTCAATTCCTTCAACAAAGGAAACTAAACTCTCTATCTAGGAGTCCTAAAAATCTCATCACAGTGTCCCAAAGAGCAAAAACTGTGCAGGTCTCAGTCAGAATAAATTATTCTTCCCAGAGTAAATCCCCTTCAAAAAATAGCTTTAGGGAAAAGATTAAACACTTCCTTCACTGACTCAGCCTCCAGAAAAAAAAAAAAAAACTTAATAGACAGAACTCAACTCACACTTTCCCTTGGACTGGAGTGAAACTAACCAAGCCAATCCTGCCCTTCAACTAAAGACCCCACAAACAAGAAACAGAAAGTCAAGAAAACATGGAATTCAAGGACTACTACTGACCCTTCATAAAGAATCTTCTGGCCAGCACTGAGGACCCTCCCACATGTCTGATTCACCATCCTGATTGCCACAAGCACCATCAACACTTCTGGAATGTGGAACTGTACCATTGTTCCAATCACTATTCAGATATGTCCATTCTGCAGAAAAATTACCATGGTTCTCTCTTGCCTTCTGATGAAAACTTTTGCTTTCTCAGGAAAATAAAAATTCAGTTCCAAAAGAGAGAGCAAGTTCATTTTCTTAAATGCATAGCCTCTGATAAGGAAAACATTCATTAACTAGCTAACACCTTCCTTCCAAAGCAAAAAAAAAAAAAAAAAAAAAAAAGAAGAAATAAACATCAAAACTTTAATAGTGGGAGACCTCAACCTCCCTCTCTCAGAAATGGATAAATCTGACATAAAAATAAACAAGAAGGAAGTTAAAAAGTTAATGAAATCTTTAAAAAAAATCTTAGATATGATACCCCTCTGTAGAAAACTTAATGGAGAAAGAAAATAATTTACCTTTTTCATGGCAGTACATGACACCTTCAACAAAATTGACCCCCCTACTAGAGCACAAAAACCTTAAAATCATATGCATAAAGGCAGAAATGATAAATATATACTTTTCAGATAATGATGCTATAAAAATGACATATAATAAAGGGTCAGGGAGAGATAAATCAAGAACTGTTTCAAAATTAAATAATTTTATCTTAAATAATAGGTGAATCAAACAGAAAGTAATAGAAATAATAAAAAATTTATCAATGAAAATGATAATAATGACACATTACACACAAAAAAATTATGGGATGCAGCCCAGGCAGTTTTGAGGGAAAACTTAAATCTGCAACTACCTATTTGAATAAAATACAGAAAGAGGTGATAAATAAATTGGGTATGCAATTGAAACAGCTAGACAAAGAACAAATTAAACATCCCCAAATAAATAGCAAACTAGAAATTCTGAAAATCAAAGGAGAGATTAATAAAATAGGAAGCAAAAAACTATTGATCTCATAAATAAATCTAAGAGTTGTTTTTATGAAAAAGCCAATAAAATAGACAAAACTCTGGTTAATCTGATTTTTAATAAAGGAGAGAAGATATCCAAATAACCAGTATCAAAAATGAAAAGGGTGAACTAACCACCAATGAGGAGGAAATTAAACAGATAATTGGGAGCTACTTCGCTGAATTCTATGCCAATAAATTGGAAAACTTGAGTGAAGTGAATGAGTATTTAGAAAAGTACAAACTACTCAGATAGACAGAAGAGGAAATAAAATGCTAAAATAACCACATTTCAGAAAAAAAAGAAATTGTAGAAACCATCAATAAGAAAAAGTCTCCTGGTCCAGATGGATTTACAAATAAATTCTACCAAATATTCAAGGAACAATTAATTCCTATTCTACATAAACTATTTAAAAAAGTAGGAGAGGAAGGAGTTCTACCAAACTCCTTTTAGGACACCAACATTGCCCTAATGCCTAAACCAGCCAAGGATATTTATAGACCAGTCTCCCTAAAGAATATTGATGCAAAAATCTAAAATGAAATTTTTAGCAATGAGACTATAGCAAGTTATTACCAGGATAATACAGCATGGGCAGGTTGGATTTATACCAGGCAGGCAGGGTTGGTTCAAAATTGGGAAAACACTCAGCATAATTAATCATATCAACAGTAAAAACAGCAGAAACCTTATGATTATGTCAATAGATGGTGAAAAAGCCTTCGCTAAAATACAACATTCATCCTTATTAAAAACACTAGAAAGTTTAGGAATAAATGGAATTTTCATTAAAATAGTAAATCATGTCTATCTAAAACCATCAACAAATATTATATGTAATTGGAATAAACTCTGACTATTTCCAGTAAATTCAGTGGTGAAACAAGGATGCTCACTATCACCATTACTATTCAATATAGTATTAGAAAAACTAGCAGTAGCAATAAGAAAAGAAAAAGAAATTTAAGGAATCAGAATAGGCAATGAGCAAGCAAGTTTCCCTCTTTGCTGATGATATGATGGTATGCCTAGAGAACCCCAGAAAATCATCTAAAAAACTCTTTGAAACAAATAACAAATTCAGGAATGTAGCAAGATATAAAATAAACCCACCTAAATCATCGGAATTTCTATATATGAACAACAAAGCCAAAGAACAAGAGATAGAAAGAGAAATTACATATAAAATAACTCCAGACAACATTAAATACTTGGGACTTTTCCTCCCAAGACAAATCCAGAAATTGTGTGAACATAACTACAAAACTTTCTTCACCCAAATAAAGTTAATTCTAAAAATGTCAAATATTCATGGTTAGGTTGAGCTCATATAATAAAAATGACAATTCCACCAAATTAAATTACATATTCAGTGCTATACCAATCAAACTATCAAATAAATACTTTATTGAGCTAGGAAAAAATAGTAGCAGAATTCATCTGGAGTAACAAAAATGGAAGAGTACCAGGGGAACTGATGAAAAATATGTAAAGGAAGGTGGCTTAACTCTACGAGATCTAAAGCTTTACTCTAAAGCAGTAATCATCAAAACTACCAGGTACTGGTTCAGAAATAGAGTAATGGTTTAGTGGATTAGGATAGGTTCAAAGGAAAACACAGTAAACAATGACAGCAATTTATGACAAACCCACAGACAACATTCTCTGGGATAAGTACTCATTATTTGACAGAAATTGTTGGGAAAACTGGAAAATAGCATGGTAACACCTAGGCATAGGTCCACAACTCCCTCCCTATACCAAAATAAGGTCAAAATAGGTACAGGATTTAGACATAAAGATCAATACCATACATAAATTGATAGTCCAAAAATATTCTCTCTATCTGATCTATGGAAAAGACATAAATTAATGACAAAACAAGAATCAGAGTACAATATAAATTTCAAAGCCAATGATTTTTACCATATTAAATGAAAAAGGGTTTGCACAAATAAAATCAATGCTGCCAAAATTAAAAGGAAAGCAGAAAACTGGGAAACAATCTTCAAAACCAAGAGTTATGATAAAGGTCTCATTCTAAAATATATAGCAAATTGCATCATATTCATAAGGTCAAAATTCATTCCCCAATTGATAAAAGGTCAAAGAGTATGAACAGAGAGTTTTCAAATGAAGAAATTAAAGCTATATATGAGCATATGAATTAATGCTCCAAATAACTATTCATTAGAGAAATGCAAATTAAAACAGCAATGAGATCATCTCACACCTATTGGATTATCCCAGATGAGAAAAAGGGAAGATTATCAATGTTTGAGAAGTTGTCGGAGGTTTGGGATATTGATGCATTGCTGGTGGAGTTGTGAACAGATCCAACCTTACTGGAGAGCAATATGGAACTGTGACCAAAGAGTAATAAAAGGGTTCATACCCTTTGACCCAGAGATTCCAATTCTAGGAATATATGCAGGGGAAAAAATGGAAAATTCCTCCATGTTCCAAAATATTCATAGCAGCCCTTTTTTGTGGTAAAGAATTAGAAATTGAGAGGATGCCCAGTAATTAGGGAATGGCTAAACAAGTTATGGTACATTAATACTATGGAGCATTATTGTGCTATAAAAAACCATAAATGATCAAACTCTAGAGAGGCATGGAATGACTAAGAGGATCTGATGCTGAGCAAAGGGATTAGAGCCAAAAGCACAATTTACACATCAACATTATGAGATGAACAACCTTTATAGAAGCAACCCCTTTCGGCAGTCCAGAGAGCTAAACAACCATAACTGACATATTATGGACTATATTGTTCCTAAGCAGAGAATGAAAAAACAAAGACAAACAACAAAACAAAGGAAAAAAAAGAAATACACAAAAAACACCTTTACTAAATCTGATGGATACTTTATACAAATTATCTCTTATGTATCTCTTTCCCTTAAACTTAATTCCTCATGCCAAAAAATATTAATTTGTAAATATGTTTAACAAATATGTATGTAAAATGCTAACCTGACTGTTCCCAACTGAGGGGAAGGAGGTGAGAAGGGAGGGTGTAGGGTAACTTTTAATTTGGAAATATACATGTACAAATGGATGAAAATAATTTTTTTTAAAAAAGTATTTAATAGATCCAGAACAATGAAGGCAATGTGGGAAATATAAAAGTTAGAAGCTTTTTATCAAGAAAAGGGATAGATTAATCTTCTTTGCATCAGAAAAACTCATAAAATCTCAGAAGTATAGAGATCACTCTGTTGGGAACACCTAGCAGGAAAAGTTGACTTATATTAGAGTAGATGGACTTCTGGCCCCATGGGAAATATCCAAAACAGAAGAGGAAATTTATGTGTTCAAAAAAAAGGAAATATTGATTCTCTTCATGTTAGTGTCTGGGATAAAACGCAGTTCTTATTGTTTCCAGATTTCTCAAACTGCTGGTATTCTGATACTCATTGAAAGTTTGAATATTTTTCCTATAAAATTGTTAGTTTATATAAACACTGACTTGTAATGTACCTGAGATCAAGTGTAATGTCTTTTCTAATTTGATATATTATTCTTCACTGAATAGGTGACTTGAAACACATTTATTGAATGATTGGGTGTTGAAATATAATTTTAATCACAATTAAATTATGAGGTAACAGAAAGAGTACTGAGATGGGAATCAAAGAAATCTATATTTGAGTGATTATTTTTTAACTGTCATCCAGTAATTCTTTGGTTCAAAGACTTCAGAAGTTGATTTTAATAAAATTTTGTCTGAAAAATATTTTAATTTTTTAATTGAATATGTTTCTCACTGAATTTAGTACTTCCTGAAATAATTAGATCCAAGAAAAAGCAGTCAAGATAGTGGATTAAATGTAATAAAGCTGTATTTCCTCAGTATTTACCCTGAAGTATTTTTTAAAATAACACCTCAAATCACTTTTGGAGTGCCAGAGAAAACAACATGTCTAGGAGAAAAAAATTTTCGAGTCCAAAAACTTAGGAATTTTTTAGTAATTTGTGACATTAGTATGGAAGCCCAAGGCCCATATATATATATATATATATATATATATATATATATATATATATATATATATATATATATATATATATATTGACAGTGACAGCAATCACTGCCTAACAGCAGTTTCATAAGATTCCACCCAGAAATTTTAAGTAGGGATCAGATAACTGGTCAGAAAGAGATTATAGATTATACTTTCCTAGTGCTTAGTACAACTGGCACTGATTGACAATTCTGTTGCTCATATGAAGTTCTAGGTCACACTTCAAAGGCAGGAAGAGTTTGATGAGATGGCTACTGAGGTGTTAATTTCATTCCAATGAAAGTTGACTACTAGAATTTGGGGATACATAGGAAAAGAGACTTCTTCCTGAGTAAAGATCATAGACCAGGAGAATTTTCAAAGACCATACCTTTCCAAGAATCACATAATCTTGGAAACACCAAAGCCTTGTTGACCTACAGAACTAGTTCTTAAAAGAGGAGCATGAAAATTTCTGAACGTGGTATCGATCTTTTCACACCCTACTGAAAAGGGACCAAATTCATCATAAAATTAAAAGTAAAAAAGTAGGTTAATAATAAGGAAACAACAACAACAACAACAAATTTGACAATAAAAAGGCTGCCACACAGAAAGATTTGAGAAAAAAATTAAAATCAGAATTTCAAAGAAATTTGATAATTAGACACAAGAACAACAATAATTCCTGGAAAAGTTAAAGAAACCAAGAAGACATAGAAGAACATTATGAAAAATGACAGTGATGCAAAAAAGTATGAAAAACTTAATGAAGAACTTGGTAAATGAAGTGCAAAAATAATAAAGAAAATAATACTTTAGAAAATTGAAATGACTTAATTGTAAAGGAAGTGCAAAATTTCCATAAATAATACCACCCTCTAAAAAGCAAATGTGAACAAATGGAAAAATACACATAAAATGTTACTGAAGAAAATAATTACTGGAATATTAGGATTGGGCAAGTGATAAGTAATAATACCATGATGCAGAAACAATAAAACATGGAAAAGAATGAAAAATAGAAAATGTGAAATAATGAATTAGTAAATTAAAGCAACAATTGCCATGGAAATTTGAACAAGGACAGCAAATTTAAGAATTATTGAACTACATAAAATTAAACACCAAAGAAAAATACTGGATATTATATTTCAAGAATTCATCAAGGAAAACTGCAAAGCTATCTTAGATATAAAGTAAAAAGTAGCAATTAAAAATACCATCAATACCTCCTGAAAGAGATTCCAAAAATGAAAATTTTCAGGAATATTATAATTGAATTTAATAGAACTCAAGTCAAATAGATAATAGTATAAGCATCCAGACAGAAACCATACAAATACTGTGCAAAGTCAAGATAACACAAGATTTTGTGATATCCATGTGAAAGGAGAGGAAGGCTTGGAAAATGATATTCCAGAAGGAAAAGGAGATAGGATTAAAACCAAGATCTATCTAACAAAATAGGGTGTAATCTTTCAGGAGAAAAAATATATTAAATGAAACAGAAATTTCAAGTGATCTTGACTTTAAAAAACTACATAAAAAATGAGTAATCACAGAGAAGATTCAAGAAAAGCAGAAAAAGGTGAACAAGAAAGAATAATCATAACTGTCTTAATAAATTGAAATAATTTATATGCCTTTATAGGTAAATCATATATACATGTATATATATATATATATATATACATATATATATATATATAAATACATTACTCTTAAAGATTTTATCATTATTAGGACAGTTAGAAATCTAAATGGATCGATAGTACTGTTGTGAGCTGATTATATTAGAATGATTTCCCACAATTTGAACCTTGGAATAAAGACTTTTGGCTCCATAAAACAATGTTTACCCTTCCGACCCATAATACCACTATTTTATATATACACTAAAGAGATCAAAGCAAAAT
Source organism: Macrotis lagotis (assembly GCF_037893015.1). Taxonomy (NCBI): domain Eukaryota; kingdom Metazoa; phylum Chordata; class Mammalia; order Peramelemorphia; family Peramelidae; genus Macrotis; species Macrotis lagotis. The sequence continues at coordinate 470,285,008 of NC_133658.1, read as the reverse complement.
AAAAATTCTGTTTATGACCAAAAATATTTATAACACATCGTTGTGTGGTGCTAAAGCAATTGCTCATGGATTAGTGAATGACTAAAAAAGTTCTGACATGATTGAATTAGAAAACTGTTGAATTGTAGGAAGACATGCAGGGGTTGGTTTTAGGGGGAAAATCATGGTAAAACCCATATGAGTTGTTTAAATGTTTAGTGAGAAGAAGAAAGACTTAATTGCAAACTTTAATAGCAAAGTTGTAATGATCAACTAATGAAATATTTGGCTCCTCTGACCATTACAATTATCTAAGTCCTTCCAAAGCATTCAGGATACTGGGAGAAATGATGAACTTTCATTTCAACATTTTTCCACTTTCCACTTTTTCTACTTTCTTTGTTTTGTAAATCTTATAAGATGTCTAATATGGAAATATACTTTACTTGATATAATTTGTATGATTGAAATCATATTGCTTTTCATCTCAGTATGTGAGAAGATGGATGAGATGGAGAGAATTTAGACCTGATATTATAAAAAGAAATGAATGTTAAAAATAAATAATAAATTATATAAAAGTATGTGTATATATGTATATAAATATAGCTATATACTTATATGTGTATGTATCAGATACTACTCCACCTTTGTGTTTTTGTTTTACTAAATTTCTTGTTTTAGCCTTATTTTCAAAAGCTGCCAATTCAAAATATATGCCATTACTTTGTTTTCTTGTCATTTCTTCCATGTTAAGTAAAATTGCTGTTGCATTGGCTAATGACTTTCAACAATCTTAGGAACTTCATTTTATTTCTTCTTCAGATTTCAGTAATTTTTAGATTTCATGAATATTTTAACTTCTTTTGAATATAGGTGTGAAATTATTACATATAATTTTCTGACATTGATTTTTTAATACTTTGTATGACCTTTTTTCTAGTGCTATTGAAAATGGATCGTGGAGGATTAGATAATAACTAGTAAAACCTCTTCTCGAACAAAGTCAACAGAGTGGCACAAAGCTAGGGAGATTGCAGAAATCTTTTCAAGACAACATTAAAATGCATAATGTACACAAATCATAATGATACACTTGCCACAAAAGAGTGAAACAAGAATTCAGTATTTGGCAAAAATTGTTGGGAAAACTGAAAAATAGTAGGCAAAAACTAGGCAAAGAACCACATCTTACACCCTATACCAAAATAAGGTCAAAATGGGTATAGGATTTGGACACAAAGCATGAACTTATAGATCAATTAACCAACCAAGAAATCCCCTATCAGATCTATGGAAAGAGGAGAAATTTATTACCAAGCAAGAAATATAGTACATTATAATTTGTAAAATGGATGATTTTGACTACGTTAAACTGGTAAGTTTTCACACTAATATAGTCAGTTTTACAATAATTAGATTAAAGCAGATTTTGGGGAAACTATTTTCACTACCAGGTGTTCTGATAAATGTATCATTTCAATAATTACCTAGCCGTGTGGCCTTGGGCAAGCCACTTAACCTCATTGTCTTGAAAAATCTAAAAAAAATAAAATAAAAAAAAACCCAAACAAACAAATGTATCATTTCTAAAATATATAAAGAATTACACTAAATTAATAAGGTTACAAGTTATTCCCCAATTGATAAATGGTCAAAGACTATGAAGAAAATGTTTTCAAATAAAGAAATTAAAACTATATATAATCATATTTAAAAGGCTTCAAATTATAACTGATTGGAGAAATGCAAATTAAAAACTATGAAGTATCACCTCACATTTATCATATTGGATAAGATGGCAAAAAGGCAAAATAATCTATAGTGGAGAGGTTGTGGGAGGTTTGGGAGGTTTGGGACATTAATACATTGTTGGTGGAGTTGGGAACTGATACAACCTTTCTGGAGAGCAATATGGAACAATACACAAAGTGTAATAGAACTGATCAAACCCTTTCAGGGCAAAATTCCAATTCTATGTCAATATTAAGAAGAAATCATAAAAATGGGAAAAATGCCACCTAGTCCAAAATATTTATAGCAGCTCTTCTTGTAGTGGCAATGAGTGGGAAATTGAGGCAACAATTGAAAAAATGCTTGAACAACTATTGTTCTATAAGAAACCACAAATAGTCAGTGTCTAGAGAAGCAAGAATGAATTACATGATCAGATTCTGAGTGAAGGGAGCAGAATCTAGAGAACATGGGACACTTTAGCAGCAACAATGTAAATTAATGAACTTTGATGGATGTAGTTTCTCTCAGCAGTTCAGAGAGCTAGGACAATCCTATTGGACTGCCTATGGAAATTGCTATCCCCATCCAGAGGAAGAAAAACAAAATAAAACAGAAGAAAGAAAAAATCCCTTCTGAATCTGAATGAAAGCTACATTAACTATTTTTTAAAAATTACTGTTATGGATTTCTTTCCCATCTCATAGTTTTCCTTCTTTTCCCTTAATTCTAATTTCTCATATTGATAATGACTAATCTGTAAACATGTTTAACACAATACAAATGTAAAATATTAACCTGACTGTTCACAGCTGAGGTGAGGGCATTAGGAAGGGAGGATCGAAGGAATGTATTTAACTTAAAAATTTGTGTAAGCTTATGGATTAATGTTGAGAACCTTTCATAATGCATGACTGGAAAAATGAAATGAAATATCAATTTAAAAAATAAATGAAATGAGCAGTGAAAGAGATTTAGAAGCAACTGACTCAAGAAATCAACTCCTTTGAAGGTAAGAATGACCAGCAGCAAAAAGAATCAAAAAGTAAAATTGACCAACTGGAAAAGTAATGTAAATCACTAAAAAGGGGGGGGGTGTCTTATTTTAAATTAAAATTAATCAACTAGGAAAGGAAACATAAGGGCAATTGAAGAGAATAAAAGAGAATAAAATTTTAAAAGTTTGAAACATACAGATGGAAACAAATAGCTCTCTAAGACAACAAGATTCCATTAACCAAATAAAATAGTTTGAAAAAATAGAAGAATATGTAAAATTCCTCTTATGAATTATTGTTCTGCCTGAAAGCACTGATAAACAAAACAGGGTGGAAATTATCTATCATGAAGTTATCACTGAAAACTGTCCAAATATCCTAGAACAAGAGGACAGAATAATCCTTGAAAGAATCTACAGAAAGAGGTCTAAAAAAAATAACCAAGCAAACAAAAGAAAACTCTAAGAAATATTGTATTCAAATTTCAGAATTCTCAAATAAAGGAGAAAATCCTGCCAAAAGTTGAAAAGGAGCAATTTTGATATTGAGGAACACAATCAGAATTACATGGGACTTAACAGTTTCAACATTAACCAGTCAAAAGTCCTAGAATGTGTTATTCTGCTTGGCAAAGGACCTTGGATTAACAACCAAAATTCAGCGTACACATTCAGAAGAAAAGACAGATTTGCAATGAAGTAGACGAATTTCAAAAATTATCTGATTAAAAGAGCAGAACTGAACAGGAAATTTGATTGTCATAAAAAGCTCAAGAGGTGAATAAAAAGATAAACAGAAAGGGGAAAATTTAATAAAAACCATTAAATTGGATACAATGCTATATAAGTTAAAAATACTTTTCCCTCTTGAGAATCATATTTCTTTTTGGATAGCGAAAAAACCATAATTAGAGAGGCAGTATAGTATACATTGATCATAAAAGAGAAGATACTCTTCTATTTATTTATCTACTTTTATATCTATTTATTTACATATTATTAAGTCTTGTTGCAAAATTAAATATAATTCCCACCACCACGACCACAAAAACAGAGGAAACCCATGGAAAATAGTGAAAGAAAAAGAAAAAATGCAATTCAGTCTATGTTCAGATTTGTCTCTTGAATGGATTGCATTCTCTATCATAAGTACATCAGAGGAGATACTCCTTATACTCCTCCCCACTATAATTTGTTCTTTTTTCCTCTCTCTCCTTTCACTTTTTCCCTCCTCAAAAGAATCTTCTAGGGCAGCCAAATGGCATAGTGGACAGAGAACTAACCCTGTAGCTGGGTGGACCTAAGCCCAAATCTGGCCTCAGACATCCAACAAATTCAAATTCATGCAACCCCCAAAAGTGTGTTGTATCTGATTATTTTCTCCCATAATCTTCCCTATCCTCTGTTAGGTACACCCATCCTATACTCCCCCGTCTCCTTTCTCATTCCCTTCCTCTTCTTTTTTCTCTGTAAAAAAAAAGATTTTCTATATCCTTTTGAGGTGTTTCCTCTCTGAGTCATTTCCAATGAGAATAAAGACTCCCTCATTCTCCCTCACCTCCCCCCATTCAACTACATTGCAAAAGCTTTTACTTGACTCTCTTATGTGAAATATCTTCATCCATTTGACCTCCCCTTTCCCTTTCTCCTATTACATTCCCTTTTCACCTATTCATTCTATATTTATAATATCTTATACCTTCATATTCAGCTCTCCCCTGTCACTTATCTATATAAGCTCCTTCTGACTGGTCTACAAATGAGAAGTTTCATATGAGTTATAATAATCTTCGCACAATGTAGAGTTACAAGCAGTTCAGAATCATTACATAGCTCATAATTTGCCTTTCCCATCCACCCTTTCTCTACGTTGGCTGAGTCTTATCCTTGGAGATCAAACTTTCTGTTCATCTCTGGTGGTTTCAAGAGAAAAGTTTGAAATTCCACTATTTCATGGAATGTCCATCTTTTCCCTGAAAGAGGACGTTCAGTTTGTTCAGTGGTTAATTCTTGTTTGTTATCTAAGCTCTTTGGCCTAATGAAATATTATATTCTAAGCCCTATGTGGCCTTAATGTAGATGCCACTAAATCCTGGGTAATATTGACTGTAGCACCATGACATTTAAATAAGACTACTTGAGCAATGTGCAAATTCTGGAGAATTTCTTTTAAAATGAAGTCAAAGCTTTTATTTTTCCTGGTCATGACTTTCAGATAGCCCAATAATTTTTAAATTATCTCTTCTGCATCTGTTTTCCCCATCAAATACTTTTACAAGGAGCTATTTAACAATTTTTCTAATTTTTTTTCATTGTTTTAGTTTTGCTTTATTGTTTTTTGATTTCTCACAAAGTCATCAGTTTTCCTTAGCTCAATTCTACATTTGATGGTATTGGCTTCTGTTTTTTAAAGGAAGAATTTATTTATTCTGAGTTTTACAATTTTCCCCCTATTCTTGCTTCCCTCCCCCCGCCACCCATAGAAGGCAGCGTGTTAATCGTTAATCTTTATATTGTTTCCATGGCATAAATTGATCTAAGTTTAATGTGATGAAAGAGAAATCTTATCTTTAAGGAAGAAAAATAAAGTATAAGAGATTTCAAAATTACATAATAAGACTACTTTTTTCCCCACCACCACCACTGAAGGACCTCAATTCCTTCAGATTCTTATGACAGACTCTCACTGTTCTCCTGGACTGTGCTCTGCTCTGTGGATGACCCTGCTTCATTATGTAAATTGGAGGCACTAGACTATGCCTAGGGTCTGAATATAGACAAAGAAGCAGAGTCTTGTCTCAGGGAATAGTGGGGAGAACTTGACAGTCTCCCCCCATCTCTTTACTGTCTGTGGACTGAGCATTCTGGAACCAACTGCCTGGTGACTTCTTACTAGTTGTTTCCATGGCTAGGTCTGCACTGAGTTCTAAGCTAAACTGGACTCTGCATTCACTCTGTCAGAGATTTCATACTTACCTTCCAAGTTGACTTTGGTGATCCTTGGTTGGGAGATCTAGAAAATGCTCCAGCTGCCATGAACTCTGGCACCTCAGGATCTCAGGAGCCCCAGGGCCTATTCCTGGTGGGCTGGAGCTGCTTTGCTTCAATGTGCCATGGCTGTGGCCTGGGTTGTACTTTGACTTATTCCAACACTTATCCTAATTTTATAGACTTTTCTCATTCATCTATCATGTATTCTTGGACTGGAAAATTATATCACTTAATTGTTTTGTGGGTTCTGTCACTCTGGAATTTGGTTAGAATTATAATTTAATGGCTTATGGCCTTTTAAGGTAAAGGGTTTCTGAGAATTCCTGCTTTTATGTTGCCATGTTGACTGCACCTTTGCACGTGAAGATTCTTTAGCTAATACTTTAGTTCATGAAAGTTGAATATAGTAGAGGGAGGGTAGTTAGAGATTGTGATCATATATGAATCTTAGTTATTTTGATTTAGAGAATAATTTAACTGACAAGGATTGTATTTCTATTGGGAGAAAGGATGGGAGTGGATTTAGATGGTTTGAACATGAATTAAACACAAAGTAAATTTGCTTTATTTGATTCATTAAATAAAATTGGAGGGAGTGTACTTAGAGAGGCTGGATATAAATGTATCATGAAGTGATTTTGTTGTACATGATACTTTAGTTCATGGGAATTGAGGTTTGGTATAATTGATTAAAATTTGAAATTGTTTAAGGCGTTTGAGAAGTGTATTTAATGGGACCATTGATGATAGTATACTTTGACACAGGCAGTAGGTGTAGGGTAAAGGGTTCTATAAATCAATCATTCATCCCTTGAGAATTGTATTTCTATGAGGACAGATAAAAGGAATATATCTTGGAAGAGTTGGTGGTTTAAAATCAAATTTAAAGCAATTAAAATATTAAAAGAAGGATTAGATTAGGAGGAGGTGAGTCATTAGAGGATAAATGACACAGAAAAAGATACAAAGGCATATTATATATGTAAAGGGAAAGAATGAAACATGTAAGCACTGAGTAAATCTTCTTCTCAAGATATTTGCTCCAAAGAGGGAATAACATACCTTCCCAAATGGGTTCAAAACTTAATTCTATCCAATTGGAAAATGCATGGCATGAGTCAGGGGAAAGAAGGGGGAAGAAAAGGATCACAAAAGTAAAGTAAAGGCAATGGCAAAGTTGTAAAGAAAAGATAATGGGAAATGAAGAAGGAAAGGGAGTAAAATGAAAAAAACTGATAAAAAAAGACTGTAGTCAGAAGTAAAATAGTGATGAGAAAGTTGAAGGGAAAAGAAAATAGAAAAATACAAGTAGGGAGAAATAACAAGGAGGGAAATACAGAATTATTAATCAGAACAGTAATGTGAGTGGGGCAAACTTTCCTTTAAAACAGAAGTAGATAGCAATAAGGACTATAAACAAGATTTCCACAATATATATTATTTGTACGAAACACATTTGAAGAAACACAGCATAAAGGTAAAAGACTGAGGCAGAACATGTTATATACTTTGGCTGAAGCAGAAAATAGCAGATCTCAGACAAAGTAAATGTATAACTACATCTCAGTAGAAGGAATAAGAAAGGAAACTACATCTTCTGAAAAGGTACCATAGGCAATGAAGAAATATCAAGATTAAGTCTATATGCACTATTTGCTAAAGCATTCAAATTCTTAAGAAGAAGCTAAAGAAGGTCCTGGGAGACATAGACAGCAAAACTCTTATAATGTAATAGTAGAATTCCCTTTTCTCAGAATTAGATAAATATGACCACAAATATACAAGAAAGAAATTAATAAGATGAATAGAATTTTAGAAAATTTAGATAGGAAAGACCTCTGAAAAAATTTGAATGGGAATAGAAAGGAATGTGCCTTTTTCTCTGCCATATAAGATACTTCCAAAAAAATTGATAATGTATTAGGGCATAAAAATCTCAACAGACAAATGTAGAAAGGAGCAATATTAAATGCATATTAAATGCAGATCGTGATGCAATAAAAATTACATGTAATAAAGAGCCACAGAAAAGGGAATTAAGAATAATTTAGAAACTAAGTAACACAGTTTTAAGGAGTGAGTGAGTGAGTCAAATGACAAATCATGAAACAAAGCAACAATTTCAGCAAAGACAGTGACAATGATGAGATATCATTCCATACTTTATGGGATGAAGTCAATGCAGTTTTTAAGAAAATTTTGTAACCCTAAATGCTTATAATGAGTAAAATGGAGAGGGAGGAGCTCAATGAATTGGAATGCATCTAAAAATGTTAGAAAAAGAAAAAAATCAAAAATACTCAAACAGCAAAGTAAAATAAAAAGACAAACTAATGCAATTAAAGTAATAAAGCTGTTCAATAAACAAATATAAGTAAGTTTTGGTTTTAGAAAAAACATTAAAATTCATGAACATTTGATAATCTGATTTTTTTAAAAAGAACATAAAATTGCCAGTCTCAAAGATGAAAAGGGGTAGACTCACCATTAATAAGGAAGAAATTAAATTAATAATATGGAGCTATTTTGCTGAAATGTATTAGAACAAATTTGATAATCTATGTGAAGTGGATGAAACTATAAGCAAAACTATAAGCAAATTTGATTAGCAGAAGAGAAAATAAAATATTTAATCAATGCCATTTCAAAACAAGAGATTTTATAAAAACATCAGTGATCTACCTAAGGCAAATAAACAGATTGACATGGATTTACAAGCAAATTCAACCAACCATTTAAGAAATTTTTAATTTAAATTCTATATATGCTATTTTAAAAAAAATGTGTTCTCCCAAGCTCTTTTTAATGACACTAATACATTGCTGATTTCTACAACAGGTAAAACCAACAGACAGTAATTTATAGACCAATATAATTAATAAATATTGATGCAAACAATTAAAATAGAATTTTTACAAAGATTAGAACACATTTTTAGTTGGAAAAATAGTAGGTTTAGGTAGGTTTTATATCAGCTATGCAAGGAGTTTTCTATATAAGAGAAATAATCAATATAATTGATCATGTCAGTAACAAAATTAACTGATATCATATGATTATCTCAGCAAATGTCAGAAAAATATTTTGAAAAATAAAACTTTTATTTATATTAAAAGCAATATAGCAGGGGCAGCTAGGTGGTGCAGTGGATAGAGCACCAGCCCTGGAGTCAGGAGTACCTAAGTTCAAATCCAGCCTTGGACATTTAATAATTACCTAGCTGTGTGGCCTTGGGCAAGCCACTTAACTCCATTTGCCTTGAAAAAAAAACTTTAGAAAAAGCAATATAGAGAACCAGCCCTAGAGTCAGAAGGACTAGAGTTCAAATCTAGCCTCAGGCACTTAAAATTATGTAGCTGTGTGGCCCTGTGCAAGTCACTTAACCTCATTGCTTTACAGAAACCTAAAAAAAAAAACTCAATAGATTTTATAGGGATAAATAGAGTTTTCCTCCAAATGGTAAGCAATATCTATCTAAAACCATCAACAAGCATTATAAGTAATGGGTATATATGAGCAGTATTTACAGGAAGATCAGGGGTGAAAGAAGGATGCCCATTGTTACCTCTACTATTCAATAATGTATATGAATTGTTAGTTTTAGCAATAAGAGAAGAAAAAGCCACTGAAGGAATTAAAATAGGCAAGGAATAAACAAAGATTTCATTCTGTGCAGGTGCTAAGATGGTATACTTAGACAACTCCAGAAATTCAATTTAAAAACTATTTGAAACAATTAACAACTTTTACCAAATTAGCAGTATATAAAATAAAACCCCATAAAAACATCAGAATTTCTATATATTACCAATTAAGTTTAAGAGTAAGAGATAGAGAATTCCAATATAAAATACTTGATAATCAACCTCCTAACACAAATCCAGAAACTATATGAAGAAAATTTCAAAATACTTTTCACACAAATAGAGTCAGATCCAAACAACTGGAGCAATGTCCATTGGTAATGGTTCTGATGAGATAATATAACAAAAATGCCAGTTCTACTCAAATCAAATTACTTATTGAGCACTATACAAATCAAACTTTTAAAAAACTGTTTTTCATAGTTAGAAAACTAGTAATAAAGTATATCTTGTGCAAAAAAAGGACAAAAATTTCAAGGTAATTGATGAAACAAATGCAAAGGAAGGAAGGTTAGCTGTACCAGATCTATAACTATTTTATATTGTGGAAGTCATCAAAGCTTATATTGGCCAAGAAATAGAGAAAGGCAACAGTGGATTAGATAATGTAGAAAAAAATAGTAGTAAATTGCAAATTAATCTATGGTTTGAAAAACTCAAAAACTTTATTTACTGATATAAGAACTCACTATTAGACAAAAACTGCTGGGAAAACAGAAAATAGCATGGCAAAAACTAGGCATAGACCCACATCTCACCCACTATACCAACATAAGTTGAAAGCAGGTTAATGATTTAGAAATAAATGTTTATTATCATAGACCAATTAAAAGAACAAGAAATACTCTATCTGTCAGATTTATGGAGTCAGAGACAAAAGGTAAGGAATGTTATAAGTTGAAAAATTGATGATTTTCACTACATTAAACCAAAAAATAAATAATTAAACCAAATAAAACTATTGAAGTCACAATTAGAAGAAATGCAGTAATCTGGGAAAGAATTTTCTCAGCTAATATTTCTGATAAATTACTCATTTTAAAAATATATAGAGATCTGAATAAAATTTATAAGATTGCAAATCATTCTTCAACTCATAAATGATCAAAGAATATTAAATAGCAGTTTTCAGATGAAGAAATTAAAATTACTTTAGGTCATGTGAATAAGCACTACAAATCATTATTGTTTAGAGAAATGCATACTAAAATAACCATGTGATACCACCTCATATATATCACATCAAAAAGGAACATATTCAAATGCAGGATAGGAAAATTGGGACACTAATGTACTGTGGATGAACTTCAGAAATGATACAGACATTCTGGAGAAGAATTTGGAGCTATGTCCAAAGGGAAAATAAAACTGCATATCCTTTGATTCAGCAATACAACTTCTAGGCCTGTAACTCAAAGTAATCATAAAAATTGGGAAAAGTTCCACATGTTAAAAAAAAATCTTTAGTAGCTCTTTTTCTAATGATAAAAAAGTGTAAATTGAAGGAATGCCTTATCAATTGGGAAATGACTGAACAAGTGCTGGCTTATGAATGCTATGTAGTATTATTGTTCTGAAGAAAATCATGGGAAATCGGACTTCAGAGAAACTTCCAAGGTTTGCATGAACTGAGGTTAAGTGAAGTGAGCAGAACCAAGAGAAAATTGTTTACAATTACAATATCATGACAAGATCAACTATGAAGGAAATATTTCCTCTCAGCAATTAATGAACTGCTCAAGAACAATCCTAAGAGACCTTTAAGGAAATATGCCATCCAAATCCACAGAAAAAACTCTTGAGTATGGATGCTGTGCAATGCCTCTGATATACACTTTATAAAAGTTCTTTCATGATTTTCTTTCTTTTACATGGTTTAGTCCCCTTAGTTCTATTGCTTCTTTCACAAAATGGCTTTTATGAAAATTTGTTAAACATAGTTGTTAATGTACAACTTTTACTAGATTGTTCACCACCATGGGGAGGGAGGGGGAAGGGAGGGAAGTACAGTAATATGGAACTCATAAACTTAAAATTGGATGAATGTTGAAAACTATATTTGCATGTAATTAGAAAAAAATGAAATAAAATATAAGAAATGTTAGTAAAACCTGTTTCCAGTTTTGAGATGGCGCAGTACTTTTGTATAATGATGGTGAGTTGAATCATTTCATTTCTTGTGTATTCCAGGTTTAATCTCATTACTTAAGAGATTTGTGACATTTGTACTAAAATATTTCTTGCATCACATTTTGTTTGTATTTGTTTTATTCTGGTGTATTTTGTCTTCTGTTATACAAAAATAGTGTCACTGACCTTTCTATACTCAACATCAAACTCATCATCATCATCATGACAACAAAGGCAATCTGTCACCCTATGCTCCACTATTTTTGTTTTTTTTTAGGTTTTTTTTTGCAAGGCAAATGGGGTTAAGTGGCTTGCCCAAGGCCACACAGTTAGGGTAATTATTAAGTGTCTGAGACTGAATTTGAACCCAGGTACTCTTGACTCTGGTGCTGGTGCTTTATCCACTATGCCACCTAGCTGCCCCTTCCCCTATTTATGTTTTGACAAAGGAGAAACTATTTCAAACTGAAAATCTTCCTAACACATGCAATAACATTTCAAAAATGTAAGTTGCCAGGACTTTGAGTATCTTCCTGGAAAATAACAGCTATCACAGAAGACTCAAGGTTTAAAAGTTCACAGTGTACATCATCACAACTGAATTTCCTTTTCTTTTCAACAATCTCATCATTATAGATGAATTGAGCTTTTAAATGGTGATTAATGCTATATAGTGATGGTCATGTTTAGCAAGGGTTTTTAGGAATCAACATTTACATATTTACACTTTTTTAATCATTCCTTAATCACCAATTTATTCTTTTTACCCATGGCAAAATATGGATCAAATAGATGTTTTTAGTTCAAATATCATAATTATACCAAAAACTAAAATGAAAGCAAATGTTTAAAGCTAGCCATATATTAAGCAGATCTAATTTCAAGGACACTGCTGGCAGCTGAAATTATTTTTCCTACTTAAGTTTTATACAGTATTCTAGAATCACACTCCTTAATTTTTGTCCTTAACCTGAAAGTCTTGATTGCTCTACAATACAAACGTCTTTTAACAGATTTAAAAATTCCTTACTTGCCTAAAATAATTCTTTTTAAATAAAGAATTTGATAAGAGAGAAATGAGGACTCTGATATCTACATATCAATAAAGAGCTATATTTATAAAATTGCATTCTGCATCTTCTCAATTTTATTTGTGCCAATCTGAGGAAGTACTGGTTTCCTACAGTGAGAATTCCATGACAGAGTTATGTGCTGTTTTTCACAATAAGGTAGTTCAAAGTAAGGGATTTTATAATATCTCTTCAGTATTCTTTTTAAGCTGTTGAGCAATCTGAATTGCAAAGGCATTAAGATTCCTGGTTTACATATATAAATTTTCTAGACTTTCTAGTTAACTATATCCAATGATTAAGACATCATCTTCTGCCATTAATAATTTAATGCTCCTTAAGAAGAGTTAGGGAAGAGGTAAGATTGTGAGTTAAAAATAGAACTTCCCTGAGTTCTTCAAAATTGCCTTTCAAATAATGGTAAAATAATTTGTGAAAATGAATTTGTAAGTAGTAATATGAATAAAAGAATAAGGTGAAACAATTTTACTTTCAGAAAGTTTAAAAGATCAATATGAAAGGTCTCTCACACAAGTATAAGAGTGGAACTCAGTTCAACTAGGGCAAACCCATGGCAAGACAGCAGTAGACCTTAGAATTAAATGAATCAATGACAGTGGTTTCCAGAACTCTCGGGCCACAGTAATTAAGGAGTCAAGGTGGGGGACAAAAAACAATCAGAAACAAATTACAAGGGTCCCTATGAAGGAACTTGGTGCAAGACTCTGTTTCATCGTTCATACAATAAACTCCATCACAGTTCTTGTTCTTAGTTTCAAGATGAGAATGAACACTAGCATATCATAGCTTGGACTCACAGCATAGCAGAAAACTGCCTCAGAAGAGAAAAAAAGTCCTCATTGCTGATCACAGAACAGAACATAAACCAGAGGAATAGTAAATTTACTTCTCCATAGGTCATATTATGGTAGGAGAATTGAAAACTTGCAGATGACTAAAACAAAGTGAAAAGAATGATGGAAAAAGTCTGAAACTAAGGACAGTCCCCACTCCACTTTGGGAGCAAAGTCCAACTTTAATGTAAGATTGGAAAAATAAAATCATCAGATAATTGTAACAAAAGTAGAAAATCAAAAAATGTAGAATTCAATGGAAAATTTGATGTAACAATTCAGAAGAAATATAAGGAAATCATTAAAGATAAATCATGGGCTTATGGGATCTGATACTGAAAAAAAGGAGTAGAGCTAAGATAACAGTGTACACATCAACAACATTAAGAGGTGAGCAGCCTTGATGGAAGCAACTCCTTTCAGCAATCCAGAGAGCTAAGACAATTATATTTTACTGGTTATGTACTATATTATCCTCAACCAGAGGAAGAAAAACAAAACAAAACACACAGAAAGAAAACAAACGTTCTGAAACTGCTGAACATTTTATAAAAATTACTTATGCATTTCTTTCCCTTAATCCTAATTCCTTATGCCAAAATTATTAACTTGTAAATATATTTAACAAAATATGTATTTAAAATGCTAACCTGATTATTCCCTGGTGAGTAGAAAGAGTTGGCAAAGAGAGTGGAGAGAAATATTGTAACTTGGAATTGTGCATGTAAAGATGGATGAAAATGAATAAATAAATAAATAAATATATTTGGTACCCTATGATTATAGGGTACCAACTATGATCAAACTGACTAGTTATTCTAAATGAAAATGTTATTCATATTAGGATTTATTTGTAGTATATTATTAGTAGTAATAGTATTCTTAAAACTGTTATCTTTATTAAAATATAAAGAAGTGACTAAATTGTGCATGGAAGGGTGATTTAAAAAACAAAATTGGGAAGGGAAAATGTCATAAAAAATGGGTCTTGAGATTTAAAATAATGCAGCAGTAACAGGTGGGTATTGAAGGCTGGTTATTTTGGTATTTTATCTCAACTGGTTGAAGAGGAAACAAAGTACAACTGAAGAGTTTCAGTAGTCTTATAGAGATCTGAGAAAACTAGAGGATAGGACTTAAAAGGGTGTAGAGAACAAAATTAGAATGGTGAGGGGTGGGAAGATAAGGGAGAGAATTTCAGAAGCCTATTGTAAAATAAGGAATGAAAGAATAAGAAAAGATAAGGAAGCCAGAATAGGTAAGAGAATCTGAAAGAAATATAATGAATAAACATAAGATCGAATAATTATACATTTGAATGTGAAAGGGCTGAATTCACCTAAAGAATTGAAATATAGCAGAATCCAAAAATATGTTATTTACAAGAGATACATTTAATAAGAGAAAATATATACAATGTTAAAATAGAGAGCTAGAGTAGAATTAGTTTTATGTCAATTAATGCCAAAAAAATGGTAGAAGCAGCAATTAAGTGCTTGGCTAAAGTATGTATAATGTTAAGAGAGAAAAAAAGTACAATTTAATAAAAGATACTATAGACATTGAAAAAATATCACTACTGAATCCAGATATATTAAATAATGTATGATTTAAATCATTTTATATTAAGAAATTTTTTTATTTATTTTGAATTTTACAATTTTTTCCCTAATCTTACTCCCCCCCAAAGAAAGCAGTCTATTAGATTTCATATTTTTCCCATAACATACATTGATCTAGGTTGAATCAAATCATATCCTTAAGGAAGAAACATAAAGTAAAAGAGATAGCAAAGTTACATAATAAGATAAATTAAAAAAAAATTAAAGGTTTCTGGTCTTTGTTCAAAGATCAGAATTCCTTCTCTGGATACAGATAGTATTCATCAAAGATAGCCCAAAATTTTGCCTGATGGATGCACTGATGGAATGAGCAAGTCCATTCAGTTTGATCATCACATATATGTTGTTGTTAGGTGTACAATGTTCTGGTTCTGCTCATCTCACTCAGCATCAGTTTGTGTAAATTCTTCCAGGCTTTCCTGAATTCTCATCCCTCCTGGTTTATAATACAACAATAGTGTTCCATTATACCACATATAAAACAAATTGTTCAACCAAAACCCATCTGATGGACATTCTCTCTGTTTCCAATTCTTTGCCACCACAAACAGGACTGCTATGACTATTCTTGTACAAGTGATATTTTTTACCATTTGTCATAAACTCTTCATGGTATAGACCCAATAGTACTATTGCTGGATCAAAGGGTCTGCACATTTTTGTTGCCCTTTGGTCATAATTCCAAATTGCTCTCAAGAAAGGTTGGATGAGTTCACAACTCCACCAAAAATATATTAGTGTCCCAGATTTCCCACATCCCTTTCAACATTGCTCATTATCCTTTCTGGTCATATTGACCAATCTGAGAGGTATGAGGTGATAGTTCAGAGAAGCTTTAATTTGCATTTCTATAATAATCAATGATTTAGAGCAATTTTTCATATGACTATGGATTGCTTTGATTTCCTCATATGCAAATAGACTTTATATATCTTTTGACCATTTCCCAATTAGGGAGTGGCTCATCTTTTTAAAACTTTGACTTAGTTCTCTCTATATTTTAGAAATGATTGCATCCTCAGAAATACTTGTTGTAAAAATTGCTTCCCAATTTGGTTCAATTATTTTGGTTACAGTGGTTTTATCTGTGCAAAAGCTTATTAATTTAATGAAATCAAAATTGTCTAGTTTATTTTTAATGATTTTCTGCATCTTTTCCCTGGTCATAAACTTCTTCCCTTTCCATAAATCTCACCAGTAAACTAGTCCTTGTTGTCCTAGTTTGTTTATAATATTGTTTTTTATGTCTACATTCTGTATCCATTTTGATCTTATCTTGGTATAGGGTGTGAGGTGTTGGTCTAATCCAAGTTTCTGCCATACTAACTTTCAATTTTCCCAACAGTTTTTATTGAAGAGATATTTTTTTTATCCCAACAACTGGATTCTTTGGGATTGTGAAATAGAAAATTACTATAATCAGTTTCTGCTATTGCACCTAGTCTATCCACTGATTTCTTAGACAATAAGAGACAGTTTTGATGACTGATGCTTTGTAATATACTTTTAGGTCTCCTAGGGCAAAGCCACACCTTTTTTTGCATTTTTTTTCATTAAATCCCTGGAGATTCTTGATTTTTTATTTCTTCATATGAATTTACTTACATTTTTTTCTAACTCATTGAAGTAATATATTGGAATTTTGATAGGTAGGGCACTAGACAAGTAGTTTAATTTTGGAAGAATTATCATTTTTTATATTAGTTCATCTATCCATGAGCAGTTGATATTTGCCCAATTATTTAAATCTGATTTTATTTCTATGAGTAGTATTTTATAATTATGTTCAAAAAGTTTCTGATTCTGACTTGGCAGGTAGACTCCTGGGTAATTTATATTGTCTGAAGTTATTTTGGATGGGATTTCTCTTTCTAGCTCTTTCTGCTGCATCAGTGTAGGCATATATAGAAATGTTGAGCATTTATGAGGGTTTATTTTATATCCTGTGACCTTGTTAAAGTTGTTAATTATTTCTAGTAGGTTTTTAGATGGTTTCTTCATATTCTTTAGGTATACTGTCATGTCATCTGCAAAGAATGATATATTTGTTTCTTCTTCCCCAATTCTCATTCCTTCAGTTTCTTTTTCTTCTCTTATGGCTGAAGCTAACATTTCTAATATGGTATTGAAGAGTAGTGGTGATAATGAGCATCCTCATTCTCTAATGTTTTTAGTAGGATTGGGGGCTATATTTTTTCACAGATTTTTTTTCCAGTATCTAGTGATATAATCATATATTTCTGATATCTTTGTTATTGATATAATTAATTATAATGATATTTTTCCTAATATTGAACCAACCCTGCATTCCTGAGATAAATTCCACTTGGTCACAATGTACTATCCAAGTGATAACTTTTTTAAACCTTTTACTGAGATTTCATTTAAGATTTTTGCATCCATATTCATCAGAAAGATAGGTCTATAATTTTCTTTCTCTCTTTATTTCTTCCTGGTTTAGGTATCAGCACCATATTGGTGACATAGAAAGAGTTAGGCAGAGTTCTGTCCACCTATTTTTCCAAAGAATTGATATAGAATTGGAATCATTTGTTCCTTAAATGTTTGATAGAATTCACTTGTGAATTCATCTAGTCCTGGAGATATTTTCTTAGGGACTACAATAATGACTTATTGAATTTCTTTTTCTGAGATAGGATTACTTAGGTATTTAATTTACTCTTCATTTAACATGACAATATATTTTTGTAATTATTCATACATTTTGCTTAGATTATCAAATTTGTTGGCATGGATTTGGCAAAATAATTCTGAATTATTACTTTAATTTCTTCCTCATTGGTGATGTGTTCACCTTTTTATTTTTGATACTAGCTATTTGATTTTCTTCTTTTTTTAAATCAAATTGACCAAAGATTTATCAATTTTATTGTTTTTTTCATAAAACTAACTCTTGGCTTTATTTATTAATTCAATTGTTTTCTTGTTTTAATTTTATTAATTTCTCTTTTAATTTTTTAGAATTTCTAATTTGGCATTTAATTGGGTTTTTTTTATTTTTTCTTTCTCTAATTTTTAGTTGCATATTTATTTAATAGATTTCCTCTTTCTCTAATTTATTCATGTATGCAAGTAAAGCTATAATACATTCCATCAGCTGTCTTGAGTGTATCCCATGGGTTTTGGTATGATGTTTCATTGCTGTCCTTATCTAGCATGAAATATTTCTTTCTATAATTTGTTGTTTAATCCACTCGTTCTTTAAAATATGGTTATGTAGTAAATTGGGAAACAGTTTTTAGGACTGGTGTTTCTGACAATGGGCTCATCTCTAAAATATACAGAGAAGTGAGTAATTTTTTTTAATAAGAACAGACATTCTCCAATTGATAAATGGTCAAAGGATATGCAAAGGCAATTTACAGATGAGCAAATCAAAACAATGCATAGTCATATGAAAAATTGCTCTAAATCACAAATTATTAGAGAAATGCATATTAAAACATCTCTGAGGTACCACCTCACACCTCTCAGACTGTCCAATATGAACAAAAATTATAATCACCAATGTTGGAAGGGATATAGGATATCTGGAACACTAATACATTGTTAGTGATGCTGTGAACTCATCCAACCTTTCTGGAGAGCAATTTGGAATTATCTCCAAAAGGCAAGAAAATGTGCATACCCTATGATCCAGCTATACCACCACTGGGTGTATACCCTGAAGAGATTATGAAAAAAATAAGACCATCATTTGCATGAAAATATTCATGGCAACTCTGTTTCTGTTGGCAGAGAAATAGAAACTGAGGGAATGTCTATCAATTGTGGAATGGCTTCACAAATTGTCATATATATATATATATATATATATATATATATATATATATATATATATATATATATGATGGAACACTATTATTATATTAGAAATCAATAGGTATGGGAATCCAGGGAAGCCTGGACAGATTTACATGAACTGATGCTGAGTGAGTTGAGCAGACCCAGTAGTACATTTTATACCCTAACAGCTACATGGGAGTGATGATCAAACTCAATGGACTTGCTCATACCAACAGGGGCAAGAATGAAGCACAATTTTGGGATATCTGTGATGGAAAATATCATCTGTACTCTGAGAAAGAATTGTGGATTTTGAAGAAAGACCAAAGACTATTACCTTTAATTTAAAAAAATCACTGTTGTTTTATTATGTAATTCTGCTATATCTCATACTATATGTTTCTTCCTTAAGAATATGATTTTTCTCTCATCATATTCAACTTAGATCAATGCATACTATTGGAATAATGTAAAGACTAATAAGCTGCTTTCTGTGGGAGTGGGGGAGGGAAGCAAGTTTGGAGGAAAAATTGTCAAACTCAAAAAAGATAAAACCTTTCTAAGATTAAAAAACCCCCAAAACAATAAACAAACAAACAAACAAACAAACAAATAAATAAATAAATAAATAAATAAATAAATAAATAAGTGAACAATCAAACATATAAATGAATGAATAAATAAATAAATAGATAAATAAATAGATAAATAAATAAAACAAGATTATTTACTTTCCAATTAGTTTTGGTTCCATATCTCTCTGACCCAATATTACATGTGATTTTTATTGCATTATCTTCTGAGAAAGATATAATATTACTCTGCCTTTCTGCAACTGATAATTAGGTGTTTATGCCCTAGTACATGGTCAATTTTTGTATGAGTGCCATGTACTGCAGAAAAGAAAGTATATTCCTTTATATCCCAATTCACTTTCCTCCATAAGTTTATAATGTCTATGTTTTCTAACCTTCCTTATTATTTATTTTCTTGTCAGACTTTTCTAAATCTGAGAGTGGAAGGCTGAAGACTCCCACTAGGAGAGTTTTGCTGTCTATGTCTTCCTGTAACTCCTTCAACTTCTCCCCTAAGAATTTGGATGCAATACCATTAGGAGCATACATATTTAGTTATCATTTAAATTATTAAAAGAAAAGTTAAATGAATTACACGTGAAAATACATAATAGTATTATTACAATAAGAAATTTTATTCTCTTCAGAACCAGATAAATCTAAGACAAAAATAAATAAGAAAGAAGTTAATGAAGTGAATAGAATTTTAGATAAAGGATATGATTGATATTTGGAAAACAATTAATGGAAAGAAATCATAGAAATAATAATTTCATTAAAGAGTGCTAATAATGAGTGACATATCTAAACCTATGAGATACAGTGAAAGCAATGATTACAGAAAAGTTTCTATGTCTAAATACATATATTAATAAAACAGAGCAAGAACAGAATGATGTGTGGAGTTGCAATTAAAAAAAATCATAGAAAAATAAAAAAGCTGCAAAGAGTGATAATGTGCCTGACCACAAAATGTTACTATAATGACAAGGAATATCTCAAGACTGACTGATTTGATTCCAAATCAAAACCTCAAAACCTTAAAGAAAAATATCAATTTTTCTGAAGCCCAGAGAAAATTCCTAGAAGAGCTCAAAAATTAAAAAAAGAGGAAAATGGGGAATAGAAATGAGAGTGATGCAAAAAAGATCATATGAAATATTCAGGAAGTTATAAAAAGAGACAAAGACATAAAATGCTGAAGAAAATAACTTTAAAACATAAAAGTCAAATGAAAAAGGAGGTGCAAAAGATAATTGAAGAAAATAGTAACTTAAAAGTTGGATATCTGATTTTTAGTCAGGATCCTAAAACAAATTAAAAAACTAATTAATTAATGAGCTAGTAATGTTCATTGCAATTAAATCAAAAGAATGAGAAATAGGAGAGATTGTGAAATGTCTCTTTGGAAAAAGACTTACATGGACGTTAAATTTGGGAGAGTTAATTTAAGAATTATCAGACTATCTGATAGCCATGATGAGAATAGAGCATAAACATCATTTTCCCAGAAATTTTCATGGGAAACTCTCATGATATTCTAAAACCAGAGGGTACAAAAGACATTGAAATACATAATCAATCACTTTTTCAAAGAAATTCCAAAATGAAAACTTCAGATAATGTTGCAACCAAATTCCAGAGCTCCCAAGTCAAAGGGAAAATATTGCATGGAGCCAAAAAGAAACAGTATCATAGAGCCACAATCAGGAAAAACCAATATTTAAAACTTCAAGATTAAGTGATTAGAGGGTTTAGAAGATGAAATTTCAGAGGGCAGAGGACCTAAGATTATGGTCAAGAATCAACTATCCAACAAAAATGAATATTTAGTGAAATAGAAAACTATTAACTATCAAGTATAAATCTTAAGTAAAACATAAAGAAGTATAGGAAAGGAAAACCATAAATTATCCAAGAACCTTAAACTATTTACATTTCTTTATGGGAAAATGATTTTTGCATCAACTAAGAATTTTCTCATTACTAGGGCAATTAGAATTATTGTTCATTATCAGAAGGAATGGATGTCAGTTGACTATGAGGGGATGATATCTAGAAAACATATTTGAATTAAAGAATGAAAAAAAACCAGTAATATACTAGGGGAAGGAGAAATGGAAAGTTAGAATGAGATAATTATTTTTTTTATAAAATTGAAACAAAGCAAATTTTATGACAGAGAATATGGAGGAACTTAAGAGAAGTTTTTAAACTTTACTCTCATACAAATGGGTGAAATAAGGAATAAGATACATTCATTTGGATATGGTAATTTATCTTATCCTACAGAAATAAAAGAGGAGATAGGATAAGGGAAGGAGTTCTGATAGAAGGGTAGGAGGATTTGGGGAAGTAGTAAGGGGACTTAAAAGAGTTTTGAAGAGAGATAGAGTGAAAGGAATGGGAGAGTAGGATAAACAAACAGGAAATAAGAAGTAAGAAGAAGAATGATCATGCAGTGAAAAAAATTATAGGAAATTTCTTTGATAAAAGTCTCATTTCTCAAAAATATAGAGAATTAAGTCAAATTTATAGGAATTCACATCATTCCTCCTAATGGTGAATGGTAAATGGTAAAAAAATATGAACAGTCAATTTCCATTAGTAATCAAAGCTATCTATATTAATATGAAAAAATTCTAAATGAATATTCATTAGGGGAATACAAATGAAAATCACTCTGAAGTATCACTCCAAAACTATAGGTTTTATTAGTAAGTCAGAAAAAGTTTACATGTTGGAGATAATGTGGGAAAATTTAATCACTAATGGGTTCTTGGATGGGTGTTGAACTATTTCAACCATTTTAGAGAACATTTTCAAAGTATGCACAAGGGGCTAAAAAGCCATAATTACCCTTTGAATTAGCAATATGACTACTGGTCTTGCAACTCAAAGAGATAAAAAGAACTTATATGTTAAAATAGTCTGTATATTGACTCTTTTATTGCAAAAACATTGGGAAATGGCAGCCTCATAAATTGGGAAAGGATTGAAAAAGCTGGGGTATATTATTGTGATGTACTATAAGAAAAGATGAAAAGGATGCTCTCAGAAAGTGAAATGATCAGAAAGAGAAGATCCCTTCATGAAATAATAGCAATTTTTAAAGATGATTAAGAATGAATAATTTGGATAGAGCACCAGCTCTGAACTCAGGAGTGCCTGAGTTCAAATCTGGCCCCAGACACTTTATAATTACCTAGTTGTATGGCCTTGGGCAAGCCACTTAACCCCATATCCTTGCAAAAACTTAAAAAACAGGGTGAATAATTTGGCTATTCTCAGAATGCAAGACAATTCCAAATGACGTATGGTAAAAATGACAGTTTTATGCAGAGAAAGAACTAAATAAGTCTAAATATAAAGGGAGGCATACTATGTACAATTCTCTTAATTTTGTTATTTGTTTATTTGTGGTCTGTTTTAATGCACAGCATAGTATGATGCAATAAATGGCTTCTTTAAAAAATGTAAGTAAAATACATAATATCAATGTTAACAAGATGTGTGATTTTATTATTTTACTAATTTAATAATAAATGTGCTATAGTAGCACAATGAACATGATGTTATCATTTTATATTTTCTTGTACTTGTCTGAGATGATTCAAGATTTTATGAAAATTCTTTACTTTGACCTGAAATTATGAATCTCCAATTCTTATTACTTTTATTAATAAAATAACTAAAATCTTTAGGTTATCAATAGCAAAGGAGTTTTTTGCATTGTTAAATAATAGCACATACAGCAAATGGGACATCCATATTCAAAATACACATCTTATAGATGTTTAATGAGTTGGATCAAGTATATTTTTGGTTTGATAACAAAGAAGTGATTTAAGTTACTATAATAGCTTATGTTTATTAAGAGGAGAAATTTAAAATTAAGAGTTGTTTTTCAACTCTCATTAAAACAGATATGTAATTATCCATCAAAGCAAACAGGTGCTCTCATACACTGGTTTTGAGTAATGTCCCACCAACATCATATAGATGTTATTCCTCAGAGTAATTTCCTTTGTAAGAGGAAAAAGCAATTTTTTACACCCATTCAGTTTTTGATTAAGAACAAAAATAATTATGTACATGCATTTTATATAGGAGGTTATTGAGCATCATTGGGCTTACTACTAAAATTAAAGTTTAAGGAATTTCTGATAAGTATATATATTGCTGCTTTATATGTATGCTAGTCTGCTTGTAGTTTACTCTAAATTTTGAGCTTTAGGTATAGGTCTAATAATAGTAATTATGATAGTACCTATGTATGCAACAGTTATACCTAAATTGCATTAAGTCAACAAATTCAATATCTCCTAGTTAGATAAAATTTTAAAATTATTTAGATAAAATATTCTCAATTCAAGAATTAAAAATTAAGAATGGTGAAATAATTGTATGCCTTTGACTACATCACTGAGCAGTAAAAATTAAAAATAGGAAAGTAGGTAAGTAGGAAGCATTAGGCTAAGAAGACTCAGATGGATAGAGACAGACAGACAGACAGACAGACAGACAGACAGACAAATATGTCTAGATTTATATCCAACAGTGCAGGCAATACGTTATCTAGGAAAAGAACCACCATTTGATAAGAATTTGTAGAAAAACTGAAATGCAAATTGCAGAAATTAGGCTTAAACATGTACCTTGTATCATTCATAACAATAAAAAATGAAATCACCTCAATGTTAAAGGATATATAAATGGACACAAGTATTAATTAGAGGTAGTGAATTGATTATTTACCAAAAGGGAATGTTGATTAGAGATTAAAATATGAAAAATATTAATTGCATGAAATTATAATGATTTTCTCTGATTCATCTGAATAGAGAAATCTAATTTTAAAATTTTCATATCTAATATTCCTACTAGACAGACAATTATCATAAAATCAAGTACATTAACCAATCAATAAGTTATTAAATAATTTGAACCAAGGTTTTCTTGGTTTTATTAAAGATTTTATTTGAGTTTTACAATTTTTCTCTCAATCTCACCTACCTCCTCCCACCCCCCAGAGAATGCAATCTGTCAGTCTTTATTTTGTTTCCATGTTGTACATTGATCCAAATTGAGTGTGCTGAGAGAGAAATCATATTGTAGGGTTATGATTTTTAATCTACTCTGCTATTCAAATACATTTTAAGGGAGAATTCATCCCATTCACATTCAAATTTATGATAAATTATTCTTTATTGCCCTCCATGCTATCTTCCCTCTGCTTGTATTTCCCCCCTTTTCCCTCCCTTTATCCATATTCCTCAATATTTTGTTTCTAAATATCACCCCCTTCAGTGTGTTTGCCCTCCTATATCATTCCTTCCCTTTTCTTTCCCCTTGTCCTTTTCCCCTTATCCCTTCCCTTCCCTTCCTTTTGTTATTTCCCTTTTACCCCTCTCCCTCCCTTTCTCCATCCCCCCTCCCCTTTTCCCCTTTTAATACTTGAAAGGTTAGATGTGTTTTAAGTTAACTAAGTATGTGTAAATTGACTTTAAGCCAAGTCTGATGAGAAGAAGATTTGTGTTTCTAATCTCCTCCCTTCTTACCCTCTATTACCATAGGTATTTGTACAGCTTGATGTAATGAGATTTGTCCCATTCAATCCCCTCCCTCCTCCCTCCTCCTTCCTGTCCCCCTCTTTAAGGAGGTAGTGTTTTTAAAAATCATTCTGAGTCATAGAAAATTCTGAGTATCCATCACTTCTAGCTGAGTATATTCTATCTAATAGAGTTATTAGAGTCTTTCTCCTAAGTGGGGTTAAAGCCAGTTACATCCCATTAGATAGCAGTCTCATGGATAGGACATGGATGTCCATCATTTCTGGCTGGGTATATTCTCTCTGTTAGAGTTACAATTCTCAAGATTTATGATAATCTTTTCCCCCATGCTGGGATATAGCCAATTTCAACTTTTTGGATAGAAGTCTTCTTTTTCTTTTACTACTCCCACCTTTTTTTTTACCTTTTCATGTGTCTCTTGAACCTTTGTTTGATGTCCATATTTTCTATATAGCTCTGGTCTTTTCATCAGGAATTTTTGGAATTCTTCCATTTCATTAAATGTCCATCTTTTTCCCTGGAAGAGAAGGCTCAGCTTTTTGGGATAGTGGATTCTTGGCTCCATTCCAAGCTCCTTTGCTCTTTGAAATATCTCCTTCAAAGCCCTTTGATCACTTAATGTTTCTGCAGCCAGGTCCTGCATAATTCTTACTGTGGCTCCTTAATATTGAAATTCTTTCTTTCTAGGTGCTTGCAGAATTTTGTCTTTTATCTGATAATTCTGGAATTTGGCCACAACATTCCTTGGTGTTTTCATTTTAGGATTATTTTCTGGAGGGGAATGATGTATTCTTTCAATAACTACTTTACCCTCTGGTTCCATGACATCAGGGCAATTTTCCATCACTGGATCCTGTAATATTAAGTCCAGGATTTTTTTCTCTTCAATGTGTTCAGGAAGTCCAATAATTTTTCAGGTTGCCCCTTCTTGACCCATTCTCTAGTTCGGTGGTTTTGCTGATGAGGTATATTTCACATTTTCTTCTATTTTTTTCTATTTTTTTTATTTTGTTTGACAGGCTCTTGCTGTCTCATGAAGTCACTAGTTTCTGCAGACTCCATTCTTTTTTTTAGGGAGGAGTTTTCTTCATTAACCTTTTGTAATTCTTTTTCCAACTGGTCAGTTCTACTTTTGAAAGAGCTTTCCATTTGACCAATTGAGGTTTTGAGAGAATTATTTTTCTTTTTGCCTTTGCCCAATTGAGGATCTGAGAGATTTTTCTCAGTTTGTATTTGTCCAATTGTATTTTCTAAGGATTTATTTTCTTGTTGCAAGGTATTAATCTTCTCTTGGTTTTCTTTTGCCCAATTTTCCAATTGATTTTTAAACTCCTTCTTAATTCTTCAAGGGAGATTTTCTATACTGGAGACCACATCATATTCTCCTCAAAGGTTCTAGGTGTCTCTGAGTTAGGGTCTTTTCCTTTCAAGAATTTTTCTATGGATCCATCTTTCTGCTGACCCTTCTTCATTTTGCTAAGACCTTGAGCTGGGGAGGGGCTGGTTCACAGGGGTTTGGTTTTGGGATTGCTAGAGGTTTTATTCACTGTCTGCAATTTTTCTGGCTGGCCAGTAGGAGGTACTGGTTGCTTTCTCTGGTGTGTCTGTGACCTTGATTGATTGAGGCCTTGTACATTAGCTTGAAGGGAGGGGTTGGAACTATTGAATCCTTTTCCCTTCAATCAGTGGTGGGCTTTACCCTGGGGTGAGGTGGTTCCTCTCCTTATTGTCAGCTGAGCTGTTCCTTCTGCTCACACACCTGTGCCTGAGGCAGAAGTATTCTGCAATTGTTTGTTCTGGGAAGGGGCCTCAACTGCAATGGAGGTGTCGACTCAGAGTTCCTCAGACCTGGAGCCCATGGATGAAGTCTGCAGCTCTTGTGCACCAGAAGTCTGTCCCCCAGCCCTGTCAGCAAACTCCAGAGGGTCAGCTCCAACACAAGTACCTCTGTTCCCCAGTTGACTCAAGCCCCCCAGTCTAGCCCCACCTCTGATCCAGCAGGTTTATCTCTCAGGCCCTCAGACTCCCTGGTTCCAATTCAGCAGCTAATCTGGCTGATCCCAGCTGAAAAGCCCTCTGTGCATGGACACACCTGCCCAAACTTGCCCAAAAGCTGCAGAAGACAAATCCTGAGGCAGATGTTCTTTCTCCTGGCTTTCTTTCTGGATTCTGTGGGTTGGATTTGTCTTAAGAGGTTTGTTTCATATGATAGATGGGGAAAGATCAGGAAACTTTAGAACTGTGCCTATCTTCTCTCTGCCATCTTGGCCAGAAGTCTCCAAGGTTTTCAAAAGAAAAATAATCATGCTGTAACCATATAAGGATACTGTATACTAAAACATTAATAATAAAATTAAAAATTAAAGAAATCTGTAGCAGTTCCTAAAATTTTACAAATAGATTAAAAATAATATTTAGTAATAGAATGGATTTTATGTTTGTATTTTAATAGTCTTTTTAAAAATATTATTTTATTTTTCTCCTAGTTGCCTAAAAATACAAATTTCAACATTCTCTTTCAAAACCTTGAGTTCCAAATTGTCTCCCTTCCTCCCATCCCTTCCCCCCATTTAGAAAGTACCTTATTTGATGAAGGTGAAATTTTGTAGTCATAAAACACATTACTGCTGTAGTATGTTGTAAAAGTAAACAATTCATCTCCCCCAAAAAAGGAAACCTCAAGAAAAAATAGAATAAAAAAAGAGTTTTTCAATCTTTATTCAGAAAGCATCAATTCTTTCTTTGGGATACATAGTACACTTTGTCATAAGTCTTTCAGAATTGCTGAGAAAAGGTAGTTCATTGACAGCTGAATATACTATAATATTACTGTTACTTTGTACATGGTATGTTTCCATTTGTATCTTCTCTTGAAGGTTTTACTGAGAGATCATGTTCATCAACACTTATAATCAAACAGCATTTCATCTCAGTCACATACTACTCTTCTGGAATATAGAAATAGGAATAGGCATGGTTTTATAGTCCTTTGGGAATAGTTCCAACTTGTTCTTCAGACTTATTGAATCATTTCACAACTTCTTCATCAATGAATTAATGACTCAGTTTCCCTTTATTGCTTACAATATTTGTCATTTTCTCCTTCTCTCCTAGAGGTCAATTCAATGAGTATAAATTAATAATTCAGAATTTGTCTAACCTTCATTTCTCCTGCCACTAAAGGATTGACACTTTTAATATGATTTAAATAGATTACATTGATAGCTTCATTTGAAAACTGTTCATATCTCTTGATCATTTATCATTTGGAGAATGACTCTTATTTTTTATAAATTTGATTCAGTAATTTGTATTAGAGAAATGAGGTCTTTATCAAAGAAAGCTTATTTAAAACATTTTCCCAAGTTTCTATTGCTAACTGTATTTTCCTCCATCCAGTTTTCCCCACCCCTATTTATTCTATTCTTTCTCCTTTCCCCTAGTCTGTCATCAATTTTTTTGCATCTGCCTCCTCTGTCACACAATCTTCCTCCTTTTAATCACCTGCCCCTCCCTAGACCTTCCCATGCCTTTCATATAGCTACTTTACTCTTGGGTAAGAAAGATTTCTATATCCGATTGAGTGTGTATGGTATTTTGGTTTTTCCTGAGATGGGTTTTAGAAAGATGGAAACAGTAATGCACTGTTGATAAAGCTACATATTCCTCTAAGTCTTCTAGAAAATAATTTTCAATTATGCAACAATGGAGAAAAAAATGTGAAAACTTTTTGAACCAGAGATTCCCCCTTCTAGACAAATAAATAAGAAACTAATAATTGCAAAAAGAGGCTGACCTATACCAAAATATTTATAACTACTGTGCTTTTTACATTAGCAATGAATAGAAACAAATTGAGTACCAATTAAGAGAATGCTTAAATAAGTTGTGATAAATGAATTTAGTAAATATTGCAGGACTATACAAAATGATTATGATGAAGAAGAGCTTAATTTAATCTGAATGTTATGATATTATAATGGCCATACAAGGCACATGGTAGAAATGTCAAAAGGTATGTACCCCAGTTCTTTGCAGAAATGCAGCCACATGAATGTGGAACACAATATAATGATGAAATTTTTGATATTAGGAATTGTGTTTTATACTTTTTTAATATTTAGTTGTAATAGTTAGGTTTCTTGGATAACTAAGCATTTGGGTTGACAGTCAATATAACAGAAAATACAAGAGATATTCAAATGATACATAAATACAACTATATTTTTAAATTATTTTTTTTACTTGCTATGAATGTAACTATATGGAAAGGGACTATGAATGTGAATAGTACTAAGTTCTAAATAAAAGATAGCATAGATTTAAGTTTAAAAGCATTAGTTTCAACAAATATATCATTTCTGCTTCAGAGGTCTTTTAAGAAATCATTTGACTTAGGTTTATTGTAAAAATTGTCTTTACTGGACCAAAAAAACCCACACACTCTTCTCAGATATTGTAAATATAAAGGGGATCAGAATTTACACCATACTTCATTCTCCCATTTAATCAATCAAAAATTTCTTGAATGCCTCATATTCCAGATAATATGGTAGTACTGAGGAAGATGAGCTGTCTTTACTGTAGTTAATAGTCTATAAAGTTATATAGCTAAAAAAAAAGAAACAACTCAACAATACTGAAAAAATTACCCAGAATACAGAGATCAATATGAGAACAAAATAAGAAAGGAAAGTTTTGTTTTATTTTTCATATGAAGAAAGGGTTTAAATGCTTTTATTACATTGGATCAGGGAAGTTTTGATGAAAGAATGAACTTCAGGGGAATCATTTTGCAATGTTTTGAGTTATACATATTTCTCCTTCCCTCCCTTCCCTCCCCGCTCCCTGAGAGAATGTAATTTAAGAAAGACTCTACATGTGCAATTATGCTAAACCTAGATCTCGATAAATCATGTAGTGAAAAAACAGGCAATACAAGCAGAAAAATAGAAAAAAATAATGACATATACATGACAACTGTTAAAAATTGAATATAATAAGCTTTAAGCTGCATTTATTCTATATAGTTCCCTTCTCATATGAGATTATTTTCCATCACAAGTCTTTTGGAATTGTCTTTGAAAATTGTCTGCTGAAAAGAAGAAATCCAACAATGTTGTTGTTAATGTGCATAATGTTCTTCTGGTTCTGCTTATTTCATTCATAATCAGTTCATTTAAGTCTTTCCAAACTTTTCTGAAGTTCTATCCTTCATGATTCTTCATAGCCCAATAGTATTCTATCATGGTCATAGATCACAATTTATTCAGCCATTCCCCAAGTGATTGGTCATTACCTGAATTTCCAATTCTTTACCACTAAGAAAAGAGTCCCTATGAATATTTTGCCAATGTTTTTACCCTTT
Source organism: Macrotis lagotis (assembly GCF_037893015.1). NCBI lineage: Eukaryota > Metazoa > Chordata > Mammalia > Peramelemorphia > Peramelidae > Macrotis > Macrotis lagotis. The sequence continues at coordinate 470,254,664 of NC_133658.1, read as the reverse complement.
TCCATGATCTTTTTTCTTTTTCATTAATACTTTATTTGTTTTCCCATTATATACAATAGTAACAGGTACCTATCATTTTTACAAGGCTCTGAATTCTACAGTTTTTTCCCCTCTTCCATCTCCCCCAGAGAAAACTGTTTGACAGTCTACATTGTTTCCATGCCATACATTGATGTAAATTGAATGTTATAAAAGTAAACATGAGGGTATACATAAACCTCCTCCTTGCCCAAGAAGATGAGAAACTTCAAGAATAGAGAGAGTGAGTCTGTGTTCAGATTCCAATGGCTCTGTCTCTAGCATGAGTTGCTTTTTTTTTTATCATAAGTCCACCAGAAAAGTTGCTGCAATATTTGTCCTTCAGTTGCTATTACTAGCTGTACCTCCACTCCATTTCTCCCCACTCTCATTTATTGTATTCTCTCTCATTTCATCCTGGCCCTGTCCAAAAGTGTTTCAATTATACGTACTCTCTCCCTTAATCTTCCCTCTCTTCTATCACCTGTTCCCCCCTTCCCTCCCCACATTTCCCCTCATCCTATCCATTTCCTCCCATCCTTCTATAGGGTAAGATAGATTTTCTCACCCTATTAAGTGTGTATGTCATTTCCTCCATGAGCTTTTGGCTTTTTGGGGCAGTTTTATTTATTCCTGCTTTCTTGCAAATTCATCACCTCCCATTTTGCATTTGAAGGAGCTATTTTCTTCAGAGAGCTTTTTTATCTCTTTTCCATCTGTCTAGTTTTGCCTTATAAGGCATTCTTCCCCTCGCTTGCCTTTTGCTTTTTCCATTAGGCCGAAACTGGTATTTAACATTATTTTCTTCAGAATTTTTTTGTATATCTTTCCGCTTTGATTTGGTTTTCATGATTTTTCTGCATCACTCTCATTTCTCCTCCCAATTTTTCCTCCACCTCCTTTAATTGCTTTTCAGTCTTTTTTTGAGCTTATTCATAGTATGAGCCCATTTTCTATTTCTCTTGGAGGTTTAGGATAAGGAAACTTGGATTTTGTCAGCATCTGAGCATGTGTTTTGGTCTTCCATGGCACTAAAGTAATTCTTTATGCTCAGATTCAGATTGTTTACTTATTTCCTCAGCCCAAGACTAATTTACAGCACTTCCAAGGCTTTGAGGTCCCACACTGTTTTATGCTCTCTAGCCTGTGCTTTGAAATGTATATTACCATAGCACTACTCTTTGCCCTGAGGCTATAAGGAGAGATCCATCTTGGTTATTTAATATGGAAGCCCAAACTGCAATATCTGCATGTAGGCAAACCACAGGGTCCTACCCCAGGGAAAGCATAGAAATCTCTGCAGACTTCCCTTACCATCTCTGGGGGTACAGGCTGCTTTCTCCTGATTCTCGCTGCAGGTTCTGTGGCCAGTGTTCCTAACTCTACATTCTTTCTGGTTCAGCAGAATTGTCTGCCCCTTCAACCTATTGTTGGTGATCTTTGGGCTGCGCTGGGCTGCGCTGGGCTGCGCTGGGCTGCACCATGGCTTTTTTTCCAACCTCCGGTCCTGGTGAAACACCCCTTTCCCGTAGAACTTCTAAATTATCTGGGACTGTGAAAATGTATCACTTAGTCTTTCTGTGGGCTCTGATGCTCTAAATTTTGGCTACAAGCCATCCTTTGCTTGTTGGGAAGTTGTTTTTTTTTTGGGGGGCGTTTGGAGTTCTTGGGAATAGCTGCCTTCACACTGCCATCTTGTCTCCACTCCCCATGATCTCTTTGATATACAGACCAATGAGTGGTTAATCTTGGATAATAGGGTATGCACAATTTTATTGTCTTTGACCATTTGTCCAAACTGCTCAGCAGAAAGGTTGGATCTATTCACAACTATACCAACAATGCATAGTGTCCCAGTTTTACCAAAATTCCTCCGACATTGATCATTTTCCTTTTTGGTTATACTGTCAATCTGATAAGTGTGAGGTGGCACATGAGAGTTGTTTTAATATGCATTTCACTAATCAATAATGATTTAGAGATTTTTTTAATATTACTATAGAGAGTTTCAATTTCTTCATCAGAGAATTGTGTTTCCGTGACCATTGATCTCTTTCTCATTTATTCAAGTATGTATTTAGAGATATAATATTTCCCCTAATATCTGCTTTGACTGTATCCCATAAGTTTTGCTGTGTTCACTTTATTGTCATTGTCATTTGTGAAATTAGTAATTTATTATGTAATTTGTTGTGTGATCCACTCATCCTTTAAAATTAGACAATTTAACTTCCAATTAGTTTTAGATCTGTCTCCCCATGACCCTTTACTGCATATGATTTTTGTAGATCATGGTGTGAGATGGATGCGTTCAATATTTTTACCATTCTGTAATTGATTATGAGGTATTTATGCTCTAATACATGGTAAATTTTTGTGTAGGTGCCATCTACCACAGAACAAAAGTATACTCCTTTCTATCCTAAATTCATTTTTCTCCAGAGGTTTGTAACATCTTTTCACCTCTTTAGCTTTCTTCTTATTTGTTTTATGGTTCAATTCATCTAATTTTGAGAAAGGGAGGTTGAGGTCCTCCACCAGCATAGTTTTGCTGTCTCTATTGTTTTTAGGAGGTGATCCATGACTATTTTGGCCTCTGGCTCCAGAATATCAGAGAAACTCTCCTTTATGGTTGCCTGGATCAGGGCTGTTTTTTTTTCTTATCAGCAGTTTTTGGTTTTGTTTTGTTTTTTGTTTTGTAATTTGTTGCAAGGCAATGGGGTTAAATGACTGACCCAAGCTCACAAAATTAGATGCTTATTAAGTTTCTGAGATGAACTCCAATTCTCCTAACTCCAGGGCTACTGTTCCATCCACTTCATCACCTCACGGCCCCCATGCTCTCTTTTGATCATGATTTTCAAGTAGTCCAATTATTCTTAAATTATGTCTCCTATTTCTATTTTCTAAGTCAGTTGTTTTTGTCAATAATGTATTTTTCATTCTATTGAAATTTTTAAATTTAAAAAAAAATTTATATTTTATTTTGTTATTGCAATAATCTTGCTGTGAGAGTAATCATAAACTCCCCCCAAAAAAAATAATGAGAAATCTCAAGAATAGTGAGAAAGATAAAAAATGTAATTCAGACTGCATTCAGATTCCAGTGGCTCTGTCTCTTGGATGAGTTGCTTTCTTTATCATAAGTCAACCAAAGAAGTTGCTTCATTATTTTCCCACAGTTGCTATTATTAGCTGTATTTCCCTCCACCCTACTACTTCCCATTCTCAGTTTTTCTGCTATTTTTTTCCTTTCATCCTCTGTTCAGAAGTATGTTGTATCTGAGTATACTCTCCCATGATCTTCCCTATCTTCTATTACCTCTTCCCCCTTCCCTCCCCTTGTCCCCCCTTATCTGATCCATTTCATCTCATTTTTCCTCTAGGGTAAGATGGATTTATATACTCTATTAAGTGTGTATCTTATTTCCTCTCTGAGCCATTTCTGATGAGAGTTAAGACTCATTCATTTTCCCCTGTGTTCCTCCATTCCACTCGATTTTAAAATCCTTCCTCTTGACTCCTAAGTGAAATACCTTAGCCCTTCTTCCTCTCTTTTACCTTCCTCTCAGTACTTTCCTTTATCACCCATTGACTCCAACTTTTTACTATATTACACCATCATATTCAGTCCTTTCTGTGCCTTATCTATATATGTTCCTTATAACTGCTCTTCTAAATGAGAATGTTCATATTAATTATCAATATCTTCTTCCAATGCAGGAATACAAACATTTCCTCATAGTTAGTCCTTCTTGTCCACCCCTTCTGTAGTGCACTTGAATCCTGTACCTGGAGATCAAACTTTCTGTTCAGCTCGGAGTCTTTCAAAAGGGAAGTTTGAAAATCCTCTCTTTCATCAAAATTCCATCTTTTCCACTGAAAGAGAATGTTCAGTTTAGCTGGGTAATTAATTCTTGTTTCTAAACCAAGATCTTTTGCCTTTCAGAATATCATATTCCAAGTCCTATGAGACTTTAATGTAGAAGCTGCCAGATCCTGTGTAATCCTGAGTATAGAGACACAGTAGTTAGATTGTTTGTTCTGGCTTTTACTATTTTCTTTTTGACTTGGGAATTCTGGAATTTTGCTATAATATTCCTGGAAATTTTTCTTTTGGGATCCCTTTCAGGAGGTGATCAGTGAATCCCCTCAATTTATGTTTTACCTTCTGTTTCTAGGTTCTCAGGGCAGTTTTGATGAATTATTTTATGAAAAATGAAATATTGTTCTTTTCCTGTTCATGACATTCAGGTAGCCCAATAGGTTAGGTTTTTTTGTTTTTTTTTAGCAAGGCAGATGGGGTTAAGTGGCTTGCCCAAGGCCACACAGCTAGGTAATTATTAAGTGTCTGAGATCAGATTTGAACCCAGGTACTCCTGACTCCAAAGACGGTACTTTACCCACTATGCCACCTAGCTGCCCCCCCCCCAATAATTTTTAAATTATCTGTTCTGGATCTCTTTTTAAGGTCACTTGTTTTTCCAATGAGATATTTGACATTTTCTACTAAATCTTTTTGGTACAGTTTATTTCTTCCTGGGTTCTCCTAAAGTCATCCACTTCCTTTAGTTCAATTCTGCATTTTAAGGAGCTATTTTCTTCAGAGAGTTTTTAATTTCCTTTTCCATCTGGCCAAGTCTGCTTTTTAAGGCATTCTTCTTCTCATTTGCCTTTTGTGTTGCTTTTTCCATTTGTCCTAAACTGGTTTTTAACATATTATTTTCTCCAGTATTCTTTTGTATTTCTTTCACCAAGTTGCTGTCTTGGTTTTCATGATTTATCTGCATTGCTCTCATTTCTCCTCCTATTTTTTCCTTTACCTCCCTTAATTGCTTTTCACTCATTTTTGAACTCATCCATAGTTTGAGCCCATTCTTTTATTTCTCTTGCACATTTTAGATACTGAAGCTTTGATTTTGTCATCATATGAGTATGTATTTTTGGTCCTCCATGGGACTAAAGTAATTTTCTTTGATCTGATTCTTCTTTTTTTTTTCTGTTTGCTCATTTCGTCTCCCTTTAACTGATTTACCACACTTCAAAGGCTTTAGTGGGGTTTTAGCACAATTCACAGGGATCTTAATTCCTCTAAGGTATTATGATAGGCTTCAGGCCCTCCCCTATGCCCTGGAGCTATGAGGATAGTCCCAGCTCTTTTATGGTGGTGTGGAAGCCCAAATTGGCACATGGACCTGCGTGAGAGAAAACAGCTAAGTCCCGCCCCAGTGAGAGCAGAATGACCTCTGAAGTCTCCCCCAACCCCCTTACCAACCTATGGACTGAATACTCTGGACATGCTGCATGGCTCTGCTGACTCCCAGTGCAGTTTCTCACCACAGGGCTGCTCTGAGGCCAGTTTTCTGCTCGGCATTCTCTGGTGAAGCAGAGTTCTCTCACCATCATTTCTGGCTGTTCCATATGATTAAACTGCCCTCTCTGCCATGATCCTAGGTGTCCAGTTTGGCTGTGCTGCTCTGCAGCTGCAGCTGTGGTGTGGCTTTTTTCCAACCCCCTGTACTGATAGAGCAGACCTATCTTAGAGCTCTTCTAAGTAGTTTTGGACTGGGCAATTGGATCACTCAGTCTTTCTGTGGGTTCTTCCCCTCTAGATTTTGACTAGAGTCATAATTGATGGTTTCTTGAGTTTTTTGAGGAATGAGTTTTCAGGAATTCTTGCCTTTATGCTATCATCTTGGCTTGGCTCTCCTAAAACTGTTAATTAACATGCTCTTGGTTTCTCATGAAATCATTAGCTTCTAGAAGCTCTATTATAATTATCTAGAATGTATTGTATTCCTTTATCTTTTACATGTAATTCGTCATTTGATCACTTTTATTTTAAAAAAGTTTTTCTCCCCAATTGTCTAATTGCATTTTTAAATTATTTGTTTTCTTCTGTCACTTTTGGTTGCAAAATACGAACTTTCTTGTTTCTTTCTTTTTCCAATTTTTCCAATTTATTTTTAAAATCCCTTTCTTAGCTCTTCTGGGAAGTCTTATTGGACTGGGACAAACTCATATTTTCCTCAATAGCTTCACATGAGTTAGCCCTACTCCTCTGCTTTTCTGCATTTGTATTTTGCCTATCATAATCTCCAGGGTAACTTTCAATGGATCATGGTTTTCTCTCACCTTTCTTAATTTTGAGTGTTTTTTTTTACCTATTTTGAAGTTCTTGTGTTAATGAAGGCACTTGCTTGAAGCCCTTCAGTGTTGAGAAACCTTGAAGCTTACTAACTGCCCTGGAATGTTGATCTTAGGAACTTCTAAATGTTGCTCAGTGGACTGATTTGTAAGAAAGACCTGAGATTTCTCTCTCTTGCCATCCATACTGGGGATGGCTGCTGCCCAGTTTCTAGAGTAGAATCAAATGGGGTTATCTCTGGGCTGTCCACAGGCAACAATCCCTGACATGGTCAGCCATAGTTTAAACACCAGTCTCTCAAACAGGGTGAGGAAATCGGCAGTCTACACTCTAGTTAGAGTAAGTGGGAAAAGCAGGGGCTATTTCTGAGCTATTGGCAGAGGAACAAAAAAGGGCTCTTTTTCTCTCTCTCTCTGAATTAACTGTCAGTGCTGGGAAACTCAGTCACCCTGGACAATTGATGAAGGTCAGAATACCTGAGGCTCCAAATTGTTTACACCAGGAAACCAGGTCCTCCTCAAGAGTAGGAATGCCAGAGGTTACCTGTCAGGGTCAGGCAGTCTAGGCCAGTGGTGCAGGCTGAATTTGGGTCCTGGGCACTTTTGCTGGAGCTGTCTACTACACAGCTAAGTTCTAACTCCAAAGCCTCCATTCCCACAGCCAAGGATTTCAGGTGAGATCCCCTGCATTATCCTACTGGCTCTGCACTAGGTCTCTGCTCTTTGCCCTCTCTGCCAAACTCCACTGCCCCCCCTCACTAAAGTTTCCTGGAAGATGTTTCACTCTGATCTTTTGTGTATTCTGGCCCTCCAAAATCTGTTAACTAGATTTTATTAATGCTAGTTCTGAGGGAAAATCAGGAGCTCTTAATGGAAGTCCTGGTTTCTCTCTACCATTTTGAGCAGAAGTCTTCCCATTGCATACTATAATATATGATGCTTCTTATTCCTCGCCAGCTGTTATTCATCATTACCTTGCAATCACTCTCTTTTTCTCTGTCAGAACAAATCATGGTACATTAATGTAATGGAATATTGTTGCTTTAAAAGAAGTGAGGAGCAGGAAGATATCAGAAAACATGGGAATACTTTACATGAACTAATATTGAGTGAAATGAGCAGAACTAATAGAACATTGTACACTTTTACATGAATGCTGTTTGATGATCAACTATGATAGTCTTAGCTCTTCTAAGAAATACAGTGATCAAGAACAATTCTAAAAGACGTGTGACGGACAATGAAATTCACAACCAGAGATATGCTTTGGAATCTGAATGCAGATAAAAGTATACTATTTTGACATTAAAAGATTTTTTTTATTCACATGATTCCCTTTTGTTCTCATTCTTTTTTCACAGCATGACTAATATGGAAATATTTGTAACATGACTGTACATGTAAAATTTAAAATGTATCAGATTACCTTTGTTTTAGAGTGGAGGAAGAAAGGGTGGAAAGGGAAAATTTCACAAACATGTATGTTGAAAATTATCTTTAGGCATTGGAGGCAAGATGGCAGCATGGAGATAGGAAGTCCCAGAAGCTCTCTTCCAGAAAGTTCAATATAGCTTAAAATAATTACTCTAACAAAATTCTAGAATAGCATAACCCACAGAGAGACTGAGTGATGATGAGGGCTTTAATGATGTTGAACTGCTTGTATTGCTGCATTGGAAGATGGTACTGTTGACACATATGAACCTTCTCATTTTTTAGAGCATTTAGAAGCAACATACATAAACAAAATACAAGAGAAAGCTGAATATGAAGGTATAATAAATTAAAATTTTGGAGTCAGTGGGTGAAAAAGGAATGTACTTGGAGAAAGGAAAAGCAGGGTAGAGTGGGCTCAGATATTTCATGGAAAAAAGTCATGAAAAATCTTTTGCCATGGAGTGGAAGGGACGAAGGTAAAGAGAAATGAGTAAGCCTTTATTCTCATCAGAGAATTCCTCAGAGAGGAAACAACATAAACACTCAATAGGGTATAGAAGTTGACCTTACTGTAGAGGGAAAAAGAGAGAAAGGGAATGGGAGTGAGAGGACAGGTGGAGGGGAGAGGATGATAGAAATGGAAGATGCTTTTTTTAAATTAATTTTTATTAAAGATATTATTTGAGTTTTACAATTTCCCCCCCAATCTTACTTCCCTCCCCCCCTCCCCCCCAAAGCACTTTTGACTAGTAGCTATTCCAAATGGCTAAACATTAAATTTTTAATCATGGGTTTAATAAATCTCTCATTCCTGAAAGTGAATAAATAATGATAATTATAGGTATATAGGTATTAGACATATATCAGATGATATTTTATAATCAATTAATGAACTGTATATTCTATTAAAAATTTACTACATATATGTATATATATATATATATATACATAATAAAATATGGCATTATTCATTTGTAGCACCAAACTGAAGTATTTTATAAAAGACTAAAGTAAAAACTTGATTATTTCAAATCAATTTATATTTAATTAAGTAGTTTCTTAAAATTTCAAGGTAGCATTTGTGTTTCTTTCAAAGTTATGCTTCATGAACTACTATATTGGTGCACATTTCAAATGAATGTATCCCAATAAAGGATGGATTTTAACCAACAGCCTGAGACAAAAAGTAAGGAAAATCTTCATCTGTGCATTCTTCCAACTAGGCTTTTAGAATTTTATTGCTAAACTAACTCCCATGTCAAATTTTCATTTAATTTTTCAACAAGCATGAAAATTACTCTAAGATGTTTGAAGACTACTGATTAGCAGAAACCTAATTGTTTAATATTAGAATTTATATGTTTTAGGTAATACCCTCTTATGCTTTTCTCCTATATTTTTCCAAGCAATTCACATGAATTCTGAAAGCCATCACTAGTTGTTGGGGGCGGGGGGAAGAGGCTTGGCGGTCGGTCGCTTAGAGGGGGAAACATAATCACCTTATAAGGGAATGTTACAGAACTCGGCCCCTCATTGAGTAAGAGTTCATGGGAGGGAGGACAGAGGGGATAAAAGTGTCTGCTGAGAGGTTGGGGGGAGCGGGATGTGATCACAGAAGAATAAAGACTCATTATCCACCTCAGGCGCTCTGTCTGGTTCTTCCCCCATCAAAGAGTGGGGGCCGGAGGTACCCCGAAGACTCATCACGCGTTGGACTGGTGAGTAAGAGGACGGACTAGCATAAAGAAGCCGGCGTTGTAAATAAAAACCCGGCAAGTGGCACCCGGAACAGGGACCTGATTTTGCTAGGGAACGTCTGAATCCGCTGGTCGGATTCTCCAGACAGCCTCGGTCGGATTCTCCAGACAGCCTCGGTCGGACCGGGAGGAAGGAGAGGGCGTTTACTCTCAGATATTGCCTGAAGGACATATCCCTATTGTGTTGACTATGCTTCCTTTCTCTTCCCTTTCTCCTTCTGCTCTAATCACGCTCCTTGCCGTGCTGGCCTGTCTGATTGTGCCCTGCTGCCTCCTTCTCTTTTGCCGAACGGGAACTTTCCAGTTCTGCCACCTGTTAGGATTGCAGCCTCGGCTAGTAGACAGCATGGGGGGCCGGAATAGTATTCCCGCCTTTCAGCCGGAGGAGAAAGGGGTCGTTGCAGCGCAGCTTTATGAACTCTGCGCTAAGCATGGCTGTAAATTACCTATCAAGACGTGCCGTGCTTTTGTTGAGAATATCTGGAACATCTGCCCTTGGGTGCAACATAGTGGGATCCAACCAGATAAATGGAAGGTGGTAGGGCAGCAGATGGCCTCCTATGATGACACCTGCCCGGGAAAACTGACCCCTGAGGATTTTACAGTGTATAAGATAGTGGATGCAGCCCTGCATCCCCAGAAGGTGACTTTGGCACGACCAATCAGCACTCAGGTGGGTAGCTCGTTGGCGGGATCGGATTCAGAGAGCTCAGAGGAAGAGGGAAGGCCACCCCCTCCCCTGTATCCATGGGAGGAACTTAGAAGAAACAATGGGGGAACAAGGGGCCCCCAGGGAGAAGAAGACGCCGCATGCCCCTCCTTACCGAGACAGAATGAAAAGGGGGAGGGCGATGAATGTGGCACACTTAGAGATTCAGGGCCGGAAGTTTCCGAGCGCGGGAAGGGAGGGGTGCAAACAGTCCTCAGGGGTGGCAGGAAGAGGAGCGTGAGTAGGTGGGACCGGGAGGCTGCTGACGAGGAGGGAGAAGTCCGCGCTGATTGGACAGCTGCCGCGCCCCAGACTTGGCGGCCCAGCCAGGAAACAGAGGCAAAAAATCCCCCGTGTTCCTTGTCCGCCCTTCAGAGATCCCCTCAAGGGCTCCGCCCATCCGGCCTACTTGCCACCAGTGCCTCCATAGCAATAGAGAAAGGGGAGGAGGTGGACTGGGATGACTGGGGCCTCTACCCGGTATTTACGGACCCCCTTACCGGAGCCGGAGACTACCGCCCTGTCCCTTTTAAGATGCTTAAGGAACTTAAGGAGGCCGTGACTAAATACGGCCCAAGCTCCCCTTGTGTAAAAAGACTGATGCAAAACCTCCTCGCTACGCACCCTTGGACCCCTGCTGACTTTGACGAAATTGCAGCCGCGTGCCTGGATGCCTCCTCATATTTAGCTTTTAAGGCTCAGGCCCGCAGAGAGGCCTCTAAGCTGGCAAAATCCCGGGGTTATACTCCCCTGGATTTAGCCATTGACCTCCTGTGTGGAACTGGAGCCTATACTGACCCTGCTGTTCAGGCCCGGTATGGCCAGTTTGAGCTAGAGACTGTTAAAGAAACACATGTTGCAGCTTGGGATAAGATTGGAGCCATGAAAGGGGGGAGAGCCACACAGAAGTTGGTTGGGCTGAAGCAGAGAGCAGATCAGACACCCCTCTCATTTGTGAACGAGGTTAAAGAGACAGTGACTCGTATAATGGGAGACACCCCGGGATCTGATCTACTTATGAGACAATTGATTAAAGAGGGACTTCGCCCCAAAGGGATCGCAGCCATTAGCAGCCTTCCCCCCGACGCTTCATTAGAAGCAATTGTTGACAAATTGCTGGACATGCCCAGCGAGGATTCAATTCAAGCCTTAGTGACTGCCATGGAGAACCGGGAGGATAGCCTCCTGACCGCCCTTCGCGGTATTCAGGTGAGACCCACCTGTTTTGGGTGCGGAAAGCCAGGGCACCTCAAAGCACAGTGCAGGCAGCGGCCCCCCTCCACTTCAGTTCCGACCTGTTATTCCTGTGGAAAGCCAGGTCACATAGCCAGGTTCTGCCGATCCAAAGGGAAGTCGGGAAAAGGGAAAGGGAGGGGCCCGGCCGCGGCCCCCCCCCCCCCCCCCCCCCCCCCGTGCTCAAAGACAGCGGCCCCATTACTGTGACTATCCCCGTGAGGGTTGACTATAGAGAAGGGACACAGCAGAGAGAGATCGGGCCTTGGGAAACCTCGATGATTCCCATCGAGCTAAATATTTTCCCAGCGCTCATCACAGGGGCTGAGAGATGTGTGGACTTAGTCACCCATACCCAGGTCATTTTTGGTCCCGGAAGTCCCACATCCATAAGGGTCACAAACCCCCACCCCTTTCCCACCTTGGTAAAACAGGGCCAAGAGGTGGGAAAGGCGCTGCCCTTGCGGGCCCCTCCCGCTCATGTGAACTGGGTCCACCCGGTCAGCTCTGGGCGACCACTGTTAACCGTCATGGTGGAAAATCAGAAGCTCGAAGGGATAATTGACACTGGAGCCGATTGCTCTGTCATAAATAGGGGACAGTGGAGGCGCGAGTGGCCACTCCTACAGAGCCCTCAAGCAGTGACGGGGGTGGGGGGCAATAGATCTGCCATGAAAGCAGCACACGCCTTACGGTGGTCAGCTTTGGAAGAATCTGGACTCTTCACCCCACTGTGCCTACCCGACCTCCCTTATGCATTATGGGGTAGAAATATCTTGAGCCAGCTTAACCTGACACTTGCCACCCCTGATAGCCTGCGGGGAAATTAATTGGGGCCACTCTAGAGATGAGCTTTTCCCCCAGAATAACATGGATTAATAAGAAACCTATTTGGGTTGAGCAGTGGCCCCTGACAAAAGAAAAGCTCATCGCCCTCACAGACATAGTAATGACCCTCCTGCACGAGAACAAAGTGGAACCATCCCTCAGCCCGTATAACTCCCCCGTCTTTGTCATAAAAAAGAAAGGGGGGAGTTGGAGAATGTTGATTGATCTTCGGGCAGTAAATGCCAACATGGTACCCATGGGGACCCTCCAACCTGGTCTCCCTATGCCCACTGCAGTCCCGCAAGGGTGGACTATTATAGTGATTGATGTTAAAGACTGCTTCTATAGCATTCCCCTCCACCCGGAGGACAAAGAAAAATTTGCCTTTTCCCTCCCCGCGATCAATTTCCAAGCCCCCAGTAAACGTTATCAGTTCACCGTCCTACCGCAGGGAATGGCCAATAGCCCCACCCTGTGCCAGCTTTACATGGATACTCTGCTACATCCTATCAGAAAAGAATTCCCGAATTGCATGCTCATACATTAAATGGATGATATCTTGATTGCAGCACCTTCTGTGACGGGGGCTCGGGCTTGCTTGCAACGCACCACCCATGTCCTCCGCAAGAAGGGGCTTCACATAGCCCCGGAAAAGGTACAGATGGATTTCCCCTATGATTACTTGGGGCATAGGATTTTTCCGGGAAAGATTAGTAGGGCACTTCCTCCGATCAACGTCGAGGGATACACTACTCTTAATGATTTTCAGAGGCTTGTTGGCGCCATACAGTGGCTGCATCCCGCTATGCCCCTCCTATCCTCCTTAATGCAACCTCTATATGATGTCCTTAAAGGCGACTCCCATCTGTCATCCCCTAGAAGTTGGACCCCCCCAGGCAAGACAGGCGCTCTCGGAAATTTTCCGCAGAACCTCTTCCTTCTTGGTTCAATATGACCCGGAGTCGCCTGTCCTCTTCCACACACTGGGGGACAGTTCCCTGGGCTGGGGATGTTTATTCCAGAGACATGGATGCCTTGAATGGCTATACCCCCGGACCACTAAGAGCATCATCCGGGACCGGTGGGAGGCCCTGGCCTTATTTTGCCTTCAGGCCTCAGAGCAATGCCAGCGTCTCTTTGGCCTCTTGCCTGTCCTCAACTTTACCCTCCCAGAGGAGGTGACCCACTCGCTAGTTGATAGATCTATCGCTTGGGCCACTGTCCTGACTACCCTCTCTCAGACCAGACTCACGCCACCTCCCGTGGTTAGAGTGTTCGCTGAACTGCACCTTTCCCGCCCGCGCCCTCTAGTGTCCCCAGAACCAGTGACCGGCCCTAATGTCTTCACTGACGCTACCAGGTTGGGCCGTGCTGTGGTCCATGACCCTGCTAGACCCGCCACCTGGATTTTTGATACCCCCTTTGACTCCACTCAGAAGAATGAACTATATGCTATACTTCAGGCTTTCCGTCTCTACAGAGACACCCCTTTTAACCTTATTACTGACAGTATGTATTGTGCCATGCTAATCCCTCGTTTAGAAGATGCCTTCATTTCCTCGACTTCTTCCATTAGCCCACTCCTTATACAGCTGCAATCCTCCCTCCGTGATAGAAACCACCCCCTGTTTGTTCTTCACGTGCGCTCTCACGTTTCTTCCACCGGCCCCATATTCCAGGGCAATGCGGAGGCAGATAGGGCTCTCTTGTTAAACCTGTCCACACCTGCCCAGCTGGCACATGGTAAGTATCACTTGTCATCCAGGTCGCTCCGGCGCCTATACAGCATTCCCCGGAAGGAGGCTCGCCAAATTGTGCGCTCCTGCACTTCTTGTGCTCCCTTTAGACAAGCCCTCCCCGCGGAGGGGTCTAACCCACGTGGGGACGGCCCCAATGCTCTTTGGCAGATGGACATTACTCACCTGGGTCGTAAGTACATCCATGTCTCGGTGGACACCTTCTCCTCCTTCACCTTCGCCTCTCTACAGCCAGGAGAAGCAGTTAAACATGTTCTCTCACATCTATATGCCCAGATGGCTGTCTTAGGCGTCCCCTCGGCTATCAAAACCGATAATGGGCCCGCCTACACCTCGAGAGCCTTTGCTTCCTTTTGCAAAGAATTTTCCATTTCCCATTCCACCGGGATCCCTTACAATCCCACTGGCCAAGCTTTGGTAGAAAGAGCAAATCGCACACTCAAAATTACACTCTATAAACAGAAAGGGGGAGTTGGCAGGTCACTGACCCATTCAGACCTGTCTCAGGTACTATTTACCATGAATTTCCTACAAGTCAGGGATGACGGCACTACAGCTGCCCAGAGATTTTTCTCCCCAAAAGGACATGCTAAGAAAGAACCAACGCTCCTGCCCTCTCCCACCAAGGCCCTACCAGGCTCTAAAGTCATGTGGAGAGATGAAGAGGGAGGTTGGCATGGCCCTGTAATGGTAAAGAACAGAAGACAGGGCCACCTGTCATTTCATCCCGAGGATAAGATAGAAGAGCCAGAAAGATGGCTCCCTGTTTACAAGATAAGCGACCTTGATTAATGCCCAACCCTACGGGGTGAGAGGAATTTCTTCCTTTTTCAGGCCTTCTGATCGTCGTAGGGATCCTTGGAGGTGCTCCATCTGAAGGAAATCCGACATGGGGAATACTCCGAGTTATTCCCTCTCCCCTTCCGGTAGCACGGAACTCCCCGATCTACCCTCGCCTGCTAGTGACCAATACATCGATGGGGCTCCCTTCTGCATATATGGACCCCGCTGAAGCACCGGTCCAGAACTCCTTCTGCTGGGACCTGAACAACTCCCTATGTTTCGACATCGGGGAAGAAAATCGGTCCTGGAACTTCAACTCCACAGGGCAGAACGATTTTAACTATAGCACTGCCCCAACTGACCCCTGCGTCGGCCTTTTCCCGCAGACGACTGTCAGCCCAGCAGGGACAAAAAAAAGGGGACCCAGCTCCGAGGCCTTCTGGGTTGGCGACCCCTGGTGAATCAAACTCAACGGGACTTCACGATTCCTCGGTGGGGCCCCTCATGTGTGGCCACAGGGGAAGACATCGAGGATCCCATACCATGGAGGGATTGCCAGATGGCGGGAGGATACCCCCTTGAGGGTGAACAAGGACGCTGATTCTGGGAATCACCCTACTTGTTGTCTGTTTCTGCCGCCTAGCTAGGCGACAGAGGGGCTATATGCTTCTTACTCAGAAAGCCTTCATGGCCATGGAGACGGGGGAGGATCCCCAAGTCTGGCTAGCCGCCATGCATGACATGTGACACCTAGGGGTAAGACTAGGTAAACCCCAAGACGGGCAACCTCTCCTAACCCAGCCACCTAAGACAGGCCCTGAGGGTGTCGGGCGCCTAGGACGGGCAAGGTCCTGGGTTGAAGGAGATGACCTAAGACAGGGTTCCTCGCCCCCGGCTATCAGAGGCCAGTAGAAATGACATCGCTTAAGGCTAACCTCAGCACCGCTTAAGGTCACACCAAGTGATAACCTTGTAAAACAGAAAGGGGGAGATGTTGGGGGCGGGGGGAAGAGGCTTGGCGGTCGCCTAGAGGGGGAAACATAATCACCTTATAAGGGAATGTTACAGAACTCGGCCCCTCATTGAGTAAGAGTTCATGGGAGGGAGGACAGAGGGGATAAAAGTGTCTGCTGAGAGGTTGGGGGGAGCGGGATGTGATCACAGAAGAATAAAGACTCATTATCCACCTCAGGCGCTCTGTCTGGTTCTTCCCCCATCAAAGAGTGGGGGCCGGAGGTACCCCGAAGACTCATCACGCGTTGGACTGGTGAGTAAGAGGACGGACTAGCATAAAGAAGCCGGCGTTGTAAATAAAAACCCGGCAACTAGTGCCTCATGTTCCTATTTAATATTGATTTTTCATTTTCTTTAGAACAACTTGAAACAGAAAATTAACTGGTTTTCACACACCACTAGGGTTTTTTACTATTTGCTACAATATTGACTTCAAGTCCTAATATTTATTATTAAGTATATGTCTCCTTCTATAATAATGTTCAAAGAGTAGAGAACAGTAAAATCAGTTATTAGTATATTTGAATTTTTAAAATGTGTTATGTAGTCATATTTAGAACTTTTTCATTTGTTTCAGAATTAGATCCAGCTGTTATTGTTTGCATTTCATCTTTGAGCAAGACCATAATATCAGGGAGGTGATGCCATGAAAGTGAATTAGATTTTAGAGAGAAGGTTCTGGCCATAGTCACCAATCTTAATTTCTCCTTCAGGGGCAAATGGGTCCAGAGGGTACATATGAATCAGGACAAAGAAAGATGCTGCTAAATTCAATAGACTTTGAACTTTTAAATTGAAGTCTTTGCAGGGAAAGAGTTTGACTGAGGCAAAATTGTTCCAATAACAATTTCAACCAAGGAAACATTTTGCCCCAAGTAGAATGTAGCTAAATATTGATAAAAGAAATTTCACTGACAATTTCCCAAAAGGTAACTCTCAGATGAGTGAAGAAATTCTAACAATGAAGTACATTCCCTTCTAGTCTCATTTATGGTGCTTAAAAAGTTCAATATGTTACTTAAAAGTTACATAATTTGCCCAGGTTCTCTAAGTGACAGAGCCTAAATCCTAATCTCAGTCCAAGGATAAATCTCTGTTTTCTGTGATAGTCTCTCACATATTTCACAAGTATAAAGCTTAGCTCAATTACTACCCTGGCTCAGCAAAGCAAGAAAACAAACAAAAAATTCATGTAGGGGAGATTACCTATGATGTCTCAGCTATTATGCAACTTAATTAGTTCATCACAGTTTTCAAAGTTGTGCTCTTAAAGGCCCAATCTTGAATATTATTTTTTCATGACAGTATATATATTACAATACAGATAGATATGCATAGAAGTGTTTAAGTGATCATAAGTATTTCTGCCCATATGTGAATATTCATAAACAGATATAATTTTGTCTATATGCATGTATTATAGTATATTTATATACATGTATGTATACATATATAATATTTATATACATTGTTAATAAAAATGAAGAATTGCATTTATTTTTTCTCTTGCCATACCATTATTTTTATTTTTTAAATAATTTATTTATTGTAATCCATATGCACATGCATATTTACAAAATACAAAATTTCGCTCCAAGCTCCCTTTCCACCCCCTTCCCTTCAGGAGAGGACAATCAGATTAGCATGTTACATACATATTTTGATAAACTTGTATAAAAATTAGTAATTTTGCCATGAGGAATTTGGATTAAGGGAAAGAGATGCATAAAAGGTTTTTTTTTTTTTCTGTGTGTGTTTTGTTTTGTTTTCTTTTTTTTTTCTGTGGGTGGAGATTATATAGTCTATAGCCAGTTAAATATAATTTTCCTAGTATTCTAGACTGCCAAAAAGACCTGCTTCCACCAAAGTTGCTCATCTCATAATGTCATTGATGTGTACATTGTTGTCTTGGTTCTACTCCCTTTGCTGAGTATCAGAACCCATAAGTAATTCCATGCTTCTCTAGAGTCTGACCCTTTATGGATTCTTTTAGGACAATAGTATTCCGTAGCATTCATGTACCATAACTTATTTAACCATTCCCCAATTTCCAATTCTTTGCCGCTACAGAAACACATCCCTTTACTGTGATTGAATTTTGCTTTTACTTTTTCTGATATTAGGATATCTAGCACAGATTTTTTTACTTCAGCTGAGGCATAATATATTTTTCTTAAACCTTTCAGCTTTACCCTGTGTATAACACTGTTTCAGATATGTTTCTTGTAAACAACATATTACAAGACATTTGTTTTTAATTCATTCTGCTATCTGCTTCCATTTTATGGGAATGTTCATAACACTCACTTTTATATTTAAGATTACTAATTCTATATTTCCCTTCATGTTATCTTTATGCATTGATGTTTTATCTTTGCTTTTATCTTATTCTCCCTCATCAAAATTTTTTTACCTTTCCACTTTGGATTTTAATTTAGAAATTTAACTTTAAGTATATTTCACTTATACCTCCCCTTCTCTTTTATCAGTACTTTCTTAACTTATCTTTCCATTTCCCAGTCCAATCGCCCCATCCTGAAGATTAAATTAGATTTTTAAACTCCAGGAGAAATGTATTTTTATTCCTTCACTAGGATAAATCTGTTGAATAAAATTCACTCAGCATTTGCATTCTCCCTTCTTTCTCTCCAAAATTACAAATCTTTGTGCCTCTTTCCTTGGTGTTATCTATCATGCTTATATAATTAATCAGGGATCATCAATCACAGTTTATTTGTTTTCTCAATAAACTGATATTGTTATCAAGTTGTCATCATTAATTTTTTTTAACTTATAAGCAGCATTGACTCAAATTACAACAAATTACAATGTGGATGAATATTTACAAAAATATAAATTGCGCTGGTTAAATGAAGAGGAAATGAAATACCCAAATAATCCTATCTTACAAAAAAATAAAAAAGACATTATTGAACTACCTAAGAAAAATTTTCGAGCACCACATAGATTCACAAGTAAATTCTTCCAAACATTTAAGGAACAACTAGTTATTTCTATATAAATTCTTTGAAAGAAGAGGTGAAGATGGAACTCTGCCTAACACTTTCTATGACACCAATATGGTACTGATACCTAAACCAGGAAGAGTTAAATAGAAAAAAAATATAGACCCATCTCTGTGATGGATATAGATGCAAAAAAACTAATATAAAATCTTAGTAAAATGACTACAATAAGTTATCACTAGCAAAATACATCACTAGGAAAATACAGTAGGATTTATCCCAGGAATGCAGGGTTTATTCTATGTTAGGAAAACTGTTAGTATAATTAATCATATCAATAACAAACCTATCAGAAAACATATGATTATATCAATAGATACTGGAAAAGCTTTTGACAAAATACAGCACCCATTCCAACTAAAAAGACTAGAGAACACGGTAATAAATGGATTGTTTCTTGGAATAATAAGCAGTATCTAGCTGAAACCATCAACAAGCATTATATGCAATGGGGATAGGCTTAAGGCATTCCCAAAAAGACTGGGGTGAAACAAAAATGCCCATTATCATCACTACTATTCAATACTGTACTAGAAATTTTTTTCTGCAGCAATAAGAGAAGAAAAATAATTGAAGGAATTAGAATTGGGAAGGAAGATGTTATACCCAGAGAATCCCAAAACATCACATAAAAAGCTACTCAAAATAATTAGCAACTTTAGCAACGTTGCAGGATATAAAATAAACCCTAAGAAATCCTCAATATTTCTATATATGACTAGGAAGATGCAGTAGAAAAAGCTAGAAAGAGATATACCATTCAAAGTAACTCTAGACAATATAAAATGCCCAGGAGCCAAGGCAGACTCAGAAAGTTTTTGAAAATTAATTATAAAACATTTCTCACACAATTAGAATCAGACTTAAATAAGTGATGAAATATCAACTGCTCACGGATAGACCAAGCTACTAGTGGGAGACCTCAAATCCCATTCTCAAATTTAGATAAATCTAATCATAAAATAAACAAGAAGGAAATTAAGGATGACAATTCTACCAAAATTAATCTACTTGCTTAGTGCCCTACCAAACAAAATTCCTATATGTTACTTTAATGTGTTAGAAAAAAAATGAAAGTTAATTCAAATGGAGCAATAAAAAAATTGAGAATCTCCAGTGATTTAATGAAAAAAAGTGCAAAAGAAGGGGGTTTAGCCCTACCAGTTCTAAAATTATCTTATAAAGCACCAGCCATCAAAAATGTCTGGTACTGGTTAAGAAACTGAGTATTGGGGCAAGGGAATAGACTAGGTGCAATAGCAGGTATTGATTATAGTAATCTGCTATTTGGTAAACCCAAAGATTCCAGCTATTGGGACAAAAACTCACTTTTCAATAAAATCTATGGGGAAAACTGAAAGGTAGTATGGCAAAAATATGGACTAGACCAACTCCTCACACCATATACCAAAATACAATAAAAATGGATGCAGGATTTAGACATAAAAAAACTATATCATAAGCATACTAGGAGATCAAGCAATAAATTACCTGCCACAACTATAGAAAAGGAAGCAGGTTATGACCAAGTAAGAGATGGAGAACAGCATTAAAAATAAACTAGACAATTTTGATTCCAATAAATTAAAAACTTTTGCACAGACAAAACCCCTGTAGCCAAGAACAAAAGAAATGTAGCAAATTGGGTAACAATTTTTACAAATAATATTTCTGAGAAAGGACTGATTTCTAAAATATACAGAGAACTGAGTCAATTCTTTTAAAGGTTTTATTTACTTTGAATTTTACAATTATTCCCCTAATCTTCCCTCCTCCACCACACACAGAAGGCAATTTGTCAGTCTTTACATTGTTTCCATGGTATACATTGATCCAAATTGAATGTGATGAGAGAGAAATCATATCCTTGAGGATAAATAGAAAAAGTAAAAGAGATAGCAAGATCAGACAATAAGATTTTTTTTTCTAAATTGAAGGTAATAGTCCTTGGTCTTTGTTCAAAATCCACAGTTCTTTCTCTGGATATAGATGGCATTCTCCATTACAGATAGCCCCAAATTGTCCCTGATTGTTACACTGATAAAATGAACAAGTCCATCAAGGTTGATCTTCACTCCTATGTTGCTGTTAGAAAGTATAGTGTTTTTCTGGTTCTACTTATCTTGCTCAGCATCACTTCATGCAAATCCATCCAGGCTTCTTTGAATTCCCTTGCCTCTTGGTTTCTAATAGAACAATATTGACATACGTATACCACAGTTTGCTAAGCCATTCCCCAATTGAAGGACATTTACTTGATTATATGCCAACACAAACGGGGGATGCTGTGAATATTTTTGTACAAGTGATGCTTTTACCCTTTTTCATCATCTCTTCAGGGTGTAGGCCTAGCAATGGCATTGCTGGAACAAAGGGTATGCACATATTTGTTGCCCTTTGAGCATAGTTCCAGACTGTTCTCCAGAAGGGCTGGATGAGCTCACAACTTCACCAACAATGTATTAGTGTCCCAGATTTCCCACAAGCTTCCGACAATGATCAATGTATTTTCTGGTCATATTGGCCAGTCTGAATGATGTGAGGTGGTTCCTCAGAGATACTTTAACTTGAATTTCTCAAATAAGTAATGATTTAGCACAATTTTTCATATGACTATGGATGGATTTGATCTCCTCATCTGTAAATTGTTTTTGCATATCCTTTGACCATTTGTCAACTGGGGAATGGGTTTTTATTTTTAAAAATTTGACTCAAATCTCTGTATATTTTATAATTGAATCCTTTGTCAGAAATAATAGTTGGAAAGATTGTTTCCCAGTTTACTACATTTCCTTTGATCTTTGTTACAGTGGTTTAGTCTGTGCAAAAGCTTTTAAATTTAAGATAATCAAAATAATATAGTTTTTTTGTGATGTTCTCCATTTCTTCCTTGTTCATAAACTGCTTTCCTTTCTATATTGTTCTGACAGGTAAACTACTCCTTTTATCTTCTAGTTTGCTTCTATTGTTTTTATGTCTAAATCCTGTCCATTTTGATCTTGTCTTGATATAGGATTGAGGTATTGGTCTAGTCTAATCTCCTTCCATACTAACTTCCAATTTTCCCAACAGTTTTTATCGAAGACAGAGTTATTATCCCAATAGATCAAATCTTTGGGTTTATCAAACAGCAGATTAATATAATCAATTCCTGCTATTGCACCTAGTCTATTCCACTGGTCCAGTACTCAATTTCTTAACCAGTACTAGACAGTTTTGATGACTGGTCCTTTATAATATCATTTTAGATCTGGTAGAGCTAAACTACCTTCTTTTGCACTTTTTAGCATTGAATCCCTGGAATTTCTTGACTTTTTTATTTCTTCATATGAATCTACTTAAAACTTTTTCTTACTCGTTAAATTATTTTTTGGAATTTGATTGGAAGGACACTAAACAAGGTAGTTTAGTTTTGGTAAAATTATCATTTTGTTATATTAGCTATACATATCCATGAGCAGTTGATATTTGCCCAGTTATTTAAATATGATTTAGTTTGGGTCAGAAGTGTTTTGTAATTGTTTTGAAAATGTTTCTGAGTCTGCATTGGCAAATAGACTCCCAGGTATTTTATATTGTCTGAGGGTACTTTGAATGGGATTTTTATTTCTAGCTCTACCTGCTGTATCTTGCTAGTCATATATAGAAATGTTGAGGATTTATTTGGGTTTTTTAATATGCTGCAACTTTGCTAAAGTGGTTAATTGTTTCCAGTACTTTTTTGGATGATTTCTTGGGATTCTCTAGGTACACCATCATGTCAACAGCAAAGGGTGAGAGTTTTTTCTTCTCTTTCCCAATTCTAATTCCATCAATTTCTTTTTCTTCTCTTATTGCTGAAGCCAAAATTTCTAATACGATATTGAATAGTAGTGGTGATAATGGACATCTTTGTTCCACCCCTGTCCGTATTAGAAATGCCTCTAGGCTTTCTTCATTGAATATAAAGCTTGTTGATGGTTTCAGATAGATGCTGCTTATTATTTTAAAGAACAGTCCATTCATTTCTTCACTTTCTAGTTTTTTTTAGTAGAAATGGCTGCTGTATTTTGTCACAAGCTTTTTCAGCATTTACTGATATAAGCATATAATTTCTGATAGGTTTGTTATTGATATAATTAATTATATTAAATGTTTTCCTAATATTGAACCAACCCTGAATTCCTGGGATAAATCGAACTGTCATAATGTATTATCCTACTGATAACTTATTCTAATCATTTTGCTAAGATTTTATTTAATAATTTTGCATCCATATTCATAATGAAATAGGTCTATAATTTTCTTTATCTGTTTTAACTCTTCTTGGCTTAGGTATCTGCACCATATTGGAGTCATTTTCCCAAAGAGTTTACATAGATTTGGAACCAATCGTTCCTTAAATGTTTGGGAGAATTCATTTATGAGTCCATCAAGCACTGGAGATTTTTTCTTAAGTAGTTCAATGATGGTTTGTTGAATTTCTTGTTCTGAGCTAGGCTTGTTTAGGTATTTAATTTCCTCTTCATTTAACCTGCGCAACTTATATTTTTTGTAAATATTCGACCACTTCACTTAGATTGTCAAATATATTGGCATAGATTTGGGCAAAATAATTTCAATTTATTACTTTAACTTCCTCATTGGTGGTGAGTTCACCATTTTCCTTTATGATACTAGCAAATTGGGTTTCTTCTTTCTTTTTTTTTTGTCAAATTGACCAGAGGTTTATCAATTTAATTGTTATATTAATAAAACCAACCCTTGGTTTTATTTATTAATTCAGTAATTTTTTTGCTTTCAATTTTATTAATTTCTAATTTAATTTTCCAAATTTCTAATTTGTTATTTAATTAGGGGTTTTTTAATTTGTTCCTTCTCTAATTATTTTAGTTGCATATTTAGTTCATTGATTTTCTCTTTCTCCAATTTATTCAAGTAAGCATTTAAAGATATAATATATCCCTGACAGCTGCTTTGCATGAATCTCATAGGTTGTGGCATGTTGTTTCATTATTGTCATTATCTAGGATATAATATCTAATTATTATTATAATTATTGTTTAATCCATTCATTCCTTAAAATGAAGTTATTCAAGTTCCCATTCATTCTAGGTCTTTATGTCCCTGGCCCAAAATTTCATATGATCTTTTTACATTATCATCTGAGAAAGATCTATTCATTATTTCTGCCTTTCTGCAATTGATTATCACATTTCTATGTCATAGTGCATAATTAATTTTTGCGTGCCATGTACTGCAGAATAAGAGGTATATTCTTTTTGATTACCATTCAATTTCCTCCATAAGTCTATCATATCTTGGTTTTCTAACAATCTATTTGCCTCCTTAACTTCTTTGTTGTATATTTTATGATTCAATTTATATCTAAGAGCAGGAGATTGAGGTCTGCCACTATTAGAGTCTTGCTGGCTATGTCTTGCTGTAGTTCTTTCAGCTTCTCCTATAAGGATGAGATGCTATTCCACTGGGTTTATACATTCAGTATTGAAATCACTTTATTGTCTAAGGCACCATTTTGGAGGATATAGTTTCCTTCCTTATCTCTTTTAATACTATCTATCACTGAAGCTGCTTTGTCTGAGATATGAATTGCTAACCCTGCTTTTTTCACTTCAGCTGAACAAAATACATTTTGCTCCAACCTTTTACCTTTATTTCTCTTTTTCAAATTAGTTTCTTGTAAGCAGCATGTTGTAGGATTCTGGCTTTTAATCCAATCTGTTATTCACTTATGTTTTAAGGGAGAGTTTATCCCATTTGAGTTCAAAGTTATAATTACTAACTCTTTATTGCCCTCCATGCTATCTACCCTATGCTTGTATTTTTCCCCTTTTTGTATTCCCCAGCATTTTTTTCTGAATACCACGACCTTCAGTACATTTGTCCTCCTGTTGCCCCCTCCCCATTCTTTCCCCTTTCCCTTTTTCCCATTTCCTTTACCTTCTTTCTTTTCATTCCCTTTTTTCACCCCCTCCCTGTCTCCATACCCCTTTCCCTTTTCCCCTTTGAATACAGGAAAGGTAAGATGTTTTTTAAGTTACCTGATTGTGTGGATAAGTTAACTTTAAGCCAAGTCTGATGAGAGGAAGATTCAGGTGTTTCTCAACTCCTTTGTTCTTCCCCTCTATTACAATGTCTTTTGCACCTCTTAATGTAATGAGATTTACCCCATTCAATCCCTCCCTCCTCCCATCTCCTTCTGGTCCCCCTTTTTAAGAAGGAAGTGTTTTTAAATCATTCTATCTAAGTCATAGAATATCCTGAGTGGCCATCACTTCTGTCTAAGCATATTCTCTTGCATAGAGTTACAATTCTTGAGTTATTAGTGAATTTCTCCCAAGTAGGGATATAGCCAGTTTAATCCCATTGTGTAGCAGTCTCATGGTTAAATCATGAGTGTCCATCACTTCTGGCTAAGTTTATTATGTCTAATAGAATTTTACAATTCTCAATAGTCTTGAGCATTTTCTCCCAAGTGGGGATATAGCCATTTTCTTTGTAGTGGATAGCAGTTTTTGTCTCCCCCCACTATATTAATCTTTTTATGTGTCTCTTGAACCTCAAGTTTGATGTCCAAATTTTCTATTTAGCTCTTGTTTTTTCAGCAGGAATTGTTGGAAATCTTCCATTTCATTAAATGTCCATCTTGTCCCCTGAAAGATAAGGCTCAGCTTTGATGGATAGCAGATTCTTGGCTGCATTGCAAACTCCCGTGCTCTTCAGAATATCTAGTTCTGGGCCCTTTGATCTCTTAAGGTTCTTGCAGACAGTACCTGCATAATCCTTACTGTGGCTCCTTGGTATGTAAATTGTTTCTTTCTGGTTGCTTAGAGGATATTCTCTTTTATCTGATAGTTCTTGAATTTGGCCATGACATTCTTTTTTTTTTTTTTTCATTTTAGGATCTCTTTCCAGAGGGGATCGATGCATTCTTTCAATAACTGTTTTACCCTCTGGTTCCATGATATCATGGCAATTTTCTATCACTAAATCCTGTAATATATAGTCTAGGCTTTTTTTCTCTTCAATGTTTTCAAGGAAACCTATAATTCTCAGGTTATACCTTCTCAAACTGTTTTCAAGGTCAGTGGTTTTGCTGATGAAGTATTTAACGTTTTCTTCTGTTTTTTACATTTTTTTTTGCTTTTGTTTAACAGTTTCTGTCTCATGAAGTCATTATTTTCCACCAACTCCATTTTTTTTAGAGAAGAATTTTATTCATTTACCTTTTGCAACTCCTTTTCCAATTGGTCAATTCCAAGTTTTCCATTTGACCAGTTGAAGTTGTGAGAGAATTATTTTCCTTTTTTATTTGTCCAATTGAGGATATGAGAGAATTATTCTCATTTTGCATTTGTCCAATTGTATTTTCCAATGATTTGTTTTCTTGTTACAAGGTGTTAATTTTCTCTCCCCAATTTTCCAGTTGATTATTAAACTCCTTCCTTATTTCACCAAGCAATTCTTTCTGTTCTGGAATATAGGTCATATGGTCATATTCTCCTCAGAGATTTTAGGTCTCTCTGAGATAGTGTCCTTCCAAGAATTTTTCTATACATCCTCCTTTGCACTGGCTTTTCTTCATTATCCTAAAGCTTTGTGTTTTGGAGGGTCCGATTGGTGTCAGATCCCTGGAGGCTTTACTCACTGAGTAAAATATTTCCAACTGGCCAGTACTGGGTGCTAGAGATTTTGTTCTGTGAGTGTAACATCTCCACCTGACCAATAGGGAGTGCTGATTGCTTTCTCTGGAGTGTCTGTGACCTTCATTGAGGCCTTCTCCCTCAGCCAAGAGTGAGTGGTTGAAGCTGTTATACCCTTTTATCTTTGCTCAGTAGTGGACTATACCCTGAGGTGAAGTGATCACTCTCCCCATTGTCAAATGAGGTGGTTCTGTTGCTTGGCCTTAGCTTGGGGCAGTAGTAGTCTATAATTGTGTTTGTTCTAGGAAGAGGCTTCAGGTGAGATGGAGATATGGACTCTGAGATCCTCCTGACCAGAGAGCCTCAGGGATCATCTCTGCAACTGTCCTGCTCAGGACCTCTCCCTCTAGCCCTGGCAGCAAGCTCCAGAGTGTCAGCCCCACCACTGAGGCCTTTGTTCCCTAGTTGACCCAATGGTTAACCAAGCTGTAGGGCCACCAAGCTGATCAAGTTCTCAAACCCTCAGGCTTCTGGGCTTGAGTCCTGCATGTAATCAGGTTAATCCATGGCTGATCTAGGGTGCCAAGCTCCCACTGATCCCTTGCTCCTGTCAGAGTATGCCCCCTGTGCCCTGGACTCACCCACAATCTCAGAAGAGAAATCCTGAGATGGTGAGATGGCTATTCTTCTCCTGGCTTTTCTTTCTGGGTTTTGTCTATGTGATTTCTGTTAAGAGGTTTTTTTTTTTTCATATTATTTATAATGGAAGATCAGGAGATTAGCACTGTGCCTGTCTTCTCTCTGCCATCTTGACTGGAAGACCTGAGTCAAATTTTTAAAAAGACACACCATTTCCCAGTTGACAAATGGTCAAAGGATATGCAAAGGCAATTTACAGATGAGAAATCAAAGTGATCCATAGTCATATGAAAAATTGCTCTAAATCACTAATTATTAAAGAAATGCAAATTAAAGCATCTCTGAGGTACCACCTCACATCTCTCATAATGGCCAATATGACCAAAAAGGACAATGATCAATGTTGGAAGGGATTTGGGAAATCTGGGACACTAATACATTGTTGGTAGAGCTAGTAACTCCTCCTAATTTTCTGGAGAGCAATTTGTAATTATGCCCAAAGGGCAACAAAAATGTGTATACCCTTTGTTCCATCAATACGACTACTGCTGGTACTGGGTGAACACCCTGAAAAGATAATGAAAAAGGGTTAAAAACATCATTTGTACAAAAATACTCATTGCTGTCATGATTCTGGTAGCAAAGAATTGGAAATTAAGTGAATGCCCTTCAATTGGGGAATGGCTTAATAAACTGTGGTACATGTATGTGATGGAACCCTTTGTGCTATTAGAAACCAAGAGGGATGGGAATTCAAGGAAGCCTGGAAGGATTTGCATGAACTGATGCTGAGTGATATGAGTAGAACCAGAAGAACACTGTACATCCTAACAGCAACATAGGGGCGATGATCAACCTTAATGGACTTGCTCATTCCATCAATGTAACAATCAGGCAAATTTGAGGGTATCTGTGATGGAGAATATTATCTGTATTCAGAGAAAGAATTGTGGAGTTTGAACAAAGACCAAAGACCTTTCATTTTAAAAAGATGTATCTTATTATGTAATTTTCTTTTCTTTTATCCTTTGTTTCCTCCTTAAAGATATGATTTCTCTCCCATCATATTCAACTTAGATCATTGCATACCATGGAAACAATGTATACTAATAGAATGCTTTCTGCAGGGAGTGGGAGAAAAAGAAGCATGATTTTTGGGAAAATTGTAAGATTCAAAATAAATAAAACCTTCCTTAAAAAAGTGAAGTATACCCTAGAGACTTTGCTAGCTACACTGAATATAAATTCAGAAAAAAATCTTCAATGGACTTATATTATACACTATGATGTAATATATATATATATATATATATATATATATATATATATATATACATAGAAGTTTATAAAGAGTTACAATATAATAATTGAGAATAGGACTAGTAATTGGTAGTATCAGAAATAACTTCATATAATACATTAGAGTTTAATTGATCTTTGAAAATATTGTGGGATAATTTTGTCAGGGCTGAAGTAAGACATTTCATGCATAGGAGACAGTCTTTGCAGAAATACAGAAATAACTAAGAAAATTTCATTTCAGAATGACTAAAAACAACATTTGGAAAGGCATAGAATGCTTGAATATGAGCACTATATGTATAAACATGGAATAATAGAATAAAATCAGATTGGCTAGAACATTAGATGTGAAATAAAAGAGTTTATGTTGTAACTCTTCCTATATGTCACAGCAAATCACCAAGAAGCAGAAGGATACAGAAGAAAATGAACTGAATCTCAATTCAGAGGATTTAGGCTCATAACCTGTCTCTGCTGCTTATTATCTGTAGACCCTTATATGAATAATTTAACTTCGATCCTCAGTTTTCTCATTGTTTTCTCTAGCAGAACTCTATCAGGTGGCCCTAACTCCATAACATTCATTTTATTTTTTGATTCTCTGCCTTTAAGAAAGAAAACCAAAGAAGAAATCAAGTATATACATTGACTCACTGTTTCATTTTATCGGACTTCTAGCACATTTATGCTAATGAAAAAACAATCACAGAAAGTTTTCCAGTAGCCAATATCATTGCAAATGGCAAATTTAATGCTTTATCTCAATTCATCTTATTGATCACTCTGTTGTTTGTGATATTGGATGCCTTATAATATTGGTTATTGTGTATCTGTTGTGCCTTGCTTCCTTGGGGCCCACAGCGCCGACCTCGCTCCAGGAGGAGAGCAGAGCATAAGGAGTCAAGACACTACGGCCTTATGCCTCCAGCTCAATTTTATTATAGCTATTACATATATACTGTTAGGTCTTCCAGGGTAGAAAAAGGAATAATGAGGTAATTGGAGTAAAAAGTGGTGTTCACATGCAGCGTCTTGCATTACAGGATAGGGGGGGTACATTAGGGAGGAGATGATAAGGCACAGCTGTGTCTAGTGCCCTGGGTCAGTGGGGCAGAATGTCCAGCTCCCAAGGACTCTGGATCTCAAGGACTCCGACTCACCTTATCTCTCAGGGCAGCAAGCCAGCTCCTGAGACTGTCCAGGTGGCAGTTTAATTGGAAATGATTTGTCTCATGGCTGTTAGAATAGCCTGTCTGTATCCTTCTTTGGACTTTTAAACTTAGTTCTCCTACCCTTCCAATTTCTTGTTTTCCTTTGATACTAAATAAATAGATTTTTTAATGGTTTGATCCTTTTTACTTATAATTACTCATTCTAATTCCATGACTCCAACTGCAACTATATGTGAATTTTAATGCCTCTCTAATAATTCTTTCATGGCTAGACTATACAATAGGTCTTCATGAATAATGACTCAATAGCCTATAGTGTTCCAAACACTAAATATTGGAAAATTTTCTTACATGAAAAAACTGAAGAAAAATATGAAAAATCTATAATAAACCCTTCTCTGCAACAAAAGCAGTGACTCAACCACAAACAGACTCTAAGAACTTAGTTGCAAACATGCTTTATAAGGGAACAGAAATTGTATTAAAAAAGCCAAATCAGAAAGAACAGCTAGACCAGATCTAATATATACAGAAAAAGTAGGAATGTACAGGACAATTTAGAGCTGTAAGGGACATAACTGCAATCTTCATAGTCAATAGGAATATTAAAACACATCATTACTTTTGAAAATACTTAATACTTCAATAAACTGATTTACTAAGCATATAGTTCGGTTTAATTTAATGTCTTTTACCATAAATTAGTTTTTAACATTTTTTTATTTTATATTATATTTTTCCAATTACATATAAAATAGTTTTTGACTCTTTTGATTGTTTCATTTTCTTTCCCCTTCTTCCTTCTCTTCTCCCTCATTAATAAGTGAAGTAAATTTAAATAGTTATGCATATGCAAATATATAAAATGTTTTCATATTAGTCATATTGTGAAAGAAAATACCACCAAAATGCCCTCAAGAAACAAAATAAAGTAGTAAAAAATTTACTTCTATCTCTATTCGGATTATATTTGCTATTTCTCTGGAGATGGATATTTTACATCATAAAACCTCAGAATTGTCTTATATTATTTTATTGTTCAGAATAACCAAGTCATTCACAATTATTTATCATAAAACATTAATGTTGCTGTATACAGTGACTTCTTGGCTCTACTCACTTCACGATGCTTTACTCGATGTAGCATTTTCCAGGTTTTTATGAGGATTTCCTGCTCATTATTCTTATAATTCAATAGAATGGGAACAAAATCATATACCAACAATTGCTCCATTATCATCATTGTTCAAATGAAGGACATTCCTTCAAATTCCAGTGTTTGTCACTAGAAAAAGGGCTATTAAAATATGCATATATATATAAATATATATATATATATATATATATGTATGTATGTATAAACACATATATACATACCCCTCCATTTATCCTTCCAGTATATATACTGGAAGGATGAATGAAGGTCTGTCAAACAATTATTGAACTGCATTCTTATTAAGAATGGTTCAGAGAAGGAAGATGCACAAATAGTGTATGTATGCATGTATGTATGTGGATATACACGTGCATGTACAGTAAATATATGTGCATATACACATACACACACATATATAGATATATGTGTTGGTGTGTGCATATATATGTATATATGTGTGCATACATATGCATATATATGCATATGTATTTGTGTGTTTTATGCATATATGTATACATATACACACACATCTACAGAATCAGAAGTTGAAATCTATTTTAATCAATAGGGGCAGAGGAGGAGAAGTGGACAAGAGAAAGAGAAAAGTAGGTTAGGTAGGAGAAAGTAGAATTTTGGGAAAAGACAAAATAAAGCAAAGGATAATGAAAGAAAATAAGACTGAGGGAAACATATTGAATTACCAAATCTGGCAATATAAATTTGATGAGCTGGCCCATAAAACTGAAGCACGAAGGATTAGAAATTATATACACGAGTTAAAATAAAGGGCTGGAAAATAATCTATTGTATTTCAAATGAAGTAAACATCAGGATCTCACATGAACCAAAACAATAGAAGATCTAATTAAAAGAAATATTTAGGAAAATTATATTTTGTCAATAAGTACTACATACAATGAAGTGATGTCAAAAAGGTTATAGTAAATTTCTCTTAAGACCTAATTTTTCTTTTTTAATACTGAATTTTCTAAAAAAATATTACCATCCATATGCACAAGTATAATTTTAAGTTACAAAATTTCCTTCCATCCTCCCTTCCCAACCCTCTCCTCTCAGTGGTGACCCATCAAGTCAGCATTATATACACATGTCTTTGAAAAATATATTTACACATTAATTATTTTCAGTATGAGGAATTAGGAATTAGGGGTAAAATAAAAATTTTATAAACTGTTCACCAGATTCTGAAGGGCTGTTTTTTTGGTGTGTGTGAATGCATGTGTTTGTGTGTGTGTGTGTGTGTGTGTGTGTGTGTGTGTGTGTGTATGTGCGTGTGTGTGTATGTTTTCTTTTATTTTGTTTTTCTTCCGCTGTATGGGGATAACACTGTCCATAGCCAGATTAATACAGTTGCCCTTGCTCTCTGAACTGCTGATAGGAGCTGTTCTCTTGTTTCTACTCCCTTTGCTCCATAACAGATCTGAGTAACATCGCTTCTCTAGAGTCTGAGCATTTATTGTTTCTTATAGAACAATAGCATTCCATAGTGTTCCTGTACTATAACTGCTGCTCCCCAAGAAGCAAGTCAGAGACCAAGCTATGAAATTTGGGAGTGAAGTTTATTACCAATGGCTGTGCAGTGTCACATTTCCTCAAAGTGCACAGCCCTGAGTGTCCAAAGAATAATATTTTTATCATATTTTGGGGATGTGGTGGAATATTATAAATAAACAAGGTATAGAAGCAGAAATAATGGTTAAATATATTTCCTTGTCAGATTATAACACACATGTGACATTGTATAGATAGGCCAATAAAATAAAGGAGGGGAGGGGGTGGCTAGATGGCATAGTGCATAGAGCACTGGCCCTGGAGTCAGAAGTACCAGGTATCAGCCACTTAATAATTACCTAGCTCTGTGGCCTTGGGCAAGCCACTTAACCCCATTGCCTTGAAAAAACAAACAAACAAACAAACAATAAAGATAGAAGGGGGTCAGGTTCTAGCATGTTTCCTGGGCACAGGACAGTCACATACCAGAGAGAGGGTCTGGGTCTGCCTGTGGTACAATACAATCACATACCAGGGAGACTTAGGTCATGTGGAGTTCACTATCTCACAGCTTCAGCTGCACCTGGGGAGGGGGCCAATTTTAAGAGGGAGAAGGAATATGGCAAAAACAACAAAAGGATGATTAGTTTTACAAGAATTTTAGGTCAGTCTCAGATAAAATTTATGATATATCTCAGGACTCTCAGGGTCAACTATTTGAGCCCTGTCAGGATGTTCCTAGATTTAGAGTCATTAGCCAAACTCATAAACTTCTTGGGTCCCAGAAGTGTCAAAGACCCCCTTTACACAAGGGTTTGCCAAGTATTAATACTGTACTTCATTCCCCACTTCTTTTATGCAATACTCAAACTCTTTTGTAATCATCTTCATATTCTATGGAAACATGAACTACTAGTATCTTAACAGAATTTATCAGAGATTGAACAAGCAGGGACCAATGGTTAGGGCAAGGAGGAGGAGTAATAAGGGGCTGGCCAAGGCAGAAAATAAACATCACCCCCAGTGCAGCATACAGACCATCCTTCTTCAGGAACAGTAGGTCCAGCCCATTCTTATTTTGCACCATTTCTGCTGAGTTGACCTGGTTCTCAAGATGAGAGATGGAACTCTCAATGTGATTAACATCTGGACACTAAGTTCTTTAAAATTGGTTTCTTCCCTAATGAGGGCAGCAGTGGTCACTGTAGTGGAACCCACCAGTCCCAGTCCCACTGGGAGTGAGATCAGGATAGGTATGGCTCTCTTCTGCAGACTAGAGGGCCCCAAAGACATGAAGAAATATCCCCAGCCATTGGTCCTGGGAGTAAAAACACTCAAAGGAGAATTGAGACCAAGATGCACAGGGCATCATCCTGGAACAGGAGAACCCGAGCTGAGACACAGTTCATGATCCCATCCAAGCAGGAAAACCAGATGTGCCTTCTGGAGCAATGCACCAATATGGGTCAGACTCAGGAGGAGAGAAGTATCAAAACAAGCTGCAGGATGACAGGAAAGGGCTGGCTCTAGAAGTGGAGGGCTTTGCAAGGCAGGTGCCTGAACCTTGCAGATTCCAGATAATGACTTTCAGTCATTCTCAGGCACATGCTGAGGGGCTGGAGTAACCAGAGACAAGATCCAATAGAGACAGTCCAATGTGATAAGATGGTTGGGGGTCAACACAGAGTTGGAAATTTTGACCCAAGTTGGGCTGGGTATCATTCAGCATTTGGTGAATTGTGGATAGAAAGTCAATAAGGGGGTTTGGGTTCAAAATGACTGTAGAAGTTATTGAACCACCTTCAATCCCCATGTGTAAGCGATATGCCAAAAGGGGCAGACAGGAGGAAGATGGTTTGGTGGCTAGGGAACTTCTGGACCCTGATGTAAGAGTCAAACCTGCCATGGATCCCTGGGGCCCCCATACATACACACCTATATCCCCCAGGACCAGAAGGCATGTGGAATGTCATGACACACTGACACTTGGGGCAAGAAAGGGAGCATCCAGCCTCCCCTTCATTTGGGTATGACAGTATGCCAGAATCAGGGGAGTACCCATGAAACAGAGAATCTAAACCTACCCAGAAAAATTGTCTATCACTGAGGCCTTGAGCCTCTGTCCAAGAGCTTCCCTCAGTCCAAAAGGTCCAGAACACTTGGTCACCTTCTTAATAGACCATGTGTCCTTTTATCTGGGAGCCTGGGGTATACAAAAGCCAGAGGCACACCAGGACATCAGGAAGATGACTGATTAAGTTTTAATAGATTGATATAGTTTCTACCCTCCATTGGTCAAGTGTGTTCAGCTTCACAGAGGTGTGATGCAACCATGTTAGAATAGAGTCTACCTTTTCAGTGGTTGAGATGGTCAGGATGACACTGTAGGGTCCCTTCCAGGAAGGTTCATGTCCAGATGCCATGAATTTCTTAACCAGGACTGAATCCCCTGGCTGGAAGGGATGTATGGGCTCAGATGATGGGATAGTCAAAGCATCTGGAAGAGATCTCTGAAGCTTGGTCTGTGTCTTCTGAAGCCCCTGCAAGAACTTAATTAAGGATGAATCCTCAGCCCTCAAGATTCTATTAGTTCATTCAGGCTGGGGAGAACTCTGGGGACTATATGAAAAATGTACCTGCCATTCACATCCTAGTGCCTTTGTTATTCCTTGAGAGATTTTAGCTGTAAAGGCAGAGCCATTGTGTGACCTAATTCTTAGCAGGAGGCCAAATGGGAGGGGGGGCTCATTCAGAATTTTTTTAGCTATTTCCAGGGCTGTTTCATCTCACCTATCCTCCTGCTGCCTTCTTCTCCCGTTTTTATTCAGCAAAGCAATCTTCTGAGGGAGAACAGAGGTTGAACAGGTGACAGGGGTAGGGGAATGGCAATTGGAAATTCAGGGGTTAAGATCACCTCCCTATTCTGTACCCATTTCCTCCCCAGTGCTTCTGGTACAAAACTATTTCCATCCTCTAAATCCCACCATCCAGTCTTCTGCACCATAACAGTAAAATAGCTTATACTGACAAAACTAAATCATATAACTTTTCAACATCTTAGAAATTCTTCTTCTGAGTTTACTACTTTGATTCTTTACAGTTGAACAGTTAACTCTTAAATCTATGTGAAACAAGTTTGCCAAAAGTTACCCTAAGAACTGAATATCCTTTATACACAAATTTCCTTGATACCTGTTGTATAAGCTTATTATCCTTTTGTTCGAATGTACTCCTATTTTCAAAGAAAATAAGATCCTCAATGAAATTTAGTTTTACACAATAATTTAAGTAGCCCAATGTACACTTATTATCCATGCCAGTGTTACAGTTACATGTATAATTTCTTCCTTTTAATAGTAATATATAAGCTACATTGATCTTACCTATCAATATTCCCTTTTATAAGCATGAGGTGAAAAACAAAGCCTTTCATAAATCCTCTTGGTCAAAACGACCTTGAAAGATACAACCTGTTGCCAAGGTATCCTCTAGTTTTTTCTCATAACAAATCTTTATAAATGCGATACAAGAAACACAATTCTTTCATAATTTGTTACTACAAAATAATTTTAAAGTCTCTAAAAGTATAGCTTAAACTGTTCTTATACAAATTATACATAGCATAATTCAATTATATATATGTTCCCTTTACTCCCTAAAACTTTACAATACAAAGCATTCTTAATACCAGTTTTTGTAAGCAAAGAATCATTTCTTATAACTACAAGATTTTCTTTATAATTCCCTTAAATTCCAAGAGTCATATTCAAATTAGCCTTAAGTCATTTACTTTTCAAAACCTAAAAGGTTTGAATTTTTTTTTTATCTTCATCAGTGCAATTCTAAATTCTCAATGCTCTAATTTATAAGAATTTTCTTTCCTCACTGATCATCATTCTTAATATTAGAACGTTCTATGTGTTAGAAATTGGAAATTCCCCACAACCTGAGAAATCAAACTAATATGTATTAATTCTTTAACTTTACTGTTTATTATTATTCACTCATCCAAGATTTTCCCAGATACATGATCCCAAACATATTTTGAACCAGTGTAAAATACCCTCCCCTTGCTTAGTAATTCTAAAGCTTGATAAAGAACACATAACTCACAGGCTTGTCCTGAAAATGGTTTTGACAGACTCCCATGACTCTGGGGGACCCATAAAATATCAGAATCAACACCTCAAACATTTTTTTCATTACACACCCCGTAATTATGTTCACATGTATCTTCAGGTTAGCACATTCTAGAATCAATAATAACATAAGAAAGTTAACAATTAGTTAGCAATTGTTTTCATATCAAACTTTTCACTTCATGGGATTTATTACTTTTCAAATCAATTCACTGGCAGACATTGCAATAAGTGGAAGTTAAATGCAATTTTTAAGTCACCTCTACCTCATATAAACACATATCTCCCTATAGACTTATAGTTCTCTTTACTTTCTTCCATTACAATGATTTGTAAACCAAAATCCATATTTTCTATACAAAGCCAAACATACTCAAAACTTCTGTCTATATGCTTTAACCAATTTCCATACTTAACAAATGGTTCAAAAACCCCAATTGTCTCTATTTCTGGATTTTCTTTCCAGTTTTTTCCAAACCTTGGACCCAGACTATATAGCTCACAGTTTCTCTCAATATACTATTTCACCATTCCTTTTCATTAGCTCTTCTTGATTTTAATTCATACTATCCTGAACTAGAGTTACATAGTTTATAAATAAACCACAGATACAATTCCACTTTTCATAATACATTTTTCATTCCAAGGCTTTAATATTTGACACTTCTTGAGTATAGCCTCCAAAACCTTGGAGAAGGCAAAGTCATTCAAAAATCCCTCAGCATGATTAGAATATTCCCTGTCCCCCTTCTTCAAATATACTAAACTGACTTTTTTGGGGAAATAATCCTAGATCCTTTCTGGGGGCTAGATCTTCTATTCTTAAATCCTTACATGTCCTATAATTTTCTGTAAAAACTAACATTAACAGAATCTATATTGATAAACTCCTGGAACTCTAATGTTATCATACCATTCTGGAAAAAGATTAATTACTTAGTTTCCCCATACTGGCATATCTTGGATTATATACTTTAGAATTAATCTGACTCTCTTGTCTTTCTGAAATTTACTTTCCCAAAACTTTCTCAAATTAACATAGCATTTATTTCTATAGTTTCTTTATTTAACTTATTTGGTATTATTCACTGTCACTTTTCTATTTCTTCAACTTCAAAGTAAGGTCCTTTTAAATACTGATTTTACTAATTTTTTTCTGAAGTAATTCTCTCTTGGTTAGTCCTTTTGTCTACTTGTCTTGAGGTAGAATGATAAAGCTAGAGCTGCAAACCAACAAGCTGCAGAGAGGGGATTTACCGATTGTAAAAGAGATAACAGAGGCAGAAAGAAGTCACAGTGAGGGCATTATATGAATACTGCCTAAAAATTCAGCCTGGAATCTCCTCCAGGTGACCAAACATATGCTTCTTCAACAACAAAATAAAAATCAACAGGAATCTTTAAAACAGCAGTTTAAATGAGGTAACCCAAAGAGGTCTTTAGAGGAACTTGTTGACTCCCCCTTTCCCTCTGTTTAACAAATCAATAGAGCAGCCAAACATACAAGACAATTTAACACATAAAGACAGATGAAGCACAAACATGGATTACACAAAGATAACAGAATTTTCCAAACTGACAATTTCAACATCTATCAACAAACACAGTCCAGTGGAAAATTTCCTGATGACTCAGGAATGCAGTGCAGAGAGATTTCAGCATCATCTCTGACAATCTCTCCCTCCCAAAGGCAGACCAAAGGTGTTCTGTGCTATCGCAAGGAGTACGCAAAAGAGGGGACCTAGATATCACATCAAATGTGGAATTCCCCTTCAACCAAATGTCTAGACCCAGAAGAAAAAGCTTACCTCCAGAGGTGTAGCAAGTTCTCCACATAGACCAAATGGAGATTGCAGTTGGGGAGAGGTTTATACTAAGACTGTGTCAACCTATGTCCTGGGGCCCTGGAGCATCTTCAGTGGCCAACTCCCCTAGGAAAAGAGAAAGATAGTCCATTTGAACCTAAACTCAAGGCTTCTGTGGTCTCCAGTGATGACACAAAATGCCACCATCTCAGTGGAACCTCCAAAATGTACTCCAAGAAGCGAGTCAGAGACTAAGCCATGAAATTTGGGAGTGGAGTTTATTACCAATGGCTGTGCAGTGTTACATATCCTCAAAGGACACAGCCCTGAGTATCCAGAGAATAAGGTTTTATAGTATTTGGGGGGAAGATGTGAGCGAGCAAGGTACAAAAGCAGAGAAAACAGTTAGATATATATCCTTGTCAGACTATTACACACATGTGATAGAGTATAGATAGGAGGTCAATAAAAGACAGAACAGGGTCATGGTTCTGTGGTACAGGACAGTCATGTACCAGAGAGAGGGTCAGTGTCTGTCTGTGGTACAGGACAGTCACCTAGCAGGGAAACTTGGGTCTGGTGGAGTTTACTATCTCACAGCTTTAGATGTACCTGGGGAGTGTGAAGGCAGTTTTAGGAGGGAGCAGAAATATAGCAGAAAAATCATAAGTATTAGGACATTAAATTTATGGTATATCTTGTGATTCTACAGGTCAACTGTTTGAGCCCTGTCAGGATTTTCTCAGACTTAGGGGCTTTAGCCAAAGTGAGAAACTTCTTGGGGTCCAGAAGTGTCAAGGACCCCTTTTGCACAGGGGTTTCACAAGTTTTAATATTGTACTTCAAATCTTTTTAGCCATTCCCCAGTTGACTCTCCTCAATTTCCTGTTCATTGCCACTACAAAAAGAAATGCTATGAATATTTTGGAAAATGTAGGACTTTTCCCTTTTTTTCATAATTTTCTTCTGGATATAGATCTAGAATGGAAATTGCTGGGTCAAAGTGTATGAATAGCTTTATTGTTCTTTGGGCATATTGCCCTCCAGAAAGCATGGATCTGTTCACAATTCCAACAGAAATGCATCAATGTCACAATCTTTCCACAGCCACACCAACATTGATCATTTTCCCTTTTTCTCATTATGGGCTAACAGGTGTGAGGTGGAACCTCATTGTTGTTATAATTTGCATTTCTCTAATCAATGATTTGGAGCATTTTTAATGTGGTTATATATAGCTTTGATTTCTTAATTTGAAAACTGTGTATCCTTTGCACATTTATCAATGATTTGTAACCTTATCAATTTGATGCGATTCTCTGTATATTTTTGAAATTAGACATCAGAAATCCTAGTTTTGAAGGTTAATTCCCAGTTTTCTGTTTTCATACTAATTTTAGTAATGTTGATTTTATTAGTGCAAACCTTTTTAATTTAATAAAATCAAAATCATTCATTTTGCAGTTTGTAATGTAATCTAATTCTTGTTTGGTAAGAATTTTACCACTTTTCCATAGATTGTTAGAGTATTCCTTGGTCTATTGATTTAACTATGGGATTGCACTTTATGTCTAAATTCTGTACTAATTTTGAGCTTGTGTTGTTAAAGTGAATAAGATCTATACTTAGTTTTTGCCATACTCTTTTCCAGTCCCCCCCCCCGTTTTTGTCTAGTGAGTTCTTATCCCAGAAACTGATGTCCTTGAGTAGGTCAAATAGAGGGCTGCTGTAGTCATTTACTGTGGTTTCTTTAGAACCTATCTTAATACACTGATCAATTACTTTAGTTTTTAACCAATACCAGGCAGTTTTGTTCACTGTTGCTTTATAGTGTAGTTATAGATGTGGTAGAACTAAGCCTTCTTCCTTTATATTTTTTTTCAATAGTTCCCTTCCTATTCTTGCCATTTTGTTGCTGTAGATGAATGTTGTTACTATTTTTTCTCACTAGGTAAGGTTTAAGTTTGATTGGAATAGCACTGAATAAGCAATTTAATTTGGGTAGAATTGTCATTTTTATTAGAGTAACTAGACCTAACCATGATCATTTGCCATTTTTCCAATTATTTGTATCTGACTTTATTTGATTGAGGAGTGCATTATAATTGTTCTCATACAGTTTCTGGGTTTGTCTTGGGAGGTGGATTCCCAAGTATTTAATGTTATCTATAGTTGTTTTAAATTGAATTTCTCTTTCTTTCCCTTTCTTTTGGGTTTCGTTGTTCATATATTTATGTGGGTTTATTTTATATACTGCTACTTTGCTGAAATTGTTATTGGATTCAAGGAGTTTTTTAAAGATTATTTTCTCAAGTTCTCTAAGTATACCATCATATCATCTACAAAGAGTGAAAGTTTTGCTTCATTTTAGCCAATTCTGATTCCTTCAACTTTTTTTTTTCCTTCTCATTGTTGCTGCTAGCATTTTCTAATACTATATTGAATAGTAATGGTGATAAGGGAGCATCTTTTTTCCACCCCTGATTTTATTGGATATGTTCTGAGTTTATTCCCATTGCATATAATATTGTTGATGGTTTTTGATGGATAAGACTTATTATTTTAAGGAAAACCATTCATTCCTATACTTTCTAATGTTTTAATAGGATTGAATGTAGTATTTTATCAAAGTTTTTCTCAGCATCTATTGAGATAATCATATGTATTCTCTTGGCTTTGCTACTGATATGTTTAATTATGTTGAGTACTTTCCTAATGTTAAACCATCCCAGCCTGCCTGCTATGAAGCCACCTGATCATGGTGTAGTATCCTGGTAAGAACTTGTCATAGTTGCATTGCTAAAATTTTATTTAAGATTTTTGTATCAATATCCATTAGGGACATTGATCTTTAATTTTCTTTATCTGATTTGGTTTTTCTTGGCTTAGGTATCAGCACGATGTTGGTGGCATAAAAGGAGTTTGGCAAAACTCCTCCCTCTCTTATTTTTCAAAATAATTTATATAGAATAGGAAATAATTGTTCCTTAAATGTTTGATAGAATTCACTTGTAAATCCATCTGGACCTAGAGATTTTTTTCTTAGGGAGTTTATTGATGATTTCTTCAGTCTCTTTTTCTGAAGTGGGGTTTTTAATTAATTTATTTCCTCTGTGTTAATCGGGGCAGTTTTTATTTTTGTAAATATTCATTCATTTCACTTGGTTTATCAAATTTATTGGCATCTAGTTCAACAAGGTAACTCTGAATTATCTCTTTAATTTCCTCCTCATTGGTATCTAGTTTGCCCTTTTCACTTTTTAAAACTGGCAATTGGATTATCTTCTTTCCTTTTATAAATCAGATTAAAGAAAGATTTGTCTATTTTGTTGACATTTTCATAAAACCAAATCAGTATTATTTATGAGATCAATGGTTTTATTGCTTTCAGTATAGTTAATCTCTCACCAGATTTTCAGTATTTCTAATTTGTTATATATTTAGGAAATTGAATTTTTTTTCTATCTTTTTTAGTTACCCACCAAATTTACTGATCTTTTCTTTCTCTCTTTTATACATGTAGGCATTTAGAGATATAAAGTTTCCCCTCAAAACAAAAATTTTGGCATAATGTCTAACTTTTACATTTTCTTGACTATTAACTATTGATTATTTCTAATATTTGCTGTTTCATCCATGCATGATTTAAGACAAAGTTATTTAATGTCCAATTAGTTCTTGGTTTATCTTTTCATGATCCTTTGTTACATGCAATTTTTATTACATCTTAGTCTGAGAAGTGTATATTTATTATCTATGCCTTTCTTCATTTGGTTATAAGGTTTTGTGCCCTAAAATATGGTCAGTTTTGGTAGAGGTGCTGTGTACTGATGAAAAAAAAGTATAATCTTTTCTATCTGCATTAAGTTTTCTCCACAGGTCTATCATCTCTAAGTTTTCTAGGATTTCATTCACTCCCTTCTTATTTATTTCATTGTGAGATTTCTCTAGTTCTGAGAGAGTAAATTTGGATGCTATACTACTAGGTGCATCTATGTTCAGTGATGATATAACTTTCTTACCACTAGTGACTTTTAAGAAGATGTAGTTTCCTTCCTTATCCCTTTTAGTGAAATTAATTTTTGCTTTTACTTTGACTGAGATTAGGATAAGTACTTCAGATTTTCATTTACTTCAGCTGAGGCATAAGATATTTTTCTCCACACTTTTACATTTACCCTGTTGCTTCAAGTTTGTTTCTTGTAAACATATTGTAGGATTCTGGTTTTTAATCCATTCTGCTGTCCAGTTCCATTTTATGGGACAGTTCATCCCATTTTCATTAAAGTTAAGATTACTAATTCTGTATTTCCCTCCATGCTATCTTTCTCCATTTATATTTTTATCTTTCCTTTTCTCTTATTCTTCCCCACCAAAATTGTACTACCTCCCTTTGACCTTTCTTTTTGAAAGTTAAGTTTCAGTTTATTTTCACTTATACCTTTGTCTTCCCTTTTATCAGTCCCTTCTTCTTTTATTTTTCCCTTTTCCAGGTCCCCCCTTTCCTGTACATTAGGTTAGATTTTTAATCCCAAGTGGGAATGTATCTTATTCCTTCTCTGGGCTAAATCTCTTGAATAGAATTTCCTTAGCATTCATATTCTCCCTTTTTTCCCCCTCTAAAATTATAAATCTTAGTGCCTCTTCCTTTGGTGTTCTTTATCACTCTGGTAATATTAATCAAAAATCATCAATCACAGTTTGATTATTTGATTGCTTGATAAGCTCGTATTGTCATCAAGGTGTCATCATAGATTGTGTGTTTGATTGCTTGATAAGCAGCATTGTTTCAAGTTACATCAACATATATTTATAATCATTTTTACCTTATCCCCTTTTCAAGTATCTTTCAAGTACACACAGTCCTCTTCATGAGCCACAGTATCATCTGAAATCATATCAGTTCTTGATCTATTTGTGCCCCTCCCCCTGACCTATTTTTCTCTCACACTTTTCAACCCCTCCCCCACCCAGTGTCACTGTACCTAACCTTTTTTTTAAAATCTAGCACTTTTTAAGTCAAACCCTGATCTAATTAACTGCAAGAATCTTAAAGATCTCTAAGTACCAGGAGGCTCTGAAGGTCTCACCTGAGAACTTTACAAATGATTTAAAGTTACAGAGACACTGACTCATGACCTCACAGTTTATGATGCCCTCACTGTGATAAGCACAGTAGAATTAAAGTGAGTCAAAGCATAATGAGACACTGAAGTTTAAAGTTAACACCCCTGCTTTTTTCAGGGCTTTTTGTCTCAAACATTATGATGTCATCTTGCACCTCTTCAGTGGAGAGATAAAGCCAATCTATAGCCAGATCCTTTAAGTCCATTCTCTTCCATTATATTTGACACTTTAATTATCCTAAGAGAAGTAATCTCTAAAGAATTAGAAGTGTTATATCGTCTCTTTTAAGGCTGTATACAATTTGATGTTCTTGACCCACATTTGTTTTGTTGTGTTTTGTTTTTTCCCTCCCCTTTTCATTTAGTTTCTTATGCAAGGCTCAAGTTGTATATTTGGTGATTGAATTCTCTGTTCAGTTCTGGTATTTGTGTTAAGAAATTCTGGAAGGCCTCTATTTCATTGAACATCCATCTTTTCCCCTGACAGTGTGTGTTGAACTTTGAAGGGTAGTTCTTCCTAGGTTGTGATCTCAGATAATTTACTCCCTGATATATGTTATTCCAAGTCTTCCTACTCTTTAATATTGAGGCTGATAGGTTCAGTGTGGGTTTGATTGTGTTTCCTTTACATTTTAAATGTTTTCTTTTTTGCTTCTGGCAAAACTTTATTTCAGAGTTCTGCAATTTGGCTATATCAGGCCTTGGATTTTTTATCCTGGGGTCTCTTTCTGTAGTGATTTTCTGGATTCATTCAATGTATATATTGTTATCTTTTCTAGTAGATTTGGAAAGTTCTCCTTTATGATTTCCTTCATGATGTTTTCCCAGTTTTTTTTTTATCTAGGCTTTCTAGTCATCCAATGATGATTAGATTGTGCCTTCTTGATCTATTTTCAAGGTCATTCCCTAAAAAGTATTTTATATTTTTCTTCAATTTTTAGCCTTTTCATTGTGCTTGATGGAATCTTGTAGTATTGTAGATTCATTGGTTTCTTTTTGTTCAATTCTAATTTTTATGGGTTCTTTTCTTCAGTTACTACTTGTGTATCATTTTTCAGTTGGTTATTTTTTACTTTTACAGAAGATGATATCTTTGATCAATTTTTCAAAATTTTCCTGCACAGCACGACTCTCATTACTTTTTTTGCCATTTCTGTTCTTCCTCTCTTGTTTGGTTTTTAAATTCTTGTTTAAGCTCTTTGATGAACTTTTGTATTTAAGTGCAATTTATACCCTGTTTTCATACTTATGTGATATCGATTTTTCTCTGCTTTCTTCTTCAAACAGGTCATTGCTGTCAACTTTGTCTGTAAAGTAGTTTCCTATAGTGAGTGCTCTTTTAGGTTTTTTTTTTTGCTCATCTTTATTTGTTTTAGTTCTGCTCCTGGGATATAGGAGTTTAGAACCTAGGTTTCTTTTTTTTTTTTTTTTTTTTTTTTTTTTTTTTTTGCTGAGGCTGGAGTCTGATCCCTGCTTTGACTTTGGACAAGATGTTGCCAATGCCATCCAGGCCTTGTCTT
The DNA here is from genome assembly GCF_037893015.1 of Macrotis lagotis. Classification (NCBI taxonomy): domain Eukaryota; kingdom Metazoa; phylum Chordata; class Mammalia; order Peramelemorphia; family Peramelidae; genus Macrotis; species Macrotis lagotis. The sequence goes on along the minus strand of NC_133658.1, from coordinate 470,209,938 downwards.
TGCACAGATTTTTTTTTCATTCCTTTATGTCCAGGTTCTTAATTGACAGACATTTGTTCCAGATCTAGTCTTGTTTTTTACCCCAGTATTTTCAGGGTTCAGATTTTGTTTGGGGTTGGAATCCTCTTTGCTGGCTTGCTATCTACAGGACATTTGAGGATGTTATGCTTTCAGGACCTTGATGTTTGGTAAATGTTATCCACAAACAGAGAAAAAAAGGAAAACAAAACTATGGAGTATTTCATCATGATCATATAAAATAACTTGTTCAACCATTCCCTAATTGATGCATATTCTTTCAGTTTCCAATTATTTGCTACTACTTAAAGAGGTACAATAAATATTTTATACATATCGACCCTTTTCTTTAAAAAAACTCTTTGAGATACCTAACTAGCAGTGGCATTATTTATTTAGAGGTTATATGTGATTTTTATAACCATTTGTATATTTCCAAATTGTTTTTGCTGAATTGTTGAATCAGTATAAAACTTAATTAGGTCATTGGTATCTTAATTTTAAAATATTTTGGTCATAATTTTTCATTTTCCTTTTCTTTTATATAATTCAATCTGATGTGTATGAATTACTACCCCACAGTTATTTAAATTATATTCACTAAAAGGATTTTAGAATTTATTTCATTTGAGTTTTATAGATTTTAATACTCATCTGAAATCTGGCTTCTTATACTTTGACCATCAACTGATGGATGTTTCTTATAACATTTGATGCAGTTCTCTATATAATTATAAAATGAAATATTTATCTCAGATTCTTGCTGTGAAGATTTTTATCACAATATCATGCATTTCCCTCCATTCTGTTTTTCCCCGTTAATTCTACTCTCTCTCTCTCTCTCTCTCTCTCTCTCTCCTTTCACCCTGATAATTTTCAAAAGTATTTTCCATCTTTTAGCTTCTCTAATTTGTCTTCCCTGGTCTAAGTACATTTCTTTTTCCCCTTCTTTTTGCCCTTATGCTCCTACTTTCCCATATGAAATTCCCTCTTTCCCCTCTGAACCAATGCCAATGAGAAAAAAGGTTCATACAGTCTTCACCTGCATCAACATTCCTTCTACTGTAAAATCAATTTGGCATATCTCTTCTGTGAGATCATTTATTTCCTTTTACTGCTCTCTTTCCCCTTCACCTAGTATTTTTTCTCCTCCTTTAACCTTTTTCTTTAGATAATGCTCCTATCACCTTCAACTCACACCAATGCTCTCTGTCTATGCATACCTCAACTGTCCTAATTATTAGAAAGTATTCAGGAGATAAAAGTATTATTTTCCCATTTAGGAATGTAAATAGTTTAAGCTTATTGAATTCTGGAGTATTTTTCATCTACTTGAAAATCATATTTTCTATTCAGTTCTGGTATGTTCATTAGGAATGCTTGAAAACCTCCTAGTTCATTAAATGTCTATTTTTCCCCTGAAAATTTTTTAGTGATGAAAAGAAGACTGTTGAATAGAAAAATCTGATTTTCAAATATAAGACTCAAGAGCAGCATAGAAAGGTAAATCCGAAAAAAAATGCATAATGTCCTGTTGAACTCCTTAACAACTGTGAGCAGAGAAATACAAAAATCACTACTGGCATTTTTCACTCAGGTGTCCCCAAGACCTATGTCTGGTTTACTGGAGTCTTCCCTGTGCTAGATTGTGCTTTATTCTAACTATCTTGCAACCAAACCTTTTCTGTTAATCTCTTAAATTTTCTTTTGTGACAAAATTGTGTCATCCCATTCTTTTATGACTTCTCCTCCAGAATTTGGTTTGAGGCATAATTGTAAGGTTTTTGGAGAGGTTTTTGGAAACTCTCAGGCAAGTCTAGTTTTTCCTCTGCAGTCTTGGAAGTTTTGTTATTAGTTTGCAATTTTAATTTTGTTACAATTTTCTAATTTTCAATTTTTGGAAAATATATCAATCTGTCTGTTTATAAACCTATATGTTTATCTATCTATTGATCTAACTCTCCAAATAATACATACATATATAAAGTAAAATAAGATATAAAAGTCAAGTTATTCAATAATATCTAATGCCATTTAATTTTCCTGGACAATAGAGCCTTTTACCATTCTTTGATAGCATAGAATAGATTTTAAAAAACTGAGCTTTCAATATATATATATATATATATATATATATATATATATATATATATATATATGATGCACAAATGTATACATACACATGCACACTCACACACACACAGAGACATATATATATATATATGCATGTAAGAATGTAATAAAGCAGTAGCTCTATGTATTGTCTTAAGATTAATTTTTTCTCATTGCTACAATAGTCATATTGTAAAATTAAACATAATCCCTTCTCCCCCCCCCATAAAAACAGAGAAACCTCAAGAAAAATAAAGTGAGAGGAAAAAGAAACTCTACTTCAGTCTGTATTCAGATACCATTAGCTCTAGTCTTTGGAATGGACTGCATTATTATCAATAGTCCATCAGAGAAATTGCATCAATATTTGTTCTCTAGCTGTATTTCCCTCCATCCTATTCCTCTCCAACTTCATTTATTGTAATCTCTCTCTGCTTTCACCCAGCTCCTCTGCAAAAGTGTGATATATCTGACTACCCTCTCCCATGTTGTTCCCTCTCTATCACCTATATGCCCCCATTCCCTCTCCCTGTTCCCTTTCTTCCATTCCTTTCATATCCTTTTCCTCATGTAGAGTAAGATAGGATTCTATATCACATTGGGTGTGTATGTAATTTTGTTTCTGAGCCATTTCTGGTAAGAGTGAAGACTCAATCATTCCCCCTCAGTTTTCTCCCTCCAACTCCATTGCAAAAGCTTTTTAATTGACACTTTTAGGTGAAATAACTTAGCCCATTCTATCTTACCTTTCCCTTTCTCCTAATGCATTTCTTTCTTTCCCATTAACTCCTTTATAATACATTATGCTTTCATATTCAGCTCACTTCTGTGCTTTGTCTATATATGCACCTTTTAACCATCCTAATAAGTGAGAAGTTTCATGTCTTAACAAATGAGAAGGTTATTGCTCCATGTATTATCAGCTCTACTTCCTATATATACTAGATAAAATATATTCTTTACGCACTTGCATTTCTATGATGAACAATTTGTTTGAAATTTTTAGATTAAGTATGAATAATTTAATAGTCTTTCCTATCATCTGAGCCCTGATGTTATTATGAACTGTAACATGTAAAGAGATACATCTGGAATATTTCACCACTCAGTAACTTTTCCTTGAATTGGATTTTGTGCTCTTTCTTTTTCTTCACTGAAGTAAATACTTTTGACAAACAAACATTATTCTGTAGTAAAATTTTCTTGGCATTAATAGTCCCCTTTGGTTAACTTATTATTATGTTTAATCAAATCAAATATTTTTGACAATACATGGTGTAGAAGAGGAAGCCAAAGTCTTGAAATGGTGGAAAATTTACATTCAAGTTCTTCTAATATTCCTTTCCAAAGAACTTTAAAATAATATTTCATATCAAATCTCTGTGTGACATGTTGGAAGGAAGGGCAGCATAACATGTTTTTCTAGTACAATAAAACTTAAAAGATTAGAAGGAGAGGTCATGATACTATAGTGATAACTGGTCTGCAATCCATCAGTGAAAAATCCAACATTGTACCATGCAGTTAACAACACTAACTTCTGGAGCTCTCAGATCAAAGAAAATGGACAATTCATCAGAAAGAGATGACAAAAAATCCTTATTTCATTTACAGGGGAAAAGGTTGAGTAGATGGTGTTTGGCAATCCCATTTCCTCTAATAACTATTGGGTCCCTTTCAAGGGCAGAACAGAATACTATGCCTTGAGGCTGCAAGTAATCTTGAATAAGGAACTAAATGCAGCCCAGGAGAGCAGTGGCCCTCCCAAACCAATAAAAATTGGCAATCACTGAAAACTTGTAAACCCCCCAGAACAAACTGTGTAAACAACACTGTTAAAAAATCTAAAGTTTGGAAATATTTCCCTCTTTCACAGAGGTTAGCAGATCTTAACAATAACATAAGCTTAAAGAAAAGAAATAAATTGGAAAAAATGAGAAAAAAAGAGAAAAAAACTATGAAAATTACTATTGTAATAGGAAAGATGAAAAGCAATGTAAGAAGACAATATTATGAAAGCAACCACAAACAAAACTTAAAAGAAAATAAAAATAAAAATTGGAGAAAACATAAAATGAATTTCTAAAAGAGATGATTTTTCTAAAAGGAATTATTTTTAAAATCATCTGAAAGACAGAGGAAAATGTCAAAGAGAAATGAGAGCAATGCAAGGATTTATGAGTAGAGAATTAACTTAAAGATGAAGCAAAAATATTGAAAAAATAATTATTTAAAATGAAAGTGACAAAATAATAAAAAAGAAATATGAAATTTTCTTTATGGAAATAACTCTTTATCAAGACAATTGGTAAAATGGATTGAAGTTACCAAAACATACTAAAGAAAATGACTGTTTAAACATGAGAATTGGGCAAGTGAAAACCACTGACATAAAGACATATCAAGAAACACCAAAACAAATTTAAGAGAATAAAAATAGTGGAAGAAAATTTGCAATAGCTTATTGGATTATCACCTGTTTCACAAAATATATCAAAAACATCTCAACAGAACTAAATCTTATCCTTTGATGAGAAAATAGAATTTCTTTTTGAAAAGAAGAGTTTCAAATCGTCCTAATGAAAAATAAGAATTTAATAGAAAATTTAGCATTCAATGATTCAAAAGAAACAAAGAGAAGTAAATTAAGAAAGGAAGAGTAAAGGACTTAATAAATTTGATTAGTTTACATTCTTCTATGGAGATATGATGAATGTAACTTTAAAAACTTTAACAGTCCTTAGAAATATTATTAGAAGTACTCTACATAGGTGGTATAGATGTGATTTACTTATTAAAGGATATTCTCAAAAAATTGAAAATTGAGAAAAGTGGATGAACTGGAGCAAAGAAAAGGAAGAATGCTAGATTATGAAAATCATCTAAAATGTGAAGGAGAGTTTTTGTAGTGAATGATTAAATGGAGGAATGGGAAATGTTTGAACCTCATTCTCATCTGAAAGGATTGTGATTAGAAAGAATAAAAAGACACACATGGATACATATTCAATTGGGTATAGAAATCTATGTCATCAAAATGGAATTAAGAAGGAAAGGAGATAATAAAGAAAGAGTGAGTAATAAAGAGGATATATTAAAAGGAATAGTATTCATAATCAAAACAAAATTTTGAGAAAGGACAAGAAAAAATAGAACAAACAGAACAAATAGGATGGAGCAAAATACTCAGTTAATAAGCATGGTTATCAATGTAAATGAGATTAACTCATTCATAAAATGGATTCACAGATATATGAGCAATTGTTGAACACATTTTGCATATTATTATAATAGTATATAATATTGTGTTATAGGAAATGAGGAATGGGATATTTCCACAAAAACCTGAGAAAACTCATGAAATGTTGAAAACTGAAATAAACAGAAATGGGGATATTTTACAGTACAGTAGCGGCAATATACTTAGCTACTCTAATCATTACAATGATTATTAATTGCTAATCAATTATTATTAAAAATACCTTCTACCTATAGAGGAAAATATCTTCTACCTATAGAGGAAGAAATTAATTAACACTTATGATTGCTGGAAATACTTTTCATTTATTTTATAACATAGCTTAAGTTGACATTTGACATAAATTGAATTTTATCAATAATGTCATACTATAAACCTTATCAACATATCATGTGGTAGAAGAACCAGAGGTATCTGAGCTTGGTCTAAAGCAGTTTAATATATTTATCAATGACTACAGTAAAATCATTGCCATTTCTATTTGCAGATCATATGCAGCTAGAAGTGATAGCTAGCATGTAGGATAACAAAATCAGGCTCCTAAGGCATTTTTTTTACTTTGAAATATAAATTTAATCATGAAATTAGCCATATCTGAAAATTGGTATACTTTAACTTTAAAAAATTCTCCTAAGAAGCATGCTAAAGAACACTTAGTCATTTTTTAAAAATTGTTTTTGATTTATACATTTATGCCATTAATTCATTTACTATGCTGTTGTTGCTTTTCAGTATTTTTTCAGTCATATCTGACTTGTTGTAACCTCAATCAGAATTTCCTTAGCAAAGATACTGAAGTGTTTTCCTATTCCCTTATATAGTTCGTCTTTATAGGTGAGAAAACTGAAGTAATTATGGTTAAATGACATACCTAATGTCATACAGTTAGTAAATGTTTGAAAGTTGATTTGAACTCTGGAAGATCTAACTTCCTCGTTCCAGTTCTGGCATTCTTTCCAATAAGGTAATTTTACTACTTATTTATTTTGTTTTTTTGTTTTGTTACTACCCAGTTAATTTGAATTTGAGCATTGAGTGCATTCTAATGGAAATTTATGTAATATGTACAATAATGTTTTTCCTGGTTCTGTTTGAATGAAATTTGAACTTATGGTAACTACTTAAAATAAAAAAGAAGCAAAAAAATCTAGAAACTAATTTTATTACATTTTTCAGTCAATTATACTCCACTATCAAATATACCTCATAAAAATTCACCATTTTCTTTTAAAACATACATCAAAGATCACGATATGTCTTGGGCAATTTATTCTTGTAAAAATTTACATAGATGATATAGTAGATATTTAATTTGGTTGTTATTAATTGTGCTTTAAATTTTTTTCTGATTAATAATATTGAAAATTCTCTCTGCTCCCTTGTATGTCTCTGCTATCTTCCCAGTCTTCACATTTCTTCATAATTTATACCTCACCATCTTTAAAATTATCTAACATTCAGCATTGATTTCCTGAGTATAGATATTTCCTAGAAAAGTTATTTGCTCATTTTTGGTTTTCATTTTTATTTCTATTTTTTATAAAGAGATATATTGTTATGATATTAGAGTCTAAATATGATAGCTTTATCTTGATCCTTTTTCATCTTTCAGAAATGTTAAACTCCTGATTGCCATCTATTCTTGCTATGCCCTCTATTCTTTGTATTCCTTTAAAGTATAACTATACTTTAAAGAAGCTATATTCTTCTATTGATTTAATTATTCATCAATCTCATTGGATTATCATTCATATTATACCTCATGTTAGTGTTCAAATAAGGTTCTCTGAAGATGACTCCTGCATTTCCATTTCCAGCTCTAATAACTCTCCTGAAGTCCTACATCACCTGTTACAGGATTCTATGTTCTAGATACATTTCAAATTTAACATTTACAAAGGAAGACTCATTAATATCACCCCCACCAGAATCTGCCCCTCATCTTCCATATTTCTTAGAGGGCATCACCATTTTATAATCAATCAAGCTCACAAACTCCAAATTTCTCTTTAATCCTTATTTTCCTCCACCAGTGAATTTTCATCCATTGCTTAATCTTTCTTAAATTTCTGCCAGCAAAAGCTCTCTCCTCATATCTACATACAGAGTAGAGCCTTTGTTACCCATTGATTATAATACTATAATAGCTTTATAATTGATACCTTACCTGAAGTCTTTCTCCTATCCAGTCTACCTTCCACCCAAATTGCCAACCTGTTACTATTAAAATCTTTCTAACCAGTCAATAAAGTATTTCATCCTACCAATTCCTTATCAAAAAAGTTTATGTGCCTGGCTCTTTAGAATACTATAGAAATTCCTTTACTTTACCATTAAGACCTTTCATAACTTGGCTCCAAACTTTCAAATTATTAGCAAAAAGTAACCAGAAAGAAAAGCTGAAAAGATAGGGAAGGAAGAATGACAATTCATGGAATTTCCAGATGTGCAATAATGGAAGAGATGAGATGTTCTGGATTACCATCTTATCTTAAATAAAGAAACTGTCATTCATGCTTCCTCTTTCTTATCAGAGGGAAAGAAGATGGTAATGTAGTGGATTACTAAGGTTAATGAATTCTGAAGGATTATGAAAATACAGAGTTCTGGGAGGGGCAATATTTTTTGGGGGGAAGAGGGTTTTGGGGCTTTTCAATTTAATTTATTCAACTGTTGTTTTGATGGTGGTGAGGACGGTCAGTTCATTTTTCTATAGGGGTTGTTCCCTGAAATTCTGGCAGTGGTAAGGTGAGGCATGATAAACACAAAAAGATATCTGAAAGGGAAAGTTATTCCTAAGAACAATATTAATGAACAAAAGGAAGAAAGGTTGTTTAAAGGGATTTTTAGTATAAATATATTGTGAATAAATAAAACTAATATAACCAAGATGAAAAGAAATGTAGGAAATTGGGAAACAATCTTTACAACTAATGATTCTGACAAAGGACTCATTTCTAAAATATACAGAGAACTGAGTCATATTTTTAAAACAAAAAGTCATTCCCCAATTGACAAATGGTCAAAGTATATGCAAAGGCAATTTACAGATTAGGAGATCAAAGCAATCCATAGCCATATGAAAAAATGGTCTAAATCATTAATTATTAGAGAAATGCAAATCAAAGTTTTTCTGAGATACCACCTCATACCTCTCAGATTGGCCAGTATGACCAGGAAGGATAATGATCATTGTTGGAAGGGATGTGGGAAATCTGGGATACTATTACACTGTTGGAGCTGTGAACTAATCCAACCATTCTGGAGAGCTATTTGGAACTATGTTGAAAGGGCAACAAAAATGTGCATACCCTTTGGCCCAGCAATACCACTACTGGTTCTATACACTGAAGAGATGAGGAAAAAGGGTAAAAACATTACTTGTACAAAAATATTTATAGCAGCCCTATTTGTGGTGGCAAAGAATTGGAAATCCAGTAAATGTCCTTCAATTGGGAAATGGCTTAGCAAAGTGTGGTATATGTATGTCATGGAACACTATTGTTCTATTAGAAACCAGGAGGGATGGGATTTCAGGGAAACCTGGAGGGATTTGCATGAACTGATGCTGAGTGAGATGAGCAGAACCAGGAAAACACTGTACACCCTAACAGCGACATGAGAGTGATGTTCAACCTTGAAGGACTTGTTCATTCCATCAGTGCAACAATCGGGAACAATTTTGGGCTGTCTGCAAAGGAGAGTACCGTCTGTATCCAGATAAGGAGCTGTGGAGTTTGAATAAAATACAAGGACTATTCCCTTTAATATAGGAAAAAAAAACAGATATCTTATTGTCTGATCTTGTTACCTCTTAGAATTCTCTTCTCTTTAAGGATATGATTTCTCTCTCATCACGCCCAATTTGGATCAAGGTACAACATGGAAACAAAGTAAAGACTGACAAAGTGCTATCTGTGGAGGTGGGGTGGGGGGAGGGAAGCAAGATTGGGGGAAAAATTTTAAAACTCAAATAATATCTTTAATAAAAATAAATATAAAAATAAATAAATAAATGTGTTGTGAATAAAGAAGCTGAATAAGATATAAGAAAATTATGCATTATTCTATTAGCCAAATTGGTGAAATAAGGCAGGAAATCATGGAAATTCAACCAAATTCACTGATAAACAATTATAAAATAGCACCTCAAAATGAATTTTAGAAAGATAGAATCAAGTAAAAACCACAATGAAATAACTGCCTAGCACAAGACAGTTTGGAAGGTCAATAGGTAAAGGTCTGTCTCAGTAAGGTTAAAAAAAAAGTCACAGACAGAGCAGGCAGTATCTGGGTAAACCAGAATAGGTTATACACCAACAAGCAGGTGTTGGTCATGAGACCCAGCAGAGGGCAATCATTTTCTTATGTGGGGATATAAACAGTTTAATCTTCATTGATTTCTTTTTTTACTTTTCTTGTTTACTTTTGTATGCATCTCTTGTGTTGTGTTTTTAAGTTCAGATTTTCTGTTTAGCTCTGGTTATTTTATCAGGAAAGTTTGAAAGTCCCCAGGCAATTACTTGATTTGCATCATTTTGTTAAAATAAGACTCTGCTTCCAGAATGACATCCCCCACTTCAGCAGCTTTGTGCAGCTATTTTCAGGGATGCTTCAAGTTTTCAGTCCTTCCAAGGTATTATAATCTATGGAAAGGTGTTTACAAGTCTCCTGGTCTGTCTATGGGTCACCAGAAATACTCTTTTCTGTCCCAGAATTGTGAGGAGGGTCCCTGTTTCTCTGTGACGTTAAGCTTTGATATGTAGCATCTCCTCCTTTCTCTGGGATTGTGACCCATATCCAAGTATGGACAAAGCAACAGAATCCCATCTCAGTGATAGACAAGAGGTTCTGTTAACTCCTTCCTACACCTTTACTGTCTGTGGGCTGAAAACTCCAGAAGCAGCTGCTGTTTCTGTTTTTTCATTGATTGTCAAGGCCTATTCCTGGGGTTTGAAGGGCCTGTCACTACACTGATGAGGCCTGAATTGGACTCTGCTGAAATGTGCCCCATTCTCAGTCTGTTGTCACAAATCTTTCCTGCTGACCTTCTCAGTTTTATTTGGTGTCCATGGGATGAGAGGCCTAGAAACTGCCTCTACTGCCCCTGATTCTGGAATCTTTTTCTGGATTGCTGAAGGTCAGTCTGATCTGGATTGTGCTCCTTTCACACCCTTGTACAACAAACCCTTTCAAACAACCTGCTAAGTAGCATTGGACTGGAAAATGGTTTCACTCTTTGTTTTTTCAGTTTCTGACACTAGAATTTGTTTAGTCACTTAAAGATATTTGGAAGAGTTGAGGGAGAGCTCAGCTGAGTCCCTGCTTTTGCTCTGCTATCTTAGTTCAACTCGATTCTATTTTTAAAGATACTGTTTTCTTTAGTCACTTTTGTGCTTCCGTTTTCAAACTGTTAAAGCTTTATCCATAATTCTTCTGTGTATCTCTTTTCTTTTTCCATCTTTTCTTCTATCTTATTTGAGGTTTTTAAAACTCAAATAAGATAGAAGAAAATATGTGTGCTTTAATTAACTTAATAACTCTCTCAAGAGAACTCTTTTGTACTTGAGGTCAATTCACAATCCCCCCTTGAGTCTTCACAGGTAGGCATTTTGTCACTGCTTTCTCTACTGAGTTGGCATTTTGATCTTACCTACTGTCAGAATACCTTTCTATGTTTAGGCTTCTTTTTTTGGTTGCTGTTGCTGGGGGGGGTATTTTTTCTGTTCCGTTTTTAAGAGTTAAGCTGTACTTCTGAGACACAGGGAACATAGTCTCAAGCATTTTATGAATGATATCAAGGGCCCTGGTCTTTGACTTTCCACATTGGGGTTTCAGGGGCTGGTGACTTGTCCCCTGGATTAGGATAGACTAATCAAATCCTGTATGTTATGCTGGTTTTCTGAGGCAAGCAATACACCTTCTACACTGGAGCTAGGGCCCTTACTGCTGGTCTACTGGCATGCTGACTGAGCGAGGACCCAGAGTCTTCAGTTACTCATCTGCCCTGTGTTTAAGAGTCTTGCATTAGCTACCCTGCACTCTACCTGTCCTGGGCCATTCTCCTTTTTACCACTTAACCCCATTACCTTGCAAAAACTAAAAACAAAAAACAAGCAAGATATCTTTTGTTTTTAGGTTTTTTTGCAAGGCAAATGGGGTTAAGTGGCTTGCCCAAGGCCACACAGCCAGGTAATTATTAAGTGTCTGAGACCGGATTTGGACCCAGGTACTCCTGACTCCAAGGCCGGTGTTTTATCCACTACACCACCTAGCCTCCCCCCCTCCAATCAAGATATCTTGAGCTGAAAAATTGTTTCACTCCATCTCTTTGTGGTTCTACTATTCAAAAGTTTATTTAGAACCTGCATCTCAAGTTACTTCCTAAGGAAATTGGGAAAAACTCAGAGAAATTACTGACTTTTCTTTCCCATCTTCCCCTCTGGTAAGTTTAAGTAATCTGAGACTTAAGAACATTAAATGACTCATCTAAGACCTCACTATGAGTCAATATTTGAATTCAATTCCTTTGACTCAGGAAGAAGAATATACGAATGTTCCCCTCAAATTATTTGGCCTCTAATCCAATATTGCCATATAATAACACTGTGTGTATGTGTATGTTTCTGTGTGAGTGTCTATGTGTGAAAAAAGAGAGTCAGAGAGAGTGGTAATAATTGAGTTCATAATAGATGAAAGTCATAAGTATAGTAGTAATGCTATACATTCAATAATATGATTCTAAACTATGTGAAGTATTGAGGAAAAAAAGTGCCTTATACATATTAACTATTATTATAATGACTGATTATTATAATGATTATTGTCAACATCATCCTTAAATTCTCAATTATATGTTTGTACACATGTATGCATATTGTTTGTTATATGTATGTGTAAATGTATATATAAAAGAGTATATGAATTTTATGTAGCTATGTATGTGTATATCTATCTATATCTATCTATCTATCTATCTATCTATCTATCTATATATATGGAAAGAGAGAGAGAGAGAGAGAGAGAGGGAGAGTTAAAGCACTTTGAATAAATAGATGTTTTTATTTTCATTCTGTTTCAGGGCTTAGCAAAATGTCCTGAATATACTTGTTTTAGGAATGAATAAAAATATAATGTTTTTGATATTACCTTTATTAAGTATATGAATTTTTGATCCGGGAATGTTAATTTTTCATTTGTATATTAAAATTCTTGGGGTGGTGCAGTGGATAGAGCACTGGCCCTAGAGTCAGGAGTACCTAAGTTCAAATCTGGCCTCAGACACTTATTAATTACCTGGCTGTGTGACCTTGGGCAAGCCGCTTAACCCCATTTGCCTTGCAAAAACCTAAAAAAACATTCTTGTAAAAATTATCCAAATTCCCCCTTCATATTTGCTTAATGATTGACTGTTCCAGTCTCACATGGATTTTGCCAGTTTAACCAAGAATCTTCAAATTCCTGGAGTATGCAGGAAGATATTTGAAAAGTATATAATGAAGTAAAGCTTTATATAGGATAAATGCTATAATTCTGAGAATTTAAGAGCTAAAAGGAACCACACACATCATCAAATCCTGTAATTTGTAAATTTGTATTTTGCAAAATTGGAAACTAATGACCACAAAAAGTAGGGACTATACCAAAACACAGTGAATAGTAGAGTTATATGTCAAACTTCACTTTCCAGATAAATTTTTTTCACTATTCATTGATTTTTAAATTATTATTACTTTTTTAAACATAGGTTGAAATTTCTATAACCTTTAATGGGAATTTTGATGAATGTCTTGTGTATGGGTGAATAGAAAAAATATTACCCATCATTAACACTCTGAACTGAAACTTCTGTGGCATCTTTGTCTTAATCACCATTTTCAGCAGTCACTCAGTCAAAACATTTTCAAGTATGTGCTATTTATCAGACAGTGTATGCAAATGCAAAGAAAGGTAAAAGACAGTCCTTCATCACAGAAAATTCAAAGTTTCATAGGGAGACAAAATGTAAATTACTATGTATACATCAAATTATAATGAAAATGAATTGAAATAGTCGACAGAGGAAAGGTAATAAAATGAAAAGTGTTTTATAAGGTTGGACTTTAACTGAGGGTTGAAGGAAACCAGAAAACCAGAAGATACAGATAAAGAAGGAGAGTATGATAGGCACAGAGGAGGGAGAAGGGGAAGAGGATAGCTTGTGGAAATTTCCAGAATCAAGATTTGGAATGGCTTGTCCCAAGAATAATAAAGAGTCTAGTGTCATAATTCTGCCCATTAACATTGTCACCTTTTTTTCTCTTATGTGTACCATATATTATGGTTTAAAAAATGATGATGATGATGATGATGATTTTATAAAATAGTTGATAAGTATTAAATAATTATTATGTACAAATGTAGGGATGAATTGCATAATAATTATTATGTACATTTATCCTATATATTATGTATACTATAATTATTATATACCAAGCAAATAGAGGCTAATTGACTTGTTTAAAGTCACAAAATAAGTGTTGAACACCAGATTTGAACCCTTTGCTATGTTATACTACCTCTAAAATAATTTTACAATCAAAATACATTGGTTCAGTTCATCCTGTTTGGATTATTATTATCATATAATTATATAACAATAATGAAAATAAAAGCACTAATGATAATGATAATGATGAAAATGATGAAGCTGGATCCAAAATGGAATTTTAAAGCATATTTTAAAATATTTTCTTATTATATACTCAGAATATTACTAAGTAGAACTATTATTAATCTTTTCATTTTAAAAATGAGAAAAAGGATAAAAATTAAATGACTTTTATTCGGTGACTATGCTAGCAAATTTCTGAATTCATATTTGAAATCAGTTCTTTCTGATTCCAGGTTCATCACTCATTATACCTGCCAACCAGCTACCTCAGTACTACTTGTGCTTTATAATTCTTCAAATCTTTCTTTATATATACCCTGTAGGGTAGGTACCACAAGTCTAATTATTCCCCTTTTACAGATGAGGAAACTGACACTTAAAGAGGCTAATCATTTGGTATAAAATGATGATAAGACTAGGATTTGAACTGTCTGATTTTTGAATCACTCACATTTTCCATTTTAATGTACAGTCATCAATCCATAAACTGAGAATCCTCAGAACTCCTGATTAGGCAAAAAGATTCTGTATGCATATTTAAATGAAAACATACTTAAAAGGGAAAACATTTATCTTTGGGTGATAAAAGATATTATATTTTATAATTCTGTGATTGTAGTAACTCTAAATTTAAAAAAAATTTAGAAATATTTAGGATCAAATATATTTTGATTCTAATGGTTCTTTGATGGGCAATATTACATGGCAAAGAGTTCAGATCTTGACTCTGACACATATTTTGTGACCCTGGAAAAATACCTTAGTCTCTATTGCCTTGGTTTCCTCATCTGTAAAATATGTGGAATAATAGGATCTATCTTGCAAAATTATTGTGAGGCTTGACATAGATATTTAGGACCAAGTCTGCCACATAGTAGGTGTGATACAAATGTTTATTTCCTAACCTCTTCCTCTTTCCTTATAGAGACAGAGCAAGACCTAGCCCCTTATCCTGCCTGATAAATTTCCTCTTTATGTGACATTGGATGAACCACTACCAGGTTGCTGTGACCCACAGGCAGCCCGTGCCACTCAACATCCATTCATTCAGCATCATTATATTTTATTATTATTATACTTATGATAGTATGGGTGACATTGTAGTTCCAAATAAATATTAAATTCTATATGCAACCCTAGACAAGTTTTGGCTTCCCAATGGGGCCCAGAAGAACTAAAATATAGGTCACCCATGAGCTAGACCTTCCTGATCCTGTTTCTTTAAACTGTGTTGTATATTTTAGAGCACCTTACTCATAGCATTGTTGTAAGGATCAAATTAGATCAAATGTATAGATAAAGCAATAACTTGGTCTACTAGAAAAATATCAATTCACTAAGTACACCTATAAGGTTACATATGTGTGTGTGTTTGATTCTTTGTTAAATTGAAAACACTCTGTTATATAGAGTAGTATTCTTTATACCCCAAATTGTTTTTGCAATGTAGGCCTTGGTATTTTGTTGGATGTCAATTCCAGAAGTGGTAGTACTCCAGGAAACCATGAAGAATGGAATTCTCAGAACCATGTCAACAAACATTTACTCATCAGTTACAATGTTCTAGGCACTAAACTAAACACTGAGGATACCAAGAAAGGTAAAAATAGTAACTAACTTTTAAGATTCATTTTCTAGTAGCCTGTGCAGAACTATCCTATCATGAATTTTGTAATAATTGGTTATTAATCTTTGTCCTTTATTTTTGAAGAGGACGACAATATCAGGGAGGTTATGCCATACCTAGCATATGCATTGAATTTTAGTGGGGGAGAGGGGGATTTGCTAAGTCAACAGCCTTACTTTCTCCTCCAGAGCCATCTGAGTCCAGTACCCAGATATGAATCAGGACAACTAGAGATGGTCCTGGATGTGAGGCAGTGTTAAGTAACTTTCCTAAGGTCACACAGCTAGTAAGTAGCAAGTATCTGAAGTCACATTTGAACTCCTGTCCTCCGGAATCCAAGGCCAGTATCCTATCCACTGTGCCATATTACATAAGTAATAAATCAGGAGCAATAGAACCATATGCAGAGAACCAAAAAACATTTGAAAATAGTCATACATTTCATTTAAGAAACAATAAAGAAATTAAAATGCTTGCTGTAAAGTCTGTAATTTACTGTCCATTTTACATGAAGTTGATTTGCATCCATTGCATATAAGGTAAGCCTTTTCCTTTTCAATATGCCATTCACATTCTGACTCAAGCATACAAAATAATTAGCCCTGGATTTGCATTTAAGGCATAAGCAGTTGCATATCTCATATCCTGTCTATTTAGGTATGGGTTGCAATTAAGCAAAGTGCTAAAATTTCTTATCAAAGAAAATTATACCAGAAAATTGGTTATTAAAAAAGGAGGAAATAAGCTTAATTCTCTGTAATATAATGGAAAAGATGAAAAAGGAATGATTATTGCATTTAGTAATCTGCTTTTGAGTATTTTCAGGAAAATAAACATACTAATAATGTTATAAAAATAAAAATACCTTGCAATAAATGAAGACAGTTCTGTCACTGCAAACATACAACAGATTAATTTTCATGTTTCCAAAGGAATGACATCTATCTTTTATTAAGTTGAAGGGAAAAAAAAAAGAAAAGATATTCTCTTATTGTGCACTATTTGTCAGACATAGAAATTAGCAGTGGTTCCCTGGTTCTGAAAGAAATTAGGCTTATTAAAATAAAATTAGTGATAAAAGTTACAAATGCAACCCAGAAAACTGTGAGGTACTTCTTCAATTTAGTGCTAATATTTGCAATCAAATTTTTCAAGTGTAATTAAGAATATGGGAAAAGCTGGTAAATTCCTTTCTTTTTTAATTAATTAATTTGGGGGGGGGGGTTTGCAAGTCAATGGGATTAAGTGGCTTGCCCAAGGTCACATAGCTAGGTAATTATTAAGTTTCTAAGGCTGGATTTGAACTCAGGTACTCCTGAATCCAGGGCCAGTGCTCTATCCATTGCTCCACCTAGCCACCCCATAAATTCTTTTCTTGCTGATCACTTTGGTGAATGGGAAGGAAAACTTACTGCAGATCTAAAATATGAGACAAGGAATAGTGAGAATACTATTTTAATTCACCAGTGCTGAATCTAAGTCATAGATCTGTTCCTTAAATATGTGACACCAACCAAATATCATTGCCTCACTTATCTTGTAGAAAAATTGAATTGAGGGGCAGCTAGGTGGCACAAATCCGGTCTCATACACGTAATAATTACCTAGCTGTGTGACCTTGGGCAAGCCACTTAACCCCATTTGCCTTGCAAAAAAAACTAAAAAAATTGAATTGAGACTGTCTCACAGTATCTGAGAAAAATCCTTTCTATAATTCCAAGTAAGATAGCATTATGAATTAAAAGTATACACTGATGTTGTGGCTTGCTTCACCTTGGGGCCCACAGAGGCAACCTCCCTCCCTGAAGGGAGCTGAGAATAAGGAGTCAAGCCACTACTGCCTTATGACTCCAGCTTAATTTTATTACTGCTTAGCTATTACACATATGCTGTTAGGTCTTCCAGGGTAGAACAAAGAATAATAAGGTAAGGGGGGAATACAAGAGGGGTATGTTCAGCATCTTGCATTACAGGATAAGGGGGTATGTTAGGGAAGAGGTGATAAAACACAGCTGTGTCTAGTGTCCTTGGTCTGTGGGGCAGAATGTCCAGCTCCCAAGGACCCCGGCGCACCTTGTTGCTCAGGGCGGCAAGTCAGCTCCTGAGACTGTCCAGGTGGCAGTTTACTTGGAAATGATTTGTGTCATGGCTGTTAGAATAGCCTGTGTACCCATACACTGAGCTATTTGATCTCCCATAATTTCTCATTTTATCATTACATATATTCAATTGTATCCTATTATTATATGTATTTTTGCAGATACATAGAATATAAATGAATCTAAAATAAGTTAAACATCATTAAAAAATACCAAAGTTAACATCATTTAGAGGCTGCATATCTATTAAAAGTTTTTGGGTTTTGATTCTTTGCTTTTTTCCCCTAATTTTAGAATAAGCATAGTACAATGGAAATACTATAGGATTTGAAGTTAAAGTTAAGTTTGCATCCTGACTATGGAATTTATTATTGATGAACTTGAAGAAATAAACAGAGTAATGAATTTATGAACTTCAGGAGTAACAGTCATTTTCCTCTAGGGAAAAGAAATCTGACTAGGAATCAAAAGTCATAGATTGTTATGGGATGTTTGGTACTTGAAGGTTATTTGAAAATAGGAAATCATTTAAATTCTCTTGAATCTCAGCTTTATTGTCTAAAAGAGAATGAAAATAAAGCTACCGAAAATGATTTTTAGAAGTAAAACTCATTTTATAACATGAACTTAATATAAATATGAATATAAATTAAATTATTATCTTTCACTACTCAGTCAAAAAGCCCCATGCTTAATAGTCAATACAGAAGAAAGTGGATTGGGTCTCAGATTCAATCTTGCGCCTATAGACTGAAATTGCAGCAACAGAATTTTACATAAAACAACAGATAGAAATATGAATTCTATTTTTTCATTAAGCATTTCAATTTCCTTAATGCTTCTAAAATTAAATGTATTAGTATCTTTGCAAATTACCACCTCTTATTTTATTGATCACTTCGATGATTATCTTACTTTCAATTTTTTGAATTTCGAATTTGGCAGGCAGCTTGTTGGTGCTGTAGATAGATCACTGACCTTGGAGTCAGGGGGACCTGAGTTCAAATCCAGTATCAGATACTTACTACTTATCTGTGAGACCTTGGGCAAGTCACTTAACCTCATTGACTTGAAAAATTAAAAAAAAATCATAACTTGGTAATTAATTGCAATTTTAATTTTTTTGTAGTTTTTTTAGAAGCAAGCTCAGTTTAATGAATACTCCTCTATTTTATTCATATAAGCATTCAGAGATAATAGAATTTTCTCCAAAAGCTTCTTTTGTTCCCTCCCACACATTTTGGAATGATGTCTCATCACTGAGATTATCTTGGAAGAAATTGTTGAATATTTCTATGAATTGTTATTTGATCCACTCATTCTTTAAAATTAGGTTATTTATTTTTCCAATTAAGTTTTAGTTCATTTTTTAATGACCCATTATTTCTTGTACTTTTTATTGCCTCATGATCAGAAAAGGATACATTTTAATATTTCTGCCTTTCTGTTTTTGTTTGTAAGGTTTCTATGTCTTTATATATGGTTAATTTTCATGTAGGTGCCTTTCTTTACTCTTTCAAAATTCTATTCAAGATTTTAACATATTTATTGTCACTAGACTTATGTAATTCATTAGAGAGGGAGGTTGAGGATTAACTGTTGTTGTCTCCCTGTAATTCGTTGAGCTTCTCCTCTAAGATATCGAATACTATACTCCTTGGTGCATATACTTTACTGTGATATAACTTCATTGCTTATGATGCCTTTTAAAAAGATGAAGTTTCATTCTTTATCCTTCTTATTAATGTTTATTTTTGCTTTTGCTTTGCTACCCAGATTTTTTTAAATCCACTGAAGCATAATATAGTCTATCCAGTCTCTTATATTTACCTGTGTGTATCACTCTGTTTCAAATATGTTTCTAGTAAATAATAAACTGCAGCATTTTGGTTTTTGAATGCACTCTGCTCTCTGCTTCCATTTTATGGGAAAATTCATCCCGTTCACAGTTACAGTTTTGCTTACCAGCTCTGTATTTTCTTCCAGGCTGTGTTTCTTTTTTCTTTATCCATTTTCAACAATGTTTTGCTTCAAAGTACTGTCTTTTGCCTGCCAACTCTGTTCCTTTCCCCTTTAAATTTTCTTTTTAGATTTAACTTTACTTTAACTTTTATATTTACCATCTCTTATTAATCCATTTAAAACCTTTCTTTCCCCTTCCACCTCTACTTACTGTATTGTAGGCTAAGCTTTGCAATCTAATTTGGAATGTACATTATTGCCTCTTTTGGTCAAATCTGTTAAAAGTAAAATTTATTTAGTTCTCACATACTTCTTTCTTTCCCTCTATTATAGTAATTATTTGTTCATCTTCATGTTGTGTCATTTATCCTTTAATGCCATACCTTCTAGTATAATCTTTCTTTGCATGTCTAAAGTGTTTTAAACCTGTCTTGTACCCACATACGTTGTCAAGATAAACTTCTTTTATCTGTTCTGATACATTTACAATTCTTATGTGTTGATTGAATGATTGATTGATTTAAGTCTTATTACCTTATAATCACTTGATATCCACAGGCATTGTTTAAGAGCATTCTCCTCATCTGTCCCATTAGAAATATACTTCTCAAGAGTCATAAGAAACAAATTACAATCACTTTCTATACCATAGTTATAATCTAAAATTAGGTCCTTAAAATTGCAACAATAACAATAAAGTAAATAGATTAGACACAAAGTTTATTTCTATGGAATTTTACCCACCGCCATTAGGTAATGGAGACCATCTTAGAAAGGATTTCCCTGAACTGAGATCACAAAATTTATACAGTGATGGGGGAGGGGAATAGAATATAAACAAAAAGGTTAGACAAAACCTTATGCTTGTGTGAAGAATATTCTATTATAAACAGTCCATAATAAAGACTATTGATCTTTGAAGACCATTCTTCTACACTGCTATTTTCCTTGAAGACAGTAACTTGTTCATGAGTTTTGACTCAAAAAGTGTAAGTGCTTGTTTTTGGAAGTCTAAAGTTGTACTGAATTGTTTTCTTGATTTAAGGAGGGTGAGACAAAATTCCCTTTTCAAATTAAAAAGAATTAAAGAGGGCAGAACAAATCTTTCAAAGTCTAAGGAGGACACATTCCAATTCTCACAATAACTTAAGAAAAAAAAGAAACCATTGACTAGAAAAGTAAATTTATAAAAACGTATAGTAATTATTATGCTTAACATTTTGATCAAAAAAGATGATGTGATTATGCCAGCTCTAGATCAACTAAAAACCAAAAGGGCATCTTAGAAGGGAAAATATCTTTAAGAGACCTAAGGTCCCCTGAATAATAGTCAGGCAATAATCATAATTTCTATATGAGGGGAGGGGTGACATTTGTGCATCACCAGGAATCCACCAATGACCAGACTTTCTCCCAGTACATTCAGGTTATTGTATGTAACTTCCTTTTCTATAAAATTTTTTTCACTCAAATTTCAGGTCAAAAATCTATGACCAATTGTCATACAGATGTCCTGTTGCTCAAAGAGAAAATTAAAAAAGAAACATTAATTCAATCCAATTAAGACTCATTTTAAAGTACTTGGCATTGTTTTATTTTCACCATTTGGAAAATATTGTTTCACTAATGAAAACAACTTCCATAAGAATAATCAGTGTTTCTGTGGTGTTTTATACATCAGTTTAAATCTTTTGTCCAGTAAACAAAAAGTATCAGAGAAAAAACATTTTTAAAAAGTTTTTAAAATAGACAACAGGTCATTCTTCTGTGGATGTAGTTGACTTGCTAGATATCCTGTTCATATTTTTAAAAGTTAAAGAATCTCAATTCTCACAGGAGCATGAAGCTGACAAAAATTGCCTATGTTACTCTATCCAGCTATTAGAATTAGAAAGTTATAAGCATATATATATATATATATATATATATATATATTTCCCTTTATACTGATCAACTGACCTGATTACAGATATTTACCACAAGGTCTAAAGACATAAGAAATTTATCCTTTTTATGTAGATGTAACTTTCTAGGTAAGATGAAGTAGATGATCAAATATTTTGAACCAGATTTTTAAATCTGCCAGGTGAGACATTTCCAAGTATCATATTGGAGAAATAAGTAGGGAAAGCCAATATAAGAACATGAACAATCACTTCCCCATCCTCTCTCAGTGAAGTTGCCACACTCAAATATGTATGAGATACCATTAGCCTACTGGTCTCATAGTCATTGGTCCAACCTAAATTTTCTTTTTACCTGGTTTTCAAACTTAGAAGGCCAAAGTTTCAGTCTCATGATGTCCTTAAAGCAATTTCCTACAATAAGACAAGAGATTTAACTCTAAACTTTTAGTCTAAAGAATAAGAATATGCCACATGTTGACTATAATGTTTCATTGACAACAATTACATTATTACAGAAGAACCTCTTAACTCAATTCAATTGTTTCACAAAAGGACTGTGGTTAAAAAAATAATAAAAAAGAGAAGAAAAAGAGAAGAAAAAGAAAAAATCAGTAATCTCAAGTCTCTAGGTACAGGATTCAAAAAAATTATAGTAGAATATTTATTAGTCATATTTAAAAACATCACTTTTAGAATTCTTGGAAACAATTAGAAAATAATTTCCAACAGCCATAACATCTGATTTCTCAGTAAGGTAACATTTCACTAGCCCTGTTTTCATAAAGAAACCCTGTCTCTTAAAACAGTCAAAATAGCATAGAGTTTCAACCTTATGACTTTACATATTGTTACTATAACCAAATAATCATCCGCCAAAGAAAATAACATTCTTCAGGAATTTGATTTTATACATATGATATTTTCAAATATAACTTTTGCTTAGGCCATAGATTAGTAACAAGTTTAGATCAAATCAACAAAACGATGAAAATATATAAGGTTCCCTATCCTAGATTTATTTAATCAAAGTTGGATTCATCTAGTATTATCACTTACAATTATTTAATTTACAGATGAAAGGAATTTTTCACAAAATTTTCTCAATTTGAACTCATTCTACATAGGTGATTTAGTAATGTACTTTAACCTTAAGTTTATAAAAACAGATAGACAAGCTTGACTATTATAATCACCTAATTACACCTCCATTCTGCACAAGGATTTTGCCAGAATTCTACAACACATGTCTGCAACAAGGTTAGATTTTTCTTTACATTATCCATTTTAAAACACTGAGTGTTTAATATTTAATTCAGGGTTGATGTGATTGAGGACATTTAGATAAGGAGGACTTTATTTCAAAGATTTAATCCTTTCAAACTAGCCCAGGGGTACATTTTTTTAAAAAGGGCTTGCATTTTCCTGAGGAAATCAGGAGGGACAAAGGATTCCCCCCAAATTTCATCAACTTCATCTCAAGGATTTGAAAATTGTGAAAGGGGTATGGACCACCATTGCAGAGGGAATAATTTCCCTGTCAAAACTGCTTCATCTACCACAGGCCTCAATAATTCAAAGTTTCATATTAGAAAAGCAATCCTTTACTCAAATTCTTTTAGTCAATCCCTAAAATTTACAATATACATTTTTAGTAATTCACAGAAAAATCAACCCATATCATAATTTAAATAAAATGTGAATGAATAGTTTAAAACATTTCTTTATTTCAGTAGTTCTGTTCTGTTTTTCTTCAGAGCTAAATTTTGGATTAAATCACAAACACACAGATGCACAATAATTATATACACAATTCTCAAAAAAGAATAAATCTTAAAATCTCAAGTACTCTGACCTAGCCCTTGCAAACCTCAAGATAAACCCCAGGTCTTCTTTACAAATATCTAGGGCATTAGATGCTAGTGAAGAGCTTCTAAGAGAAGTAGTACACATACCCACACCCACACCCACACCCTCCCTCCCAGGCAAACAAAAACAAATACAAAATCTCTGCTTTTTTCATGCTAATTGACTTGTCAGAAAATAAATTTTAGGCCCAATTAAAATTTTCTTCAAGTATTCATATGTATTTTTAAATTTTAAATACTCAATCAATAAACAGACTAAATTAGGAAGAGAAAAATAGAACCTTTTCCTTCCCCCAAAACAACACTATGTTCTGAAAAAATCTGCCTTATTATCACTGCTGATTTGTTTCTTGGATTCAGTGCTTCCCTGTGAAGAATCATGATTCAGACTCAGGAGTGCAGATTTTGGAAAGAAAATAGAGTCTTATTAAAGGAAGTTACATCATATTAATAAAGTAATAGAAAATTCAAAAAAGAGTTTAAAGAAAACACCATGTGGATTGCTGATTGAATTGTCCAAGTCAGCTGGTCAGGGTTCAGCAGGATACTAGAAGGTCAAAAGGACCAACCCCTTCCCTGGATCTCCTTAAATTATCTCCAGAGTCCATGGGAGGGGTAGTGACCTGGGAATGACCTAAGTCCCTCATTGGAGATTTTGCCTTTTGTGAAGGGGTCTCTTTATGGTGGTCTCCAGGACCTGTGCTCTCTGACTGCCTCACCCCAAAACAATGTAGACCAAATCAAGTTGAAGGTCAGGCCCTCAGGTGTGGAAGGATGAAGATTCCCTTTACAATGCAAACAAAAGGTTTACAAAGTTTTCTCCAACTGATCTCATCATCACTATGGCAAAAAATCATTAGCTTCTGGAAGGTAAAAAGATCTAATTTGAAAAGGGAGATTTAAGAATAAAACTGTCCAATAAGCATACAAGAGACATGACCCCAAACTTGATCAGGGCATCACATAGAACACTAAATTTAAAAGAAACAGCTATCAAAATACATAAACCAAGTTTGAGATCCTCAAACCAGAAAGGTTGCCAAACTTCAGGGTAAACCCCATTATTCTCATACCTGAGTCCCCAAAACACAACAAAGATAACTGGGAGTCAGAAATCCATACAAGCCCATCCATTCTAGGGACAAATCTCGAACACCCACTAGACTGGAAAACAATTCCAATCAGCAGCAAAGATGAGAGTCCTTAATCAAATCATAGGTAAAAACCCACAGGCTATAGGGTTTGGGCACATGGATGAATAATAACTAAAAATGGTCTTGTCCAAAAAAGAGTAGAAAGTAAGTTTTACCTATGTGGGAAGGCAGTGGGGAAGTACTTTTTAATTCCTGGCTGTTATTGTTTTCTGGTTTAATGAGAGTATTACATTGTTTTTTTTTTCTAATGTCCTAGTTTTTGCAATAAAAACAAACCCATGTTACTTGATACTTGGACTGCCTCTTAGGGCCAGATGGATTTTGGAAGGGACTTATTAATTGCTTAAGTTGCATAGTGAATATTTTGTCCTTATTTCTTACAATTCTCTTGTCTCTTGAAGATCTTCCTCTGGCTTGACAGTCAATGTAAATATACACTGAGCTCCCAATTCACCTATGAACTGTGGATGTTTATTTTGCTGGACTGGCTAGATAAGTTTAATATTTTGTGACAGAGAAGGCCAGATATTGTTAACAAAATAAGAGAGAAATTGAGAAATTAAGAAAATAAGAGATAAACCTCCTCCTTCTCTATCATGCTTTAGACCAGAATTTGCATCAAAAGGATCTGTTAGACAACAAAAAAACTTGAAACTGTCTTATCCTGTCTTTGATTAACATGGTTTTTGCAAAATCCATTAGTAGGGGAAAACCAAATGGAATGGTGTCTATTAAGGCATCTCCTCTATACAGTGTTTTTGATGATCTGCATAAACCACCAAATCTGTTTTCTGAGGCTACCCTAAAGTGACTTGTATTAGAAAGTACCAGGACATAAAATAAACCTGTATAAATCAATATTTATATGTCTCTGTGTGTGTGTTTATGTATGTACAAAAAATCCAACAGCAAGAGATAAAAAGAAACTGCATTTCTAGCATCAAATACTTGGCAAACTACCTCCCATGATAAACCCAGAATTTCTATGAACACAATCATCAAGCATTTCTCACCAAAATAAAGTCAATACCAAATAAATGGAAAAATGTCAGTTGTTAATGGTTAGGTCAAGCTAATATAATGCAAATGACAATTCTACCATGAGTGAATTACTTATTCATTGCTATGTAATCAAACTACCAAATAACTATTTTGCTGTCCTAGGAAAATATTAACAATATTCATCTGGAGCAAGAAAAGTTCAAGATTAGCAAGGGCACTGATGGAAAAATTGTAAAGGATGTAGCCTAGCTCTACCAAATCTAAGACTTTATGATAATGTGGCAGTCATCAAAACTGTCTGGTCCTGGGCAAGAAACAGAGTAATAGATCAATGGATTAGGATAGGTTCAAAATGAACAGTAGTAAATGACTACAGTAATCTACTGTTTGACATACCTAAAGACATTAGCTTCTGGGATAAGAAATCACTATTTGACAAAAATTGTTGAGAAAATTGGAAAATAGTATGACAAAAGCAAGGCATAGACCTACATCTCAAACCTGATAACAAAATAAAGTCATAATGGGTATAGGATTTAGACATGAAGGGCAACATCATAGATAAATTAATAGCCCAATAAATACTCTATCAGATCTATGTAAAAGATACAAATTTATGACCAAACAAGAAATACAGTGCATTATAAACTGCAAAATGAACGATTTTGACTATAATGTTTTTACTAATAAAATCAATGCTGCCAAAAATCAGAAAGAAAGTAGAAAACCGGGAAACAATCTCCACAACTAAGAGTTTTGATAAAAGTCCCATTTCTAAAATATAAAGTTACAAATCACTCACCAACTGATAAATCATCAAAGGATATGAATAGACATGTTTTCAAATAAAGAAATTAAAGCTATATATAATAATAAGAAAAAATGTCCCAAATCATTACTGATTAGAGAAATGGAAATTAAAACAACCCTCAAGTAATACCTTACAATTATGAGATTGGCTAAGATGACAAAAAGAGAAAATGATCAATGTTGGAGAGGTTATGGGAAGATTGGGACATTAATGCACTGCTAGTGGATTTGTGAAGTGATCCAACCATTCTGGAGAGCAATAAACAGCAATAATACTTTTCATTACTTTTGACCAAGCAATTTCAATATTAGGCCTATATCCAGAAGAAATCATAAAAAAAAAAAAATAAGAAAAGTCACACATGTTCCAAAATATTCATAGCAGCTTTTTCTGTAATGGCAAAGAACTAGAATTTGAGGAGTTGTCCATCAATCGGGGGACTGGCTAAACAAGTTATGATACATGAATACTATAGAATATTATTGTTCATAATAAACCATAAATAGTCAGACTCTAGAGAGGCATGGAATGAGTTATAGGATCTGATTCTGAGTGAAGGGAACAGAAACAAGAGAATAATGTACACATTAACAACAAAATTGTGAGATGATCAACCTTGAAGGAAGCAGCTCCTCTCAGCAGTTCAGAGAGCTAGGACAAGCATACAAGACTGACTGAGAACAATGCTATCCCCATGCTAAGGAAGAAAAACAAAACAAAAAATCCCCCATCAGAACCTGATGAACACTTTATAAAAATGATCTCTTTTGCATATCTTTACTATTTTCCTAATTCCTCAGACCAAAAATGACTAGGTAGTAAATATTTTTTATCACAAATATGCATGTACAATGTTAACCTAACTGTTCACTGCTAAGGGCAGTAAGGATGGTGGGAAGGAAATTTAGAAACTTAAAAATATACATAGACAAATGAATGAATCTTTAAAAACTTTTATGACTTGCATTTAAAAAAATAAAATCTGAAGAAAAAATTTTAAAAGTTGCTTATATTTTCATCTTTCTGTATCAATTCCTGAATGCATCCTTTCTATTAACTGAATTAACTGGAAAATGTCTGGAATCCCAGGGGTATAGGATAGTAGTATAACTCGAAATTGTTCAGTGAAATTAATTAGATCTTGACTGGATGAGGGAAATCCTTCTTTAAGGATTATAACTTACGTCTTTCCTATGGCATGAATTTATAATGTAGAATAGTATAAAGTTTAACATTTGATGCAAAGTATCCTTCTGCATCTGTAGTTGGAAAGACCAGAGGACAAGGGCTATCTACTACCTTGAAGGGGTAGATGCCAATAGGCTCAAGCTTTGGGCTTTTTCCTGCAGCTGGGGAAACTTCATTAGAAACAGAAGGAAGCGGAGTAGCAGAGACAAAGGGAGGAGCTGGAGTAGAAGAGCATGAGGAAGGAACAATATTTCATTGTAGAGATTAGGCAGAGAAAATAAAAAATGATATAGTAGTATAAGGAGAGTGAATGGGTGGAAATTGAATAAAAGAATAAGCATAAGAAGGAGCTAGGACTAGAGTGCAAGAAGAAAGATTTGTGGAAAAAAAGCAGGAATGAAAGAATGAGGCAAAGAAATTTGAGGACTCAGAAAGGTCACAGTGGAAATTTGGGGAAAATTTTTGAGGATAAGCAGAGAAAGTATTAGAGGAAGAAGAAATTGGAGTAGGATAAGGGAGGCTAGGAGGAACTGGAACATTCAAGAAAGGGGATATGGTTAGAGGATCAGAAGTTACAATGGGAGAAGAAATTAGAGGAGAAAGATTAGTATAAGGGGAAAGAGGACAGACTTCTGGCCAAGATGGTGGAGAGAAGCCAGGTCTTGGACTAAGGTCTCTTGATCTTCCTTCATCCACAATATGAAACAGACCTTTTAATGGAAGTCCTATCAACAAAATCAGAAAGAGAATTTAGAAAAATAACAGGTACCTCAAGGTCTGTCTTCAGGGATTGGGGGGATGTGGTGGTGGGGAGGGGCAAGAGCCAAGCTAATTTAAGATGAACTTCAAGGACTTTTTCCCCTGTAGGAACCATTTTGTGGTGGGAATCACTTTGTTCTGAGAAACAATCAGAGATTGGAGGCATGATTGTGGGACATACAACCTGGGATTTACAGGAAGGGCTGGAGGGGAGGTGCCAGCTTCTATCATGCCTACTGGATGGGAGGAAATATTAAATTCAGTGAGAAAAGCCTCCAACACTCCTACTAGCCATTCAGTGAGCAAAACCTTAAGCATTCCATACTGGCCAGCTGAAGATACTACACTGAGTGAGAAAAGACTCTGCTGATCTCAATAGCAAACCTCTGTGAACCAGCCACTCCCCCAACACAAGATCATAGGAAAAATGAAGAAAGGTTAGTAGAAAGGGAGGACTATAGAAAAATTGCTAGAAGGAAAAAACCCTAATTCAGAGAGATATCGTACCCCTAAGGAGAATATGGTCTCCAGGACAGAAAGATTTCCTTGAAGAAATCAGGAAGGAGTTTAAAATTCAAATGGAGGTGGAAGTAGGTGGCGTAGAGGATAAAGCACCAGCCTTGGAGTCAGGAGTACCTGGGTTCAAATCCAGGTTCAGACACTTAATAATTACCTAGCTGTGTGGCCTCGGGCAAGCCACTTAACCCCATTTACCTTGCAAAAAAAATAGGCAACAGAGACCCTGGTGCAATTTGAATTCAGGTCTTTCTGACTTTTAGGGGTGGCTAGGTGGTGTAGTGGATAAAGCACAGGCCTTGGAATCAGGAGTACCTGGGTTCAAATCCAGTCTCAGACACTTAATAATTACCTAGCTGTCTGGCCTTGGGCAAGCCACTTAACCCCATTTGCCTAGCACAAACCTAAAAAAAAATCAATTGGAAAATTTGACTTAAAAACCCAAGAGAAAATTAATATTTTGTAACAAGAAAACAAATCCTTGGAAAATACAATTGGACAAATGCAAAAAGAAAGTAATTCTCTCAAAACCTCGAACGATGAAAGGGAAAACCCTTACAAAAAATAGAATTAACCAATTGGAAAGGGAGTTGCAAAAGGTAAATGAAGAAAATTCTTCCCTAAAAAAAGAAGGGATTCTACAGAAACCAATGACTTCATGACACAAGAACTTTGTTACACAAAATAAAAAACATTGGAGAAATAGAAGAAAATGTGAAATGGCTCATCAGCAGAAACATTGACCTCAAGAATAGATGGAGGAAAGGTAACATAAAAAATGATTGGTCTTTCTTAAGTCATTGAAGAGAAACAAATCCTGGGCTCAATATTACAGGATTTAGTGAAGAAAAACTACCCTGATTTCATGGAATAAGAGAGCAAAATAGTTATTGAAAAAATACATCAATCCCCTTATTGGAAAGGGATGCCAAAATGAAAACACCAAGGAATATTTTAGCCAAGTTCCAAAACTATCAGGTAAAAGAGAAAATTCTGCAAGCAACCAGAAAGAAGCAATATAAATACCAAGAATCCACCATAAGGATTACACAGGACCTGGCTACATCGAAATTAAGGGATCAAAGGGACTGGAATCCCCAAAAAAGGCAAGGAAGCTTGGAATGCAGCCAAGAACCCACTATCTGGCAAAGCTGAGCCTTCCCTTCTGGGGCAAAAGATGGACATTTAATGAAATTGGAGACTTCCAACTTTTCCTGTTTAAAAGACCAGATCTTAATAGAAAATGTGAATTTCCAATGAGTAGACTCAAGATAATTGAAAAAGGTAAAATTGAAAATAAAGGTGAGGGAGGAAGGGAAAAAGACTGTTACAAAATAAGATGAAACTTGCAATATCTCTACCTGGAAGAAAGACTTTAACAACTCTCCAGAACTAAAAATCTATTAGAGTGAATTTATTTAGCTAGAATAAATGGATATACACAACTTATTTGTGAAACTGTTATCCAATAAGATGAAAATGTGTGGGGGTCCAGCCTCTGTGGGGTCCTTGGAACTTGACAAGAGGGATAGAGTAGGTGAAATGAGTTGCATCAACAAGTGGATAAAGGCAGGAGCAGGTTGACTGACTGTCAGCTGCTTAGATTTATTTTTATAGTCTCAAAATCATATGAAACAAGCAAACTAAATCATTTCCTTGGTTACAAAAGTATACAATTTTCATCATTAATCATATAGTTCATATGGTTACAAGTTTGATCATGTAGTGGTTACAAGTGTGATTATTAATCATGTAGTTAATTTTCTTGTCCCTGCTCAGACCATGATGACCTCAACCTGCCTGTTTCCTAGTTTGCTGCTGCATAGAAAAGTTATTGATTAAACAGAACTTTCCTTATAATAATCTTTGTTATAACTTGTGTAATGGAATGCTTCTATGTTTTTGTACCACATATGTAATTTTTTTTGATATGCTCCCTTAACAACCTATAGTGAGGGTAGTTATGTTTGTCCACTTGTCGGTTGACTCCTTCAGTAACTAATTTTTCTTTCAGCCCTTGTTGGTAGATGCTATGGTTTCTATGACTTTTTATTCTTTCCCAATAAACTAAGGCTGTTAGAGTTCACATATTGGTTACCTATACTAACTATTCTCTCATCATCTTTATCATATCTTCCTGTGTATGATAAGGGGGGCAAAACTGTTAATTTCCCTGGAATTCTATCTGACCTATCTTGTATCTGGTTTCCCTGTATATATTCTGACATCTCCCCGGAACTCCCAGTGCTGTATCTTCCAAGGATTTCATAATGTTGAAGCCTTTTGTATGTCTCAGGGAGAGGCAGTCCTGTTAAATTTGGACAGAGTTCACAATCTGTTTTATTCAAGGAATTTCCCTGAAATCCTTCCTTTATAGTCATTCCACTATTAGGATGAATAAGTTTTGCAATCAATAATAGACCTATAAATATGGGTATACATGGAATGACTATATATATTGAAGAAGGAAATGTTGTTCCATCAGGCAGTGTGACTGCCCTGAGTCTTCTTGTTGCGACTGTGTCAAACAGCTTAGAGACCCTGGCTCCCAACAAAAATGGAAATATCTTTACCTGGGAGAAAGACTCTAATAGCTCTCAATAACTGTAATTCTAGTAGAGAGAATAGTCAGAAGTGATGGACACTCAAGATATTTCTGATACTCAGAATGATTTAAAAACAATACCTCCTTAAAAGGGGGTTCAGTAGAGTGATGGGAGTATGAAGGAAACTGAATAGGGCAAATCTCATTAGAATAAGAGGTACAAAGGACTTATTGCAATAGAGTAAAAGAAGGGAGGGTGTGAATATAGCCTGAATCTTACTCACAGATTGGATTAAATTTAACATATACATACACACACACTCAGTTAAATTAAGAAGCTTATCTTACATTTAAAGTGTTAAAAAGGGAGGGGGAGGAAAGGGGGATCAACACAAATAAGGGAAGGAGTAAAGGACAAAGGGAAAAGGGAAACAAAGGGGAGGGGTTTCTATATAGGAGGGCAAACACACTAAAGCTGGTGGTATTTACAAACAAAACACTGGGGAATATGGATAAAAAGAAAAAAGTGGGAAATACAAACAGAGGAAAAATGGAAGGTAATAAAGAGTTAAAAATTATGACTTTGAATGTGAATGTAGTGAACTCTCCATTAAAACCTAAGCATATAGCAGACTGGATTAAAAACCATAATTCTACAATATGCTGCTTACAAGAAACTCATCTGAAGCAGAGAGATAGATAAAGAGTAAAGGTAAAAGGTTGGAGCAAAATACCTTTTGCTTCAGCTGAAGTAAATAAAGCAGAAGTGGCCATCGTTATCTCAGACAAAGCAGGTCAAAAAATTGATGGCATTAAAAGAGATAAAAAGATTTCTGGCCAAGATTGCAGAGAGAAGACAGGCACAGATATAAAGTCTCCTGATATTTCTCCATCTATCATAAGAAATAAACCTCTTAACAGAAATCTGACCCAAAAAACCCAGAAAGAAAAGCCAGTAGAAAGAAGATCTACCTCAGGATTTGTCTCCTGCAGCAACATTGGATGAATTTGGGTATGTGACTCTGAGCTCAGGGGTAGATCAGCCCTGGATCAGCCAGATTAGCAGCTGAATTGGAGCTGGGAGTCTGAGGGCCTGAGAGGCTAGACTGCGGGGGCTTGAGTCAACTAGGGAGCAGAGGCACTGGTGTTGGTGCTGGGGCTCTGGAGCTTGCTGACAGGGCTGGGGGGAGAGTTCCGGTGCAGGAGAGCTGCAGCCACCATCCTTGGGCTCCCATGGTCTGAAGAACTCTGAGTCCACACCTCCATTAAGGCTGAGGCCTCTTCCCAGAACAAACAATTGCAGACTACTTATGCCTCAGGCACAGGTGTGTGAGCAGAAGAACATACCTCAGGCCAGGGTAAAGAGCATCATTGATTGAAGGCAAAAAATTCAATAGTTCCCACTCTTCCTTTCAAGCAAAGGGAGAAGGCCTCAATCAAGGTCACAGAAACTCCAGAGAAAGCAACCAGCAGGTCCTACTGGCCAGCCAGAGAAATTGCATTCAGTGAGTAAAGCCTTTAGGGATCCCAAACCCCGGTGAACCAGCTCTTCCCCAACTCAAGGTCTCAGAAAAAATGAAGAAGGGTCAACGGAAAGGTGGATCCATAGAAAAATTCTTGGAAGGGAAAGACCCTAACTCAGAGAGACCTAGAACCTCTGAGTAGAATATGATCTGGTATTTAGCACAGAAAGACTTTCTTGACAAAATAAGGAAGGATCTTAAAAATCAATTAGAAAATTTGGGAGAGACAATTAATACCTTGCAACAAGAAAACAAATCCTTAGAAAAATACAATTGGACAACTACAAAAGGAGAATGAATCTCTTACATCATCAATTGGACAAATGTTAAATAAGAATAATTCTCTCAAAACCTCAATTGGACAAATGGAATGCACTTTCAAATGTAGAATTGACTAATTGGAAAAGGAGTTACAAAAGGTTAATGAAGAAAACTCCTCCCTAAAAAAAAGAATGGAGTTTGCAGAAACTAATGGCTCCATGAGACAGCAAGAGCCAGTTAAACAAAATCAAAAAATAGAAAAAAATAGAAGAAAATGCAAAATGCCTCATCAGAAAAAAAAAAAAAACACTGACCTTGAGAATAGATCGATGAGGAGCAATATGAGAATTATTGGACTTCCTGAAAACATTGAAGAAAAAAAAACAAAAATCCTGGACTTAATATTACAGGATCTAGTGATGGAAAACTACCCTGATATCATGGCACTAGAGGGCAAAGTAGTTATCAAAAGAATACATCAATCCCCTGCAGAAAAAGAACATAAAATGAAAACACCAAGGAATGATGTGGCCAAATTCCAGAACTATCAGATTAAAAGAGCAAATCCTGCAAGCAGCCAGAAAGAATCAATTTAAACATCAAGGAGCCACTGTAAGGGTCTCGCAGGACCTGACTGCATCAAAATTAAATGATTGAATCGCCTGGAATGAGATAATTTGAAGAGCAAGAGAACTTGGAATGCAGCCAAGAATCCACTAGCCTGCAAAGCTGAGCCTTCACTTCCGGGGAAAAAGATGGACTTTGAACAAAATGGAAGAATTCCAAAAATTCCTGATGAAAACACCAGAGCTAAATAGAAAATTTGGACATCAAACAGGAGGTTCAAGAGACACATGAAAAGGTTAAAAAAATAGGGTGGTAAAAGAAAAAAAACTGCTATGCAATAAGTTGAAACTGGCTATATCCCAGCATGGGGAAAAAGATTCTCATAATT
The DNA here is from genome assembly GCF_037893015.1 of Macrotis lagotis. Taxonomy (NCBI): domain Eukaryota; kingdom Metazoa; phylum Chordata; class Mammalia; order Peramelemorphia; family Peramelidae; genus Macrotis; species Macrotis lagotis. Next base: position 470,175,722 of record NC_133658.1, on the reverse strand, counting down.
CTTTAGAAATATACCTCAAACAGAGAGAATATATCTAGCCAGAAATGATGGGCATTCAGGATCTATCCATGAGACTGATATCTAATGGGATGTAACTGGTTTTAACCCCACTTGGGAGAAAGACTCTAATAATTCTCAAGAATTTTAACTCTGTTAGATAGAATGTACTTAGCTAGAAGTAACAGATACTCAGAAATTTCTATGACTCAGATAGAATGATCTAAAAAACAATACTTCCTTAAAGAGGGGGACAGGAAAGAGAGTGAAGGAGGGAGGGGATTGAATGGGGGTAAATCTCATTATGCTAAGAGGTTCAAAATACCTATGGTAATAGAGGAGAAGAAGGGAGCAGATGAGAAACACCTGAATCTTCTCATCAGATTTCGCTTAATGTCAACCTACACATACTCAGCTTATAAAACATCTAACCTTTCAAGTATTAAAAGGGGAAAAGGGGAGGGGCAATGGAGAAAGGGAAGGGGAGTAGGGGGGAAAACAGAATTAAAAAAGGAAGGGAAAGGAAAAGGGAAAAAGGGAAAGGGGAAAGAAAGGGGAGGGGTGATTAGGAGGGCAAACACAATAAATGGGGTGGCATTCAGAAAAAAATACTGGGGAATATGGATAAGGCGGGAAAGGGGGAAAATAAAAACAGAGGGAAGATAGCATGGAGGGCAATAAAGAATTAGTAATCATAACCTTGAATGTGAATGGGCTGAACTCTTCCTTAAAACATAAGCAAATAGCAGAGTGGATTAAAAATGAGTATCCTACAATATGCTGCTTACAAGAAACTCATTTGAAGCAGACAGATACATATAGAGTAAAGGTAAAAGGTTGGAAGAAAATAAATTTTGCTTCAGCTGAATTAAAAACAGCCTGGGGGAGCAATCCTTATCTCAGTCAAAGCAGCAGCAAAAATAGAGAGCTTTAAAAGACATAAGGAAGAGGGACAGCTAGGTGGCACAATGGAAAGAGTACCACCCCTGGAGTCAGGAGTACCTGAGTTCAAATCCAGCCTCAGGCCTCAGACACTTAATAATTACCTAGCTCTTTGGCCTTGGGCAAGACTCTTAACCCAGTTTTCCCATGCAAAAATCTAAAGAAGAGAGAGAGAGAGAGAGAGAGAGAGAGAGAGAGAGAGAGAGAGAGAGATAAGGAAGGAACTTTTATTCTCCTAAAAGGGACAATAGACAATAAAGTTATTTCAATATGGAATGAACCCAATGCAATAGCGTCCAAATTCTTAGAGGAGAAGCTGAAAGAATTACAAGAAGTCATAGGCAGCAAAACTACTGGGAGACCTCAACCTCTCACTCTCAGATCTAGATAAATCTAATCATAAAAATAAACAAGAAAGAAGTTAAGGAGGTAAATAGATTTTTAGGAAAACTAGATATGGTAGGCGTATTGAGGAAACTGAGTGGGGAATAGCAAGGAATATACTTTTTTTCTCTGCAGTATATGGAATTTATACAAAAAATTGACCACTTACTAGGACATAAAAACCTAATGATCAACTGCAGAAAGGCAGAAATAGTGAATACATCTTTATCAGACCACAATGCAACAAAAGGCATATGCAATATTGGGCCAAGGAGATATAGACCCAGAACAAATTGGAAACTGTATAACCTCATTTTAAAAAATGAGTGGACCAAAATACAAATTATAGAAAGAATTAACAATTTTATCCTTGATAATGATAATAATGAAACAACATACCAAAACCTATGGGATTCATTCAAAGAGACTCTCAGGTGATATATTATAGCTTTAAATGTTTACATGAATAAATTGGACAAAGAGGAAATCAATGAACTAAACATACAACTAAAAAATTAGAGAAAGAATTGAAAATTCCTAATTGAATACCAAATTAAATATTCTAAAAATTAAAGGAGAAATTAATAAAATCAGAAGCAAAAAACTATTGAATTTATAATTATAACTAAAAGTTGATTTTATGAAAAACCAATAAAATTGATATACCTCTGGTCAATTTGATTAAAAAAAGTAAGAAGAAAACCAAATTGCTAGTATCATAAATGAAAAAGGTGAGCTCATCAACAATGAGGAGGAAATTAAAGTAATAATTCAAAATTATTTTACCCAACTCAATGCCAATAAATTTGACAATCTAAGTGCAATGGAGGAATATTTATAAAAATACAAGTTTCCCAGGTTAAATGAAGAAGAAATTAAATACCTAAACCACCCTATCTCAGAAAAAGAATTTAAACAAGCCATCATTGAACTCCCTAAGAAAAAATCTCCAGGGCTGGATTGATTCACAAGTGAATTCTACCAAACATGTAAGGAACAATTGGTTCCAATTCTATATAAACTCTTTGGGAAAATAGGGAAAGATGGAACTCTGTCTAACTCTTTCCATGAAACCAATATTGTGATGTTACCTATAACAGGAAAAGTTAAAACAGAGAAAAAAAATTATAGACCTATCTCCCTGATGAATATAGATGCAAAAATCTTAAATAAAATCTTAGCAAAACGATTACAACAAGTTATCACTAGGATAATACATTATGATCAAGTAGAATTTATTCCAGGAATGCAGGGTTGGTTCAATATTAGGAAAAGTGTTAGTATACTCAATTATATCAACAACAAACCTATCAGAAATTATATGATCATGTCAATATATGCTAAAAAAAGCTTTTTGATGAAATACAGCACCCACTCCTACTAAAAACGCTAGATAGTATAGGAATAAGTGGACTGTTCCTTAGAATAATTAGCAGTGTGTGTCTGAAACCATCAACAAGCATTATATTCAATGGGGAGAGGCTACAAGCATTCCAAATAAGATCAGGGGTGAAGGGTGCCCATTATCACCACTACTACTCAATATTGTATTATAAATGTTAGCTTCAGCAATTAGAGAAGAAAAAGAATTTGAAGGAATTACAATTGGGAAGGAAGAGACAAAAGTCTAACTCTTTGCAGATGACATGGTGGTATACCTAGAGAATGCCAAGAAATCATCCAAAAAACTGGAAACAATTGGTAATTTTAGCAAAATAGCAGGTTATAAAATAATGCCTCATAAATAAATAAATAAATATATATATATATATATATATATATATATATATATATATATATATATATGTCTACTGAGATACAGCAGGAAGATCTAGAAACATAAATCCCATTCAAAATAATCTCAGACAATATAAAATACTTGGGACTCTATTTGCCAAGACAGACTCATAAACTTTTTGAAAAGAAATATAAAACACTTCTCATATTTAAATAACTAGGCAAATATCAACTGCTCATGGATTGGTAGAACGAATATAATAAAAAGAAAAACTAAACTACCTGCTTAGTTCCCTACCAATCAAAATTCCAAAAAATTCCTTTAATAAGTTAGAAAAAATTATAAGTAAATTCATATGGAGAAATAAAAAGTCAAGAATTGCTAGGAGCTTAATGAAGGAAAGTGCAAAAGAAGGTGGCTTGGCACTACCTGATATAAAATTATATTTTAAGCATCAGTTATCTAAACTGTTTGGTATTGGCTAAGAAATAGAGTGGTGGACAGGTGGAATAGACTTGGTGCAATAGTAGGAAACAATTATAGTAATATGCTGTTTGAGAAACCCAAAGAGTACAGCTATTTTGCTAAAAATTCCCTTTTTTTAATAAAAACTGCTGGGATAATTGGAAGTTAGTAGAAGAAACTTAGATTAGTCCAACACCTATCACCCATTATCAACATAAGATCTAAATGGTTATAGGACTTATACATAAAAAAATACCATAAGAGAAGTAGAAGATCAAGGACTAGTATATCTGTCAGATCTGTGGAAAGGGGAGTAGTTTATGACTAAGGAAGAGTTGGAGAAAATCACCAAAAACCAATTAGATGATTGTGATTACATTAAATTAAAAAGCTTTTGCACAGATAAAACCTCTGTAACCAAGATCAAAAGAAATGTAGTAAATTGGGACACAATCTTTACAACTAATGATTCTGACAAAGGACACATTTCCAAAATATACAGAGAACTGAGTCATATGTTTAAAACAAAAAGCCATTCCCCAATTGACAAATAGTCAAAGGATATGCAAAGGCAATTTACAGATGAGGAGAACAAAGCAATACATAGTTATATGAAAAATTGCTCTAAATTATTAATTATTAGAGAAAATCAAATTAAAGCAACTCTGAGGTACCACCTCATACCTCTCAGATTGGACAATATGATCAGAAAGGATAATGATCATTTTTGGAAAAGTTGTGGGAAATCTGTGACATTATTACACTGTTGGTGGAGCTGTGAACTCATCCAACCCTTCTGGAGAGCTATTTGGAACTACACCCAAAGGGCAACAAAAATGTTCATACCCTTTGACCCAGCAATAACACTACTGGGTATATAACCTGAAGAGATGATGAAAAAGTGTAAAATCATCACTTGTACAAAAATATTTATAGCAGCCCTGTTTGTAGTGGCAATGAATTGGAAATCAAGTAAATGACCTTTAATTGGTGAATTGCTTAGAATACTGTGTTATATGTATGTCATGGAACACTATTGTTCCATTAAAAACCATGAGGGACAGGATTTCAGGGAAGCCTGGAGTGATTTGCATGAACTGATGCTGAGTGAGATGAACAAACCAGAAAAACACTGTATAATCCAACAGCAACAAGGGAGTGATGATCAACCTTGAAGGACTCTCTCATTACATCAGTGTAACAATAGGGTATACTTTTGGGCTGTCTGCAAAAGAGAGTGCCATCTGTATCCAGATAAGGAGCTGTGGAGTTTGAACAAAGTTCAAGGATTATTCCCTTTAATTTAGAAAAAAAACAGATATCTTATTGTCTGATCTTGTTACCTCTTAGACTTCTTGTCTCTTCCTTAAGGATATGATTTCTTTCTCATCACACTCAATTTGGATCAATGTTCAACATGGAAACAAAGTAAAGACTGACAGATTGCTTTCCGTGGGGTGTGGGGGTGGAAATAAGATTGGGGGGAAATTGTAAAACAAATTATATTTTAATAAAATTAAATTTAAAACAAGAGATAAGGTAAGAAACTATATCCTCCTATAAGGTACCATAGACAATAAAGTAATTTCAATACTGAATATGTATGCACATAATGGTATGGCATCCAAATTATTAGAGAAATTGAATGAGTTCCAGGAAGATATAGGCAGCAAAACTCTACCAGTGGGAGACCTCAACCTCCTTCACTCAGATTTAGATATATCTATCCATAAAATAAACAAGAAGGAAGGTAAGGAGGTGAATAGATTCTTAGAAAACGTAGACATGATAGACTTAAGGAAGAAATTGAATGGGGATAAAAAGGAATATACTTTCTTTTCTGCAGTACATGGCACTTACACAAAAATTGATTATGTACTAGGGCATTAAAAACTAATAATCAGTTCCAAAGAGGCAGAAATAGTGAATGCATCTTTCTCAGATCATAATGAAGTAAAAATCATATGCACTATTGGGCCAGAAAGATATAGACCAAAACTAATTGGAAACTAAATAATCTCATTTTAAAAATGAGTGGAACAAACAGCAAATTATAGAAAGAATTAATTATGTCATCCTAGATAATGACAATAATGAAACAACATACCAAAACATATGGGATTCACTCAAAGTATCTGTCAGGGGTTATATTATATCTTTAAATGCTTATATAAATTAATTAGAGAAAAAGGAAATCAATGAACTTAATATGCAACTAAAAAATTAGTGAAAGAATAAATTAAACAAACCCAATTATACACCAAATTAGAAATTCTAAAAATTAAAGGAGAAATTAATAAAATTGAAAGCAAGAAAACTATTGAACTAGTAAATAAAACCAAGAGATGGTTTTATGAAAAAAGCAATAAAATTGATAAACATCTGAATAATTTGATTTAAAAAAAGAAAGAAGAAAACAAAATTGTTAGTATCATAAATGAAAAAGATGAATTCAGTACCAATAAGGAGGAAATTAGTTATAATTGAAAAATTATTTTGCCTAACTCTTCCAATAAATTTGATAATCTAATTGAAATGGAGGAATATTTACAAAAATATAACTTGACTAGTTTAAATGAAGAGAAAATTAAAAACCTAAATAAACCTTTCTCAGAAAAAGAAAGTCAACAAGCCATTATTGAACTCCCTAAGGAAAAAAAAAGCTCCAGGGCCAGATGGAATAAAAATTGAATTCTATCAAACATTTAAGGAACAACTGGTTGCAATTCTATACAAACTAATTAAAAAAATAGGTGAAGACTGAACTCTGCCTGTTTCTATCACACTAGTATGGTACTGATACGTAAACTAAGAATAGTTAAAACAGAGAAAGAATATTATAGACCTATCTCCCTGATGAATATAGATGAAAAACATTTAAAAATTTTTAGTGAAATAATTACAAAAAATTATCACTATGCTAATACATTATGAACCAGTAAGATTTACCCCAGGAATGCAGGGTTAGTTCCATGTTAGCAAAACTGTCAGTATAAAAAATTACATGAATAACAAAACTATCAGAAAACATATAATTATATCAATAGGTGTTGGAAAAGCTTTTGACTAAATACAGCACCCACTCCTACTAAAAACACTAGAGAGTATAGGAATAAATTGATTGTTCCTTAAAATAATAAACAGTATCTGTTTGAAACCATCAAGAAGCATTATATGCAATGGGGATAGGCTTGAGGTATTCCCATTAAGATTAGGGGTGAAATACGGATGCCCACTATCACCACTACTATTTAATATAATATTAAAAATGTTAGTATCAGCAATAAGAGAAGAAAAAGCCACAGGTATTAGAATAGGTAAGGAAGACACAAAATTCTCACTCTTTGCAGATGATATGATGCTATACCTTGAGAATCAAATAAATCATCTAAAAAAGCTACTAGAAATAATTTGCAACTTTGATAAAGTTGCAGGATATAAAATAAACTCTCACAAATCCTCAACATTTCTATATATGACTAGGAAGACTCAATAGATATTGCTAGAAAGTGTAATCCCATTCCAAGTAACCTCAGACAATATAAAATACCTGGGAGTCTACCTGTCAAGGCAGACTCAGAAACTTTTCAAAAACAATTACAAAACAGTACTCACACAAATAAAATGAGACTTAGATAACTGGGCAAATATCAATTGCTCATTAATAGGCCAAGCAAACATAGGAAAATGACAATTCTATCAAAATTAAACTACTTGCTGAGTTCCCTATCAATCAAAATTCCAAAAATTTACTTCAATGAGTTAGAAAAAGTTGTAAGTAAGTTCATAAGGAGAAATAAAAAGTTGATAATCTCCAGGGATTTAATAAAAAAAATACAAAGAAGTTAGCTTATCCCTACCAGATCTAAAATTATATTATAAAGCATCAGTCATCAAAGCTGTCTGGTATTGGATAAGAAATAGGATGGTGGATCAGTGGAATAGACTAGGTGCAGTAGCAGGAAAGATTATAGTAATCTCCTGTTTGATAAACCAAAAAATTTCAGCTATTGGTCTAAAAACCTCTCCCTTTGATAAAAAACAGTTGGGAAAATTGGATGTTAGTAATGGAAGAAGCTTGGATTAGAAAAGCACCTCATACCCTATACCAAAATAAGAACAAAATGCACATAGGATCCAGACATAAGAAACAATATTATAAGCAAACTAGAAGATCAAGGAGTACTTTACCTGTCAGATCTATGGAAAAGGAAACAGTTTATGACTAAGGAAAAGATGGAGAACATCATTAAAAACAAATTAAATAATTTTGATTACATTAAATTAAAAAGTTTTGTCCAGACAAAACCACTGTAACCAAGATCAAAAGAAATGGAATAAATTGGGAAACAACTTTTACAAATAGTGTTTATGATAAAGAACTCATCTCTAAAATATAGAGAATTTAATGAAATTGTTTAAAAAATGAGAAGCCATTCCACAATAGAGAAATGGTCAAATGATATGCAAAGGTAATTTGCAGATGAGGAAATCAAAGAAATCCATAATCATACAAAAAATTGCTCTAAATTATTAATTTTTAGAGAAATGCAAATTGAAACATCTCTGAGGTACCACCTCTCTCTTCTCAGATTGGCCAATATGATTAGAAAGAACAATGATCAATGTTGGAAAGGATGTGGGAAATGTGGGACTCTAATATATTATTGGTGGAGTTGTGAACTCATCCAGCCTTTCTGGAGAGCAATTTGCAATTATGCCCAAAGGTCAATAAATATGTGCATACCCTTTGATCCCTCAATATCACTACAGGGTCCATACCCTGAAGAGATTATGAAAAAGGGTAAAAACATCAACTCTTTAAAAATGTTCATAACAGCTCTATTTGTGTTGGCAAAGAAATGGAAACTGAGGGCAAGTCTATCAAATGGAGAATGGCTTAACAAACTGTGGTATATGTATGTGATGGAACACTATTGTTCTATTAGAAACCAGGTGGGATGGGAATTCAGGGAAGCTTGGAAGGATTTGCATGAACTGATGCTGAGTAAGATGAGCAGAACAAAAAGAAAATTATACAATCTAACAGCAAAATGGGAGTAATGATCAACTTTAATGGACTTGCTGATACCAACAGGGTAGCAAGCAGGCACGATTTTGGAGTATTTGTATCCTGAGAAAGAATTGTAGAGTTCAAACAAAGACCAAGGATTATTACTTTTAATGTTTTTTAAAAAAATGTTTTATTATGTAATTCTGCTATATCTCATACTATATGTTTCTTCCTTAAGGATATGATTTCTCTCTCATCACATTCAGATTAAATAAACCCATACTATGGGTGGTGGGGGGAGGGAAGTGAGATTAGGGAAAACCTGTAAAACTCAAAATAAATAAAAACTTTCTAAAATTAAAAAAAGTAAAAAAGGATAAGGGGGAATAGGATGAGGAATTGGAATGGATGAAGGGAAGGAGATTGGAAGGCAGAGGGAAGAGGTTAGAGATTAGGAGATGAGAAAGAAAAGGAAGGGGAAGAAATCTGAGAATAAAGTGAAGAGATAACGGTGCGACTAATGAAGGCATAGATAGTAGAGGAAAAGGAAGAAATTAGAGAAGAAAGAGGAGAGGGAATGAGTGTATGATTAGAAATAGAAAGATAAGCAAAATAGGGATTAGGACAAGGTGGAGAAGGAAAATGAGAAAAGAAAGTAAAAACAGAAGAACAAGGAAGAGAGAATTGAATGAGGATGGAAAGGATAAACAAAGGGAGGAAGCAAAGTGAATGTGCAGTGGGGGAAGACACGGAGAAACTGATATTTCTTTAAAATTAGGTAGGGTAGGATAAATGGGAACAGAAGGATTATAACCCAAGTTTACAGGAAGGATGGGGCCTCCAAAACCGGAGTCTTTAGTTGGTAAGGAGGAACAGTAGCTGAGAAAGGACTGCAAGGTGAAAAATTTGGAGCATGAAAAGGAGATTGTTTTGAAGATGCCATTGATTCCAGAGGGAGGGGCTGAAGCTGAGGAAGGTATAAGGCTTGGGAAAAAGAGCCTACTTCTCACTGAGAGCTGTCTTTCTTCAAGCTTTAAACGAAGAGATTTGAGCATTATGTTTTCTTTCCAACATTTCACTATACCAATGATAAAAATTTCCCATTCCTTCTTGGGTATCTTATTAATTTTTAAATAAATTTTGTCTTAAGAACCATATAATAGACACTGGATATATGACATGGTTACTGGACAAAATCCTCCCTCTTATCAAACAAAAGAGTCAGATCTAACCACTGGATCAATCCAAAGATTGCCTCAGCACCCACTTGGCCTCTTCAAGTCAAAACCATTCTCACCAACCTGTAAGACTTCAAAAACAAAAGTAAATTTCCTAGGTAAACTTTAACTTAAAGAAACAGACCCAAAAACAATAGCTCAGAGTAGAGCAGTTAAGTCTGAAAACTAAAGAAAAACGTTACCTTCACATAAGACCACTGTCTATTTCCTTAAAACCACTTATTTGGAATTCAAGTTACAGAACTCTTTTCTTCCAAGAAGCACCTCTGGCTACAGACCAGGGATTTGTTTAATAGACCTCTTTCCTTCCTTGAAGAACATATAAGTCCAAAGAGAGGCCTGTCCCTTTTCCAAATTCCATCTTTCCAAGTTTACATTGTCACCATAGGTGTTAATCTAAAACTAGTCCCTTAAAACAGAAGTCAAAATAACAACAACAATAAAGAAAAATATATTAGATACAAAGTTTATTTCTCTGGGATCTTATCCACAAACATTAAGTAATGGATATCATCTTAGAAATGATCTTCATGAGCTGAATGAGATTACAAAATTTATATAGTGACCAGGGGAGGAGAATAGAAAATAAGTAATAAGAGCAGATAAAACCTTATACTTGTCTGAAGACTATTCTATTCATTGATCTTAGAGGACTATTCTTCTACAATGCTATTTTCCTTGAGGGAGGAAGATTTTTTTTTTGACTTTTGACTTTGAGTACCATGAGGGCAGGGTAAATGCTTGCTTTTGGAAATCCAAAAGAGGAGTGAATTATTTTCTTCATTTAAGGAGGGTCAGACAAAATTGCCTTTTCTAATTATAAATGGATTCAAGAAGGCTGGACAAGTTATCCTTTCAGTCTAAAGAGGACACTTTCCAATCCTCACAATTGCTTAAGAAAAATTACATTTGATTCAAGAAAATAAGTTCTGAAAAACTTATATTAATTATTATATTTAACATACTACATCTGGGGACATTCCTAGGTGACCTGATCTGTAGTTAAGCACTAGTCAGAAGGCTACTAAGAAGAGAGCAATGTTAAGGAAGGAGAAAGTTTATTTAATGAGAGAGACCCTACTCAAATTCTCATAAGTATTAATCAATTTGATATGATTATAACTTCTGTATATTAGAGTCCAGAGTTCTGATGTGTAGTCAGTAATCAGAAGGCTGTTAGAGGCCCTTCATACTTCTTTTTCCTTTTCTTGGTGATAAAATCTAGTATAGTAGAAGCAACACAACTGCATGGAAACTATCAATTTATTTTTGTACCTAGGCAACAAACAAATGATCATCTATTCAATATATATATATAGTCCCAAACATTTCCTTCTGTCTAACCTAAGAAGGAGTCCATTTGTCTTATAACCAACTAGTCAAGGATTATATTTTTGCCTTGCCCAACTTGAGACAATTTTTAAATATTCTTCTAGTTGTTTTTAAACTTATTCTGAGCTGTGTGTCAAATATCAGCCAAAGAAATTATTCTGTGTTTAAGATACCCACCATTATAAGAATAGGGCCATGAAAAAACAATACATCTCAGATCATGAGGAATACCTGAGGTATACTTCATTAGAAATGATTATGGACACTTAAGAGAAGTGCCATTGACTCAGAGCCCTGCTTTAGTCTGTTGTTGCAGATGAGACCACTGTACTTGCCATATGACTTTGAACAGCCCTCCCTCACTTAAATCCAATTCATTTACAGGTTTTAAAATGGTTTTCTTGATGTCTTGGTCCTCTTTGGGAATAAAGAACAAACAATAGCAACCACAGAAATAGTCCACAATTGATAAATTATCAAAAGATAAAAGTAGTTTTCAGGTTAAGAAATTAAACCTCTCTAGAGTCATATGAAAATTTTTTAAAATTGATATTAATTGGAGAAATACAAATTAAAACAATGCAGAGGTAATCAGTTTGCCTTATTTGAAAGAAAAGGAACATTGTAAGTGTTTGAGGGTATGTGGGAAACTGAGACACTAATATATAGTTGGTGGAGTTAATTGATCAAATGATTCTATAGAGCAAAACTGTGTAAACTCTTTATTACAGCAATACTAATACTAGGTTTGCATGTTAAAGAGATCATAAATATGGGAAAAGGACCTATATGTACAAAACTATAATAGTTCTTTCAGTGCTGGCAAGGAATTAGAAATTGAGGTAATGTCCATAAATTGGGGAATGGCTGAACAGTTTATGGTATATGAATGTAATGGAATACTATTGCTCTGTAAAAAATAATGAGCAGAATGATTTTAGAAAAACCTAGAAAGATTGAAATGAACTAATTCTGAGTAAAGAGAGCAGAACTAGGAGAACACTGTATATAGTAACAGCAACATTGTATTGTATCAGAGAAAGAACTATGGAGTCTCATTGAAGATAAAAACATACTAAATTCATGTTTTTATTTGTGATGTTACCCTTTTTTCAGATTCTAATTTCCCAACATGACTCATATGGAAATATGACTAGCATGATTGTGCATATATAGCCTATATCAGATTGTTTGCTGTCATGAGGAGAAAGGAGGGAAGGGAGGTAGAATATTTTATAAAAAATAACATTAGAAAATATATTCATATATAATTGGAAAAAATGTTGATTTACTGTGAAAAAAATTTAAAAACATTGATGCTTAGCACACAGCGTGGACTCAAAAAAGTGGCTGGATTCAAAGAGCAATGTCAACAACAGTAATGAAGAATAGAGCAGAGGCCAAGATTATAATAAGCACACCTTTCCTTAGATCATACTACCTTTAAATAACTGAAAACTTACAGACCCCAGAAAGAGTTCTGAAGACAGCTACTCCAAAAATCTAGAAAATCAGGACAGTACCCCTTCCACACAGTGAGTAGAGCCCTATTGTAACATCAAGTTAAGATTCAAGAAATAGGATAGTAAAATAAACAAAAGAAACTAACAAAAGCTAAAGTGATGAAAGATGCAATCAAAAGACAAAAAAAATCAAACAGTTAATTCCAAAGTGCCAAGGAAAAATGCGAATTTTTTCTTAGACCGACAAGAATTCCTGGGATAGTTCAAAAAGAATTTTGCAAATGAAATAAGAGTATGAAAGGGAAAAAAATCAAATGTTGCAAAAAATCATGAATAAGATTCAACATCTTGATAAAAAGAGTAAAATAAAAAAAACCAATTCATTAAATTTATAAAAAAATACGTTAAAGAGAAGAGCACCTTTAACATAGAATTGATCAGGGTGAAAAAAAGGTATACAAAAATTCACTGAAGCAAAGAACTTAGGAGACAGAAACAAATGGAGGGAAAAAACAGGGATTAAACTGAGATCTCCCCAGTACCTCTACAAATACCTTTAGTTTATTTTTCAAAACAAATTCTAAAGTGAAAGCACCCCCTCCCAAAAAACAAAAGGATGAAGTGAAGCAATTTTGCAGATCAATACAGAAAGTCCATAGGAAATTTCCTCTACTCGATGGTATAAAGTACAAAAATGTTCAATGAAAATACCACCAGTGCCAACTGGTCCCCAGCAAACTAAGAGCAGATTTTCTAGTACAGTCATGTAATATTTAAGAAACAAATAATTTCAGTTCTAAATTAACAAGTTAAAAAAATAGGTGAGGTTCAGTCACATTCCTTTTTTGACACCAAAATTTCATAAATGATGCCAGAAGAGTTAAAACAGATAAAGGAAATTATAGACCAGTATCCCAAATGAACATTGATGAAAATTCTTTTTGATTTATTTTAAATTTTATTTTATTTTTCACATTACTATAATAGTTATGTTACAAAAGTAAACATAACTCCTACCTCAACAAAAAAGAGAAACCTCAAGAGAAATAAAATGAGAGAAAAAAAGTGCTTCAGTCTATATTCAGATACCATAAACTCTATCATTCATATTGGATGGAATTGTTTATTGTAAGTCCAACAGAGAAATTTCTTCAATATGTTTTCTCATATTAGCTATTCCTTGCTATATTTCTTTCCATTTTATCTTCCCTTTAATTCTATTCTCTCTCTCCTTTCATCCTGTCTTTCCTAAAAAGTGTGATGAGTCTGAGTACCCTCTTCCAGGATATTCCCTTTTTTCTATAACCTACACCTCACTTCCCTCCCCCATTCCCTTTCTCCCATTCCTTTCCTCTCCTTTTCTCCTCCAAGGTAAGATAAGATTTTATTCCCAAATGAGTATGTATGTTATTTCCTGTCTAAGCCACTTTGTTTTATTTTTTATTATTTTTCTTATAAAATATGTTGTTTTCCAATTATATGCAATAGTAATTTCTCCCTTTCATTTTTGTAAGGTTTTGAATTTTACAGTGTTTCCCCTAATGCCTTTCCCTTCCATCTCCCCCAAAGGCAAACTGTTAATCTTTACATTGTTCCCGTGTTTGCACTGATCAAAATTGAATGTGATGAAAGAAAAAATATCCTTGAAGAAGAAATAAAAGAATTGAGATAGCAAAATTACATAGTATGCAAGACAACTGTTTTTTTAAATTGAAGGTAATAATCCTCAGTCTTTGTTTGAAATCAACAGTTTTGTGTCTGGATACAGATGGTATTCTCTATCACAGATACCCAAAAATTGTCCCTGATGTCACACTGATGGAGTGAGCAAGTCCATTAAGGTTATTATTACTCCCATGTTGCTGTTAGGGTGTACAATGTTCTTCTGATTCTGTTCATCTCACTCAGCATTGGTTCATGCAAGTCTTTACCATTTTTCATGATCTCTTCAGGTTATTGATCCAGTAGTGCTATTGATGGATCAAAGGGTATGCACATTTTTATTGCCCTTTGGGCATAATTACAAGTTCTTTTCAAAAAGGTTGGATTAGTTCAAAGCTCCATCAACAATGCATTAGTGTCCCAGATTTTCCACATCCCTTCCAACATTGATCAGTGTTTTTTCTGGTTATATTGGCCAATCTAAGATGTATAAGGTGGTACCTCTGCTGAGAGTAAGACTCACTGACTTACCCACACCCTCCTCCTTTTCCATTCCATTGCAAAAATCCTTTTCTTGCCTCTTTTCTGTGAAAGAATAAACCATTTTCCCTTTCCTGTTGATTTCTCCCACTATTCCCTTTTCACCCATTAGCTCCAATTTTATGATATATTAAATTATATGATATATCAAATTCAACTCCTCCTCCTTCTAACTGACATAATAAATGAGATGTTCAGGAGTTATCAGCATCATCTTCCTAATCAGGAATAAAAGCTTCAAAGTCCTTAAATCCCTCATAATTTTCCCTTTCCATCAACCTATGCTTTACGTAGTCCTACTTGAAGCTCAAACTTTCTATTAGCACTGTTCATTTCCTCAGGAAAACTTGAAAGTATTCTATTTCATTGTATGTCCATCTTTTTCCCCCTGAAAGAATATGTTCATTTTTGCTGGGCAGTTGATTCTCACTTGTAATGCTAACACTTTCCCCTTCTGGAATATCATATTCCAAGCCCTAGGAGTCCTTCATGCAAATGCTGCTAAATTCTGTGTTATCCTGACAGGAATTACAATATATTTAACTTGTTTCATTCTGTCTGCTGGTAGTATATTCTTCTTAATTTATATTCTTCTTAATTTCAGAGTTCTGAAATTTGGTTACAATATTGTTGACAATTTTCATTTGGGGATCTCTCAATTTCTATTTCATCCTCAGCTTTTCAACCATGAGAGCAGTTTTCTTGAAAAATTAAGACTAGACTCTTTTCCTGGTTATGATTTTCAGATAGCCCTATAGTTTTTATATTGTCACTCCAGGATTGGTTTTCCAGGTCAGTTGTTTTTCCCATAAGATATTTCACATTTTCTTCTCATTTTTCATTCTTTTGTTTTCTTGTATTGTTTCTTGATTTCTCATAATATCATCAGCTTTCCTTGGCTCCATTCTAAATTTTAAAGAATGATTTTCTTCAGAGAGTTTTTTGTATCTCCTTTTTCATTTTTTTTTATTTCCTTTTCCATCTTCCATTCTTACATTCAATATCCTTTTTGACTGCTTTTGCCATAGGAAAATTCCATAATCTTTTTCTTGGAGATGTTGTATACAGAAACTTTATCTTTGTTATCTTCTGGAGAGGAATCTCGAACAAAGAACAATAAACCTCTTCATACCCCCTGATCTTGCAATAACAAAACTTAGTTTTATTGTCCTTCAGGCATAGTTTCAAATTGGTCTTGAGAATTGTTAAATCAGTTCACAGCTCCATCAACAGTCTATTTGTTCCCATTTTTCAGTTTTGCAACAACCCTCTAACATTGATCATTTTCTTTTCTGTTATTTTAATCAATCTGATAGTTATAAGATAGTACCTCAGAGTTTTTTCAACTTGCCTTTCCTCTAATAAATAATGATTTAGAGCATTTTTTTCAAGGATTATAGGTAGCTTTAATCTCTTCATTTTAAAACTTCCTGGTCATATCCTTTGACTGTCAATTACAGAATGACTTCCATTTTTTATAAATTTGTCTCAGCTCTCTATACATTTCAGAAATGAGTTTTTATCAGAAAGACTAGTTATGAAAATTACTTCCCAGCTTTCCTTATTCCTTCTAATATTGATTACATTGGTTTTGTTTTTTCATAACCTATTTAATAGTCAAAATTATCCATTTTGCAATTTATAATTATCTCTATCTCTACTTTGGTAATAAACTCCTCCCCCCCCCCCCATAGATCTGACAGTTGGACTAATCTTGATTTTCCTAAATACCTTATGGTATCACCCTTTATGTATAACTCCTATGCTCATTTTGACTTATCTTGGTATAGGATTTGAGATGTGGATCAATGCCTAGTGTCTGACATATTGTTTTCTTTTATTCCCATCAACTTTTTAATTTTTTTTTCAAGTTAATATCCCAGATAATAGAATTTGTGTTTGTAAAGAGATAGATTATCATAGAGATTTACTAATGTTTCTTGGGAAAGTAATGTATTCCAAAAAGTTACCCCTCTCTTTCTTAGTGCAAAATTCTTTTGATGAATGCCACTTTAAACTGTACTTTTAGTTCTGGTATGGCTAGATGACCTTCTGATGCATTTATTTTTTTCATTATTTTCCTTAATATTCTTGACTATTTATTCCTCCAGAAGAATTTTACTACTATTTTTCTAGCCTATATAAAATAAGTTTTGATAGTCTGCTTGGTAAGGTATATAAAATAATTTTTTGATAGTCTCTTTGGTATGACACTAATAAGTAATTAAATTTAGGAAAAATTTTCATTTTTACTATGTTAACTCTGCCTAACCTGAGCATTTGAAATTTTTTACAATTGCTTAGCTCAAACAATTTATGTAAAAAAAAAGTATTTTATAATTGTTTTCCACAATTTCTGAGTTTGACCAGGGAGGTAGATTCTTGACTATTTTATATTGATTAAAATTACTATAAATTAAAATTCTCTTTCAATTTTTGGCTCCTTTGGTCTGATAGTAATATAAGGAAATTAAGATCATATTTTTGAGTGTATTTTATATACCACAATTTTTTTTAAAGTTGTTAATTGTTGCAAGTAGCTTTTGGTTGACCTTTTAAAATTCTTTAAGCATACGATCATATCATCCTCATTTCTTATTCTAATTCCTTGAATTTTCTTCCCTTCTTGCCAAAGCTAACATTTCTACCACAGTGTTGAATAATAGTGGTGATAAAAGGCGTTCTTGTTTCACCTCTGAGCTTATTGGAAATGTTTTTAAATTTATCTTCATTACATAAAATACTGCCTAATGATTTTAGATAGATACTATTTGACATTTTAAGGAAAACTTTATTTGAATGGTCTCTAGTGTTTTTAATAGGAAGGGGTGTTGTATTTTCTCAAAGACTTTTTCAGCATTTATTTTTAGTATTTATTCAGACAATCACATTATTTCTGTTTGGTTTATTATTAATATAGTCAATTGTGCTGATTGTTTTCCTCTCATCAAACCATTGCATTTATGGTAAAACTCCACCTGATCATATTGTATTATTCTAATGATAACTTGCTGCAAATCTCTTTAATAATATTTTATCTGAAATTTTTGCATCAGTATTAATTAGGGAAATGTTTTTATAATGTTCTCTGTCTTTTTTGTCTCCTCCTCATATAGGTATCAGAACTATATTGCTGTTATCCCAGGAATTTGGTGAAACTCTTTCTTCTCCTCCTTTTTCAAATAGTTTATTTAGGATCTGGACCTATTTTTGCTTTAAATGTTTCTTAGAATTCACTTGTTAATCAGCTCATTCTGGAAATGTTTTGTTAGGCAGTTCATTGATAATTTGTTCAATTTCTTTTCCTGAAATAGGGTTAATCTGGGGAAATTATATATTTATAGATATTGATCAATATTACTAAGATTGTCAGAATTTTAAACACAGAGTGAGCAAAATAACTCATATATGATTAAATTTCATCCAAGTTGAAGGTTTTCATTTGTTTTACAGGCAATTTGGTTTTCTTCTTTCATTTTTTAAATCAAATTCACATAGGTTTATCTATTTTACTTTTTTCATAAAACTAATTTTTTATATTTATTAATTCATTGGATTTCTTTCAGTTTTATTAATTTGTTCTTTGATTTTCAGAATTTCTAATTTGGTGTTTAATGAGAATTTTTAATATTTTTTCTTCTATATGTTTTAGGTGCATGCCCAATTCATTCATCTTGTTTTCAGCACTTCATTCATGTAAGCATTTTGTGTAATAAAATTTCCCCTAATTAGGACTTTGTTATGTTTTTTCACTATTATCAATGTCTTGATTGAAATTATTGACTAATTTTATGATTTGTTATTTGATAAAATCATTTTTAAACATCAAATTATGTAGTTTCCAATTAATTTTTATTCTTCCATTCCATGTCCCTGCATTATACATGATCTGAAAAGGATGCATTTAATATACCTACCTTTCTGAATCTGATTATAAATATTCAATTTTTTGTAGCTACCATGTTCCACTGAGAAAAAAATGTAAATTCCTGCCTATCCTCATTCAATTTTCTCCAGAGTTGTCGTATATCTAGCATTTCCAAAATTCTATTCACCTGCTTAACCTCATTCTTCTTTGTGGTTAAATTTATCTAATTCATTGAGAGTAAGGTTGAGATCCCTTATTAATGTAGTTTTCCTTTCAATATTTTGCTGTATATCATTTAACCTCTCCTCTAAGGTCTTGGAAGTTATACTACTTGGTACATATTAATTTTATATAGATATTATATCATTATCTATGATACCTATTAGGAAATTAGTATCTCTCATCTATGATTCCTTATTAGAAAACCTATAAGGTTTACTTCCAGATCCCATGTATTTAAATACAATTATTTTATTTGCTTTCCAAATAGTAGTTTCAGCCAATCAATTTGTTGCAAGGTTTTGGATTTTACAATTTTTCCCATTCTCTCCTTTCCCGCCCCCCAAAAGAAGGCAATCTGATAGTCTTTATATTTGTTTCCATGGTATACATAGATCAAAATTGAATGCACTGAGAGAAAAAATATCTTTAAGGAAGAAAAATATTAGAGATAGATAAATTATATGAAACATAAGATGACTTTAAAAAAATTGGAGGTAATAACCTTTGTTCTTCATGAAAACTCCACAATTCTTTCTCTGGTTACAGATGGTATTCTCCATAACAGATCACCTAAAATTTTCCCTGATGATTGCACTGATGGGATGAACAAGTTTATCAAGGTTGATCATCACCCCAAGTTGTTGTGGTGCACAATATTCCTCTAGTTCTGCTCCTCTCACTCAGCATCAATTCATGCAAGTGTTTTTAAATAACATTTTATTTATTTTCCAATCATATACAATAGTTGCTTCTACCTATCATTTTCTGAAGGTTTTGAGATTTACAATTACCCCCTTTCTTTCTTGGAAAATGAAGTCTAGGCACTTTTTCCTGGTCATGGCTTTTAGATAGCCCAATAATTTTTAAATCATTTTTCTGGATCTGTTTTCAAGGTTGTTTGTTTTGCAAACGAGGCATTTCACATTTTCTTCTAATTTTTTGGCTTTTTTGGAAGATTTTTATTGCTTCCTGATTTCTTGCAAAGTCATTAGCTTCTTTTAGTTCCATTGTTATTTTCTTCATAGAGCTTTAATTTCTCTTTTTCTTGCTGTTCAATTCTGCTTTTTAAGTCATTCTTCTCATTTGCCTTTTGTTTTGCTTTTTCCATTAGGATGAAACTGCTTTTTGACATATTATTTTCTTCAATAATTTTTTTTTGTATTTCTTTCACCAAGCTGTTGATTTGACTTTCATGATTTTTCTGCATCACTCTCATTTCTTCTCCCAATTTTTCCTCCTCCTCCCTTAATTGCTTTTCTAGGTTTTTGCAAGGCATTGGGGTTAAGTGGCTTGCCCAAGGTCATTATTAAGTGTCTGAGGCCAGATTTGAACTCAGGAACTCCTGACTCCAGGGCCAGTGCTCTATCCACTGCACCACCTAGCCACACACCTTTAATTGCTTTTCAAAGTCTTTTTGAGCTCATCTATAGTCTGAAACCATTTTCTGTTTCTCTTAGAGATTTTGGATATGGAAGCTTAGATTTTGTCATCATCTGAGTATGTGTTTTGATCTTCCATGTGACTAAAGTCATTCCCTATGGTCAGAGTCTTCTTTTTCTGTTGTTTATTCATTTCCTCAGCTCAAGATTAAATAACAGCACTTCCAAGGCTTTTGGTTTCTTCTGAGCTGATGATACTCCAATGGGGCCTTTATTCCTCCAAAGGTCTTATGCTGTCTTGCCTGTGCTTTGATATGTAGATGACCACCTCACTTCCCTCTGCCCTGGAATTGCTATCTTAGTATGGAACCCCAAACTGCAACTTGGATCTGAATTAACAAACAGCATAATCCTATCCTGAGGGAGAGCAGAGAAATTTCTTCATTCTTCCCTGACCCCTTTACCCTCTGTGAGCTTTGCTCTGGGGGTGCAGGCTGCTTTCTCTAGATTCTTGCTGTACCTGTGGCTGGTGCTCCTTCACTCCACACTGGTTCTGGTGTAGCAGAATTCTCTCCTCACCCCTTCAAGCTCTTCTGGGGCTGTGCTGTGAACAGGACTTTTTCTGACTCCTATTCCTGGTGAAACATACCTTTCCTGTGGAACTTCTAAGTTATCTTGTGCTGGGAAAATGTATCACTCTGTCTTTCTGTGGGTTCTGCCCCTCCAAATTTTTGCTAGTGTCATAATTTGTTGGCTTTTGGAGTTTTGGGGGGAAGGAATTCCCAGGAAATGCTGTCTTCACAATGCCATCTTGACTCTGCCCCTCTCATGAAAGATTTTCCAGGTTTTTCTGAAATCCTATCCCTCCTGATTCTAATAGAACAAAAATGTTCCATGACATACATATACCACAGTTTGTTCAACCATTCTCCAATTGATTGACATTCCTCCATTTCCAATTTTTTGCCACTATAAACAGAACTGATATAGACAATTCTATACATGCAGGTTTTTTACCCTTATTAATGCTCTTTTTAGCATACAGATCCAATAGTGGTATTGCTAGATGAAAGGCTATTTACGTTTTCATTGCCCTATGGGCATAATTCCAAACTGTTCTGCAGAAAAGCTATCTGAAAATTACCTTTGCATATCCTTTGACCATTTGTCAAGTGGAAAATTGTTTGGTTTTTTTTATGATTTTTACTCAGTTGTCTATATATTTTAGAAATGATTCCTTTGTCAGAAGCATTAGTTATAAAAATTGTTTCCCAATTTACTACATTGCTTTTTATCTTAGTTAGAATGGTTTTATTTGTGCAATTTAATTTAATTTAATGTATTCAAAATTATCTAATTTGTTTTTTTTAAATGTTCTCTATCTCTTCCTTGGTCATAAAGTGCTCCCTTTCCTATAGATCTGACAGGTAAAATATTCCTTGTTTTCCCAATTTGCTTATAATATTATTTTTTATGTCTAAATCCTTTACCCATTTTGATCTTTCTTGTTATAGGGTATGAGATGTTGAGCTAATCCTAGTTTCTTCCATACTATCTTCCAGTTTTCCCAGCAGTTTTTGTCAAAGAATGAGTTCTTAACCCAGAAACTGAACTCTTTATATTTATCACAGCAGATTACTATACTCATTTTTCATTCCAGGATTACTAATCCTGCTTTTATTTTAACATCAGCAGAATCATAATATATTCAGTTTCATTCTTTTATCTTTGCTCTGTGTGTATCTCCCTGATTCAAATGTGCTTCTTGTAAACAATATATTGTACAATTACAGATCTAATCACCTTGGCTATATTCTGTTTAGTAAAAGAATTTGTGCAATTCATATTCATGGCTATGATTACACACTCTGCATTACCCTGCATGCTATTCCCTTCTGCCATTTTTATTTTTCTCTTTCCTTTCACCCTATCCATCCTCACCACTGTTTTACTTCTGACCATTACCTCTCTCAATCTTCCCTTACTTCCAATAATCCCTCTTCCTTTATATCCTTCTATTTCTATCTTCTCTTCTATATTTCTTTTAATTTTCTCCCAAATCCATGTAGTGTAAAATAACCTTCTACATTATACTGAGTGTATGTTTTTCCAACTTTGAGCCATACTCCATTAGATTAAGATTCAATTTGTTCTTATCACCTCCATCCTCTTTCCTCTATAGTAATAGGCCATTTCCATCTCTTCATGTGTTGAAATTTACCTCCCCCCTTAATTCTGTTTTTATATCATCATATCAAAATCAAATTATGTCCACATACGTATAGGGATATTTATACTGTGATATTTTTCTTCCTTCCCTGTTTTCATTTTTATGTGTCCCTTGAGTCTAACATTTTTAAGATCAAATTTTCTGTTCAGCACTGGTCTTTCATCAGGAATATTTGAAAGTCCCATATTTTAATGATGATTCATCCCTTTTCCTGAAAGAAGATGCTCAATTTTGCAGGTTAGTTGATTTTTGGCTGTAATCCAAGCTCCTTTTCCCTCAGAAATATTATATTCCAGATCCTATCATCCTTTAATATTGATGTTGGCAGTTCTTTTGTAATCATGATTGTGCCTACTTATGATTTAAGTTGTTTCTTTCTGAGTTACTATGGTATTTTCTCCTTGACCTGATAATTCTGGAATTTGACTAAAAAAATTCCTTACTTTCATTTTGGCACCCCCCTTTCAGGAATTGATTGAAAGATTTTTAATGGCTATTTTACCATTAAATCAAGGCAGCTTTTCCCTCAAGATTTCTTGAAAAACATTATTTAGACTCTTTTTCTGTGCATGCCTTCCAGGTAGTCCAATAATTTTTTAATTATCTCTCCATGATTTATTTTCCAGGATAGTTGTTTTCTCAGTGAGGTTTTTATGTTTTTCTCATTAAAAAAAAAATTTCTGCCCTGATTCTTGATGTCTTATAGCGACATCAGCTTCCACTCACTCTCTTCTCATTTTTAAGGAGTCATTTTGGTCAGTTAGCTTTTATGTCTCCTTTTGTATTTGGCCAATGTAATTGTCAAAGAAATTGCTTCTTCAGTGGATTTTTTCCCCTTTGTTTAGGTTTTTTTTTAGGTTTTTGCAAGGCAAATGGGATTAAGTGGCTTGCCCAAGTCCACACAGCTAGGTAATTATTAAGTGTAGGAGTACCTGGGTTCAAATCTGGTCTCAGACACTTAATAAGTCAGGTACTCCTGACTCCAAGGCCAGTGCTTTATCCACTATGCCACCTAGCTGCCCCTTGTTTAGTTTTTTAAGATACATTTTCTTCTTGTTTTTACCTATTTATGTTTCTGAAGTTGAGGTTTTCATTCAGTTTTTTTTTGCTTTTTTTTTCCAAGTTTTTGAATTTGTGTTGCACATTATTTTTAAGTTTTCTACTCAATTTTAAAATCAAATTTGCATTCTTCCAAAACTTCTTTTTGAGATGAAGATCAATCCACGTTCTCCTCTGTGGTTTCACATGTAGTGCTTTTCTCGTTTGTCATCTCCTGAAAAGTTGTTGTAAGCTTCTTTATCATCACAGTAACTTTTTATGATCAGGGATTTACTCTGACTTTTCTTACACATTTTGAATTTTGCTTCTGGAAAATAATGGGTATTCCCCCAAGATTCCATAGACATTTCCCATTGGGGTCATAAGTAGCTTCCCCACTAGCATTGCCCAATTCAGTTATATTGGCTGCACAGGGTTTTGGGATCTCAATTTGCTATTTGTATCAATACAGGAGTCATTACCACTGACCTGCTATGTTGCTGGTATGCTAAGCCAAGACCCAAAGGTCATGCTTGCAAACCCATCCTAGGCTGCACTCGTTTCTGCTGTCCAGGCAATGTTCCTCATTCACCCAAGTGAAACAGATTTTTCTGAAGTCTTTCTTATATACTTAAGCTAGGACATGCTCCACTCTATATTTTTCTGTGCTCTGCTTTTCCAGTAAATGTTTAGGAGTTTGATTAATATTGTTTCTGAGGAAAAGTGGGAAGAGTTCAGGGAAATACTTGGCTTCTCCCTTCCACCTTGGCTCTACCCTCTCTTATCCCATTTTCAGTTAAAGAAGTCAAAATATGATCAACTATTTTGCAAATGGTTTTAAGTTTGTAGTAAGTTACAACAATAACGCAAGAAGGGAACATTTAGGCACCAGAAATCAAGACAAAAATAAATAAATAAACAAATAAATAAGCCTGAGAAACTTTCAGTATGCTATTTCTTTTCTTTCCTAATAAAATTGAAAAGACAGAAAAGTTAATGGGATAAAGTAATCATCATTATTTTAGCTAATATGCAGTATTGAATGGCAGGAAACAGATGCAAAGTTCCTAGAAAACTGAACTGAATTGAAACCTACACTAAGAATGTTTTAACAAACAGATTCTGTTCTCCATTGGGTTTCAGTGGTTTTTTTATTACTAAATTATGAATATGAAATAATTTACGGCCTCTAAATGTGTGAGTTGGCTTATAAGCACAATGATTAATGGAATTTTTAGCCTTGTTCTTACATTGTGCATTAGTAGGATGTTGACTGAGAATTTTACATATGGGCAACAGCTTCTTAAATCATAACCCACTGATTTGTTTCTCTGTCACTTCCAAATATGACTACAAGGGAAGTGATTGAAGATGTTGCTAAATCATTTGAAACTTCAGAGTTGTAAATTCATTAAGCTTTAGATTTTATCGTCATGTTATATTCCTAAGTCATATATTATTGGTGAATAATGACTATGAAATAAGTTTATACTGAATATAACTATAAAATAAATATTTGAAACTTGGAAGGACCCTTGAACAACATCTTATTTAATTTCCTAATTTTAGAGATGAAGAAACTGAAGTCCAGAGACAAGTCTAAGGTCTCATATCTCAGAGGTCATGTATAAATTAAAACATAGATCTCTACAGTAATGTTCTTTATAACATTTTCTAATGTAAATATATATATATATATATATATATATGATACAATAAGTCTGAAGATAAAATAAGTCAAAATATCATACTTTATTACATATTATTCTATGATATGGTACCTCTTAAAGGCAGACTGACAGCTTCCTAAGTCAGATTCAATTTGGGGAAGAAATGTTTCATTCAGCAATTAAATAAAGAAGGTTTGCTTAGGTTTTTAATAGTATACCTATCGCAAAACAAGATCTTCAAACACTTTTTAAATTTAAGAATGGAAAAAATAATAATTGAGAGCTAAAAGCAATATTTTTCCAAAAATTCCACTGAGCCAGAATCTACATAAAGAGGAATTTTAATTGACAAAAGTCTACTATGTGATTTACCTCATTCACTTGCCTGCTATATTTGTTGACTAAAATGCTTTTCTTTTAAATAATTTCATGCATGTCTGAGAAGAATATTACTTGCAATTCATTATTCAACTTTAAACAAAATTATAGATCATTCTAAAATTGCTTTTAGTATCAGTAGATTCTATTATATTTATAATTGAAATAATTAAAAAAATGCAAGATACACAAATTAAGGAAAAGAGCACAAATGCCCACATGAACTATTTTTGTCCACCCACTGGTGGAATATTCTGAGCTTTTCTAATCAGCCACAGCCAGACTCAATGTAACATGATTCTGACAGAGTGATGTCATTTTAGTCCTTTTCAAAAATAAAGGGAAATAATTATCATAAAAATTTTATTTGGTAATCATCTAAGGCCTTGCTGGGTAAGTGAATAATAATAAAAGAAAACTCATTATTCATGCTATATGAAGGCAAGTTTTCATATAAGTTATGTAGTATTATTATTAATATTTATATATATGCTATATATTGAGAAAGAATCAGAGAGAGAGAGAGAGAGACAAAGAGAGAGAGACACAGAGACAGAGACAGAGACAGAAGGAGTAAAAAGTCAGAGAAAGACAAACAGTGTCAGAGAGAGAGAGAGACAAACTGAAACTAACAGGAAGAACAGAGACAGAGAAACTATACAGATACAGGCACAGAGGGATGGTTAAGTGTGGTGCAGTTCACTTGTAAATCCTTCATTTTGAGTTCATTTATGGATTATACAATTTATTTTTTTAAGTTAGGGTTATACTATTTCCTTTTCTGCAAATGTGAGGAATAATTAGACAAACTAACAGTATAATTGCATTAGTTTTATCTCCATTGGTGGTGCATTTACATTTTCTTTTATGATATTAGTAATTTGACTTTTTTTTTATCAAATTTTGCACTTGTTTTGTTGTTGCTGTTGTTAAGTCATTTCTTAACTATTTGCAATGTTGAAGTTTTCCTGGTAAAACTATTGAAGTGATTTACATTTCCTTCTCTAGGTTATTTGACAGAGGAGAAAATTGAGGCAAATATGCTTAAAGTGACTTGACTGGTGTTACAAAGTAAGTATCTGAAGTTGGATTTGAACTCATGTTTTCCTGACACAGTGCTCTATCACTGAGCTGGTTAGCTGCCTCCTTTATCAGAATTACCAGTTTTATCTATTTTATTTTAATAAGACCAACTTCTACTTTCATTTTTCAGTTCACTGGATTTTTACATATAATTTTATTAAACTCTCCTTTGATGTCCATGTTAATTGGTGTTTAATTGAGAATATTTGATATATTCTTTTTTCTCATTTTCAATTGCTTGTCCAATTCATTGATTTGCTGTTTTTCTTTTATTGGTATATACATAAAGAAATATATTTTTTCCCCAAAATTTTGTTATGGTAATGCTGCAAAATTTGTAATATTACAACATTGCTGTCATTCTATTCACTGCCAAAATAGTTTTTAAAAAGATATAGTTTTTCTGTCTATCCATTTTCATTAGTTATATTTCTTTTTGCTTTTATTTTGTCTGAGCTCATAACTGTTACCTCAAACTTTTGTACTTCAGCTGGAGAATTAAAGACCCAGATCCTTATATTCAAGTGCATTTCTTATAAAATGACATATTGCTGGATGTTGGTTTATAATTCATTCAGCAATCCACTTCCATTTTATGGGTGAGTTCATTCAATTTATATTCACAATCATGATTATTAACTATGCATTTTCCTTCATTCTATTCTCTTTCTCCATTTCCATCTCCCTCATTCCCTCTCACCTTCTTTCTGTCTGTATTTATCTCCATGGTTCTCTGTGTTTTTATCTTTCACTCTATTGTTTTTCTTTTTAGTTTTTGCAAAGCAATGGGGTTAAGTGGCTTGCCCAAGGCCACACAGCTAGTTGATTATTAAGTGTCTGAGGCCAGATTTGAACTCAGGTACTCCTGACTCTAGGGCCAGTATTCTATCCACTGTGCTACCTAAGCACCCCTCTGTGTCTGTATCTCTATAGTTTCTCTGTCTCTGTCCTTTCTGTTTCTTTCAGTTTGTCTCTATCTCTCTGACACTGTTTATCTTTATCTTTCTCACTCTTTCTGTCTCTCTGTCTCTCTGTCTCTGTCTCTGTCTCTGTCTTTGTCTCTCTCTCTCTCTCTCTCTCTCTCTCTGTCTCGATATATAGCATACATATAAAATATATCTATATATCAATAATTTCCCCTCATGAGTGGAATTCAAGTGTTGTTCATCCACTCTCCATTTTCCCCTTCATTATTTATTAATTTAAATTTTTTTCTTCCATATGCACATGTATATTTTTAAGTTACAAAATTTCCTTCCACCCTACCTTCCCACCCCCTCCCTTCCCTCAGTGGCAAACAGTCAAGTTAGCATTGTACATACATATTTGGGATAAACAAGTTTATAGATTATTCATTTTGGTGTAAAGAATGAGGATTAAGGAAAAGGAGATCTATTAGAGAGAATTTTTATAAAGTGTCCATCAGATTCTGGAGGATTGTTTTTACTTTGCATTGGCATAACATTGCCCATAGCCAATATAAAATGGTTGTCCTAGCTCTCTGAACTTCTGAGAGGAGCTATTTCCATTAAAGCTTATCATCTCACAATGTTGTTGTTAATGTGTACATTTTGTTCTTGATTCTGATCCCTTCACTCAACATTGGATCCCATAAATCATTCCGTGTTTCTGTAGAGTCCAACCAGTTATGGTTTCTTACAGAACAATAATATTCCACAGTATTCATTTACCATAAATTGTTTAGCCATTTCCCAATTGATGAGCATCCTCTCAATTTCCAATTCTTTGCCACTACAAAAAGAACTGCTATTAATATAATGGAACCTGTGAAATTTTTCCCACTTTTTATGATTTCTTCTGTATATAGGCTTAGAATTGGAATTTTGAGTTAAAGGGAATGAACATTTATATTGCTCTTTGAGCAAAGTTCCATATTGTGAGAAGTTGTTCTATGCATGGTTTTTGACATTTTATTTTCAGTTTTTCCCCCAATTTTTTTCAGATAATAACTTCTTATCCCAGAAGTTGATGTCTTTTAGTTTATCAAACAGTAGCTTGCTCTGGTCATTTACTAGGGTTTCTTTTGTACATATCATGATTCAATGAACCATTACTCTATTTCTTAAACAGTACCAGGCAATTTTGATGACTGAGACGTTGTAATATAGTCTTAGATCTGGTAAAGGTAGACTGCCAGGGCAGATAGTATTCTCCAATGCAGATGCCCCAAAATTGTGACTGATTATGAGCAAATCCATGGTGGTAGGATGCTAACATGTTCCCCTAGCTTTTCCCTACCAAAGATAAATGAAGCTTCTGTTCTGACACTGAAGCTACCAAAACAACCAAGAAAAAAAGAATATTCAAAGAAGTTTTCAATGGTAATCATCATGGAGTATCTTCAGGGAAGGTCTGTCTCTTTAGGGGAAGAAGAGTAGTCCAGAAGGTGCGAAACTCATCAAGAGGCTTTTTAGCCACAATGCAATCAAAATTATCACAGCTTTACAACAGCAAATGTCCCAGTAGCTAGATAACAAGCAAGTCAGGAGGATCCCAACAACAAACAAAATTTCAACCCTGGGAACACTGGGTTAAAGTCAGAATCTAATTGAGAACAAATTATTGTTAAGTCAGAAACTGGACATAAAGGAGAAAACAAACTTGTGCAAAGGCAAGGCCTGGACTGCACAGGCAACATTTTGGACAATGACAAACCAGGGATATATACCCCAGAATCATAACTAAATTAATAAAGATGATTAGAAAAGCTAAAGGCACTAACTAAAGAAAACTCTTTATAGACAAAAATAACAATGTCATGTCTGAAGAAGAAATAAGTGAAAAATCACAGAAGATGTATCAAATCAGTCTATAAATTGGACTCAAATTAAAAAAAAAAATTGAAGAGCTTACAAAGAGCTTAGAAAAGAAACTAAAACCAAAATAGAGAAGAAGAAAAAATGGGAAAAAGAAACGTGAGTCATGAAAGAAAAATGTAAAAATTGTCCAAAGAAATCAGCACCATTAAAAGTAAAAATAATTAACTGGAAAAGGAAGTTAAAGATAATTGAAGAAAATAAATCCCTAACAATTAGAATTTAATAAATAGAAAGGAATGACTCTAAAAGACTGCAAGATTCTATCAAACAAAATAAAAAGGTTGAAAAACATTTAAGAAAATATAAAGTACCCAGGGGAAATGGATGCTCTGGAAAATAGATGCAGAATCAAAGTTGAATGTGATAAGAGAGAAATCATGTCTTTAAGGGGAAAAAATAAAGTATAAGAGATAGCAAAATTAATTAATAAGATAACTTTTTTTTAATTAAAGGTCATAGTCTTTGGTCTTTGTTCAAACTCCACAATTCTTTCTCTGAATACAGATGGTATTCTCCATTGCAGATGCCCCAAAATTATGACTGATTATGAGTAAGTCCATTAAGGTTGATCATCACCCGCTATGTTGCTGTTAGGGTGTAGAATGTTATTCTGGTTCTATTCATCTCATTCAGCATTAGTTCATGCAAATCATTCCAGACTTCCCTGAATTCCCATCCCCCCAGGTTTCTAATAGCACAATAATTTTCCATCACAAACATTATACCACAGTTTATTAAGCCATTTTCCAAATGATGAACATTCACTCAATTTCCAATTCATTGCCACCACAAACAGTGCAACTATGAATATTTTGTACAAGTGATATTTTTTACCCTTTTTATTTTTTCTCGCTTTTTTATTATTGAAGATTTTTTTATTTTGAGTTTTATGTTTCCCCTAATCTTACTTCCCTCCCCCCACCCCCCACAGGAAGCAATTTGTTAGCCCTTATATTGTTTCCATGTTGTATATTGATTCAAATTGAATGTGATGAGAGAGAAATTATATCTTTAAGGAAGAAACATAAAGCATAAGTGATAACAAGATTAGACAATAAGATATCAGGTTTTCTTTTCTATATTAAAGTAAATAGTCCTTGGACTTTGTTCAAAATCCTCAGTTCTTTATCTGGATATAGATGGTAATCTCCATTGCAGACAGCTCAAAATTGTCCCTGATTGTTGCATTGAAGACATGAATGAGTCCATCAAGGTTGATCATCATTGCCATGTTGCTGTTAGGGTGTACAGTGCCTTTCTGGTTCTGCTCATCTCACGCAGCTTCAGTTTATGCAAATCCCTCCAGTCTTCCTTGAATTCCCATTCCTACTGGTTTCTAATAGAACAATTTTGTTCCATGACATACATATACCACTTTTTGCTAAGCCATTCACCAATTGAAGGATACTTACTTGATTTCCAATTCTTTGCTGCTATGAATATTTTTGAACAAGTGATGTTTTTACCCTTTTCCTCATCTCTTAAGGGTATAGACCCAGTAGTGGTATTGCTGGATCAAAGGGTATGCATATTTTGGTTGCCCTTTGGGCAAAGTTCCAAATTCCTCTCCAAAAAGTCTGGATGAATACACAAACCAACAACAATGTAATAGTGTCCCAGATTTCCCACAACCCTTCCAACAATGATCATTATCCTTTCTGGTCTTATTGGCCAGTGAGAGAGGTGTGAGGTGGTACCTCAGAGAAGCTTTAATTTGCATATCTATAATAAGCAATGATTTAGATCAATTTTTCATATGACTATGGATTTCTTTGATCTCCTCATCTGTAAATTACTTGGCAATTGGTAAATGGATTTTAAAAATATGACTCAGTTATCTCTATATTTTATAAATGAGTCCTTTGTCAAAAACATTATTTGTGAAAATTGTTTCCCAGTTTACTAAATTTCTTTTGATTTTGGATAGAGAGGTTTTATCTGTACAAAACCTTTTTAATTTGTTGTAATCAAAATAATCTAGTTTGCTTTTAGTGATGTTCTCCATCTCTTCCTTAGTCATAAACTGTTTCCCTTTCCATAGATCTGACAGGTAAGCTAGTCCTTGATCTTCGAATTTGCTTATAGTTTTATTTTCTAGATCTAAATCCTTTATCCATTTGGATGCTCTCTTGGTATAGGATGTGAGGTGTTGGTCTAATCTAAGTTATTACATATTAACATTAAATTTACCAGCAGTTTTTATCAAAGAGAGAGTTTTTATCCCAATACCTGGACTCTTTGGGTTGACCAAACAGCAGATTACTATAATCATTTCCTGCCATAGCACCTAGTTTATTTCACTGGTCCACCAGACAGTTTTGATGACTGATGCTTTATGATATAATTTTGCATCTGGTAGGGCTAAGCCCCTTTCTTTTGCACTTTTTTTTCATTAAATCCCTAGAAATTCTTGACTTTTTATTTCTCCATATGAATTTACTTAAAACCTTTTTATGTCATTAAAGTAATTTTTTGGAATTTTGATTGATAGCGCACTAAATAGGTAGTTTAGTTTTGGTAGAATTGTCATTTTTATTATACTAGCTCTACCTATCCATGAGCAGTTGATATTTGCCAAGTTATTTAAATCTGATTTAATTTGTGTGAGAAGTTTTTTATAATTGTTTTCAAAAAGTTTCTGAGTCGGCCTTTGTAAAAAGACTCCCAGATATTTTATATTGGCTGAGGTTTCTTTGAATGGGATTTCTATTTCTAACTATTTGGGCTGTATCTTGATAGTCATACAAGGAAAAGTTGAAGATTTCTGAGGATTTATTTTATATTCTGCAACTTTTCTAAAATTGCCAATTGTTTCCAGTAGTTTTTTGGGTGATTTTTTTTTGGATTCTCTAGGTTTACACTCATTTTCTCAATTTCTGTTTCTTCTATAATTGATGAAGCTAGCATTTTTAATATGGTATTGAATAATAGTGGTGATAATGGGCACCCTTGTTTCACCCCTGATCTTATTGGGAATGCCTCTATCCTTGCCCCATTG
Organism: Macrotis lagotis; assembly: GCF_037893015.1. NCBI lineage: Eukaryota > Metazoa > Chordata > Mammalia > Peramelemorphia > Peramelidae > Macrotis > Macrotis lagotis. The sequence goes on along the minus strand of NC_133658.1, from coordinate 470,143,241 downwards.
AATATAATACTTGTTGATGGTTTCAGATAGATATTGCTTATTATTCTAAGGAACAGTCCATTTATTCCCAAACTCTCTAGTGTTTTTAGTAGGAATGGATGCTGTATTTTGTCAACAGCTTTTTCAGCTTCTATTGATATTATCATATAATTTCTGAAGGTGTGTTGTTGCTGTAATTGATTATGCTATCAGTTTTCCTAATATTTAACCAAACCTGCATTCCTGGGATGAATCCTACTTGCTCAAAATGTATTATCCCAATGATAATTTATTGTAATCATTGTGCTAAAATTTTATTTAAGATTTTTGCATCTATATTCATCAGGGAGATAGGTCTATAATTTTCTTTCTTTGTTTTAGCTCTTCCTGGTTAAGGTATCAGCACCATATTGGTTCCATAGAATGAGTTATGTGATCAACTGCAGAAAGGCAGAAATAGTGAATACATCTTTCTCAGATCACAATGCAATAAAGGTCAGATGCAATATTGGACCAAGGAGATATAGACCCAGAACTAATTGGAAACTGAATAACTTCATTTTAAAGAATGAATGGATCAAAAAATACAAATTATAGGAATAATTAATTATTTTACCCTACATAATGACAATAATGAAACAACATACCAAAACCTATGGGATTCATTCAAAGCAGCTGTCAGGGGATATCTTTAAATTGTTATATGGGGGGTGGCTTAGGTGGTGTAGTGGATAAAACACCAGCACTGGAGTCAGGAGTACCTGGGTTCAAATCCAGTCTCAGACACTTAATAATTACCTGGATGTGTGGCCTTGGGCAAGTCACTTAACCCCATTTGCCTTGCAAAAACCTGAAAAAATTCTTATTTGAATATGTTATAGAAAGAGGAAATCAATGATCTAAATATGGAACTAAAAATTAGAGAAAGATCAAATTAAATATACCCAATTAAATATCAAATTAGAAATCCTAAAAATTAAAGGAGAAATTAATAAAATAGAAAGCAAAAAAGACTATTGAATTCATAAATAAAATCAATATTTGGTTTTATGGAAAAAACAATAAAATTGATAAACCTCTGGTCAATTTGTTTAAAAAAAAGAAAGAAGAAAACCCAATTGCTAGTATCATAAATGAAAAAGGTGAACTCATCACTAATGAGGAGGAAAGTAAAGGAATAATTTGGAATTATTTTGCCCAAATCTATGCCAATAAATTTGACAATCTAAGAGAAATGTGTGAATATTTACAAAAATAAAAGTGTCCCAGTTTAATTGAAGAGGAGATTAAATAACTAAACAACCCTATCTCAGAAAAAGAAATTCAACAAGCCATCATTGAACTCCCCAAGAAAATATCTCCAGGTCCTAATGTATTCACAAGTGAAATCTGCCAAACATTTTGGGAACAATTGGTCCCAATTCCATATAAACTCTTAGGAAAAATAGAGGAAGACAGATCTCTGCTTTTACCTTTTATTCATAATCTCTTCGGGGTACAGACCCAGTAGAGTTATTGCTGGATCAAAGGGTATGCACATTTTTTGTGGGTCTTTGGATGTAATTCCTAATTGCTCTCTAGAAGGTTGAATGAGTTCACAGCTCCACTAAAAATTAATTAGTGTCCCAGATTTCCCATATCCCTTCCAACATTGACTATTGCCCTTTCTGGTAAGATTGGCAAGTCTGAGAAGTGAAAGGTAGTACCTCAGAGATGCGTTAATTTGCATATTTCTTATAAGTAGTGATTTAGAACAATTTTTTCATATGACTATTTGAACATCTCTAAATTGCCTTTGAAAATAATTTGACCATTTTGTCAATTGGGGCATGGCTTGTTTTTTTTTTTTAATTTTACTCAGTTCTCTGTATATTTTAGAAATGAGTTCTTTCTCAGAAATATTATTTTTAAAAATTGTTTCTCAATTTACTATATTTCTTTTTATCTAACTTCCAGTGGTTTTTTTTATGCAAAAGTTTTTTTTGTTTAATGTAATCAAAATTATCTAATTTGTTTTTATTGATATTATCCATCTCTTCCTTGGTCATAAACTGCTTCCCTTTCCATAGATCTGACAGGTAAACTATTCCTTGATCTCCTAATTTTCTTAATATTTTTCATGCCTAAATCTTGTATCCATTTTGATACTGTCTCAGTATAGGGAGTGAGGTGATGGTCTAATCCAAGTTTCTGTCATACTATTGTCCAATTTTCCCAACCATTTTTATTGGAGAGTTTTAATCCCAATAGAGGACTCTTTAGGTTTATTAAACAGCAGATTACTGTAATCATTTCCTCTTTTGTGCCTAGTCTATGCCACTGATCCACCATTCTATTTCTTATCCAATACCAGAATGTTTTGATGACTGATGCTTTATAATATAATTTTAGATATGGTATGGCTCAGTCAAATTCTTTTGCCTTTTTTTAAATCCCTTGAAATTCTCTACTTTTTTCTCCATATGAATTTACTTACAATTTTTTCTAACTCATTTAAGTAATTTTTTTGGAATTTTGATTGGTAGAGCATTAATTAATTTAGGTACAATTGTCATTTCTCTTATATTGGTTAGTCTATCCATGAGCATGAGCAGTTGACATTTGCCCATTTATTTGAATCTGATTTTATTTGTGAGAGAAGTGTTTTGTAGTTGTTTTCAGAGAGTTTCTGAGGTTGCCTTGGCAGATAGACTCCCAATTATTTTATATTGTCCAAAGTTAATTTGAATGGGATTTCTCTTTGTAACTCTTTCTACTGCATCTTGCTTTTCATACATAGAAATATTGAGAATTTATGAGGGTATATTTTATATCATTTAGTTTGCTAAAGTTGCTAATTGTTTCTAGAAGTTTTTTAGATTGTTTTGAATTCTCTAGGTATACCAAGATGTCATCTTCAAAGAGTGAGAGTTTAGTCTCTTAATTCCCAAATCTAATTCCTTCAATTTCTTTTTCTTCTCTTATGTTTGAAGGTAACATTTCTAATATGATATTGAATAGTAGTGGTGATAATGAGCATGGTAGTTTCACCCTTGATTTTATTGGGAATGCCTCAAGCCTATCCCATTCCTATACTCCCTAAGCTTTTAATAGGGATGGATATTGTTTGTTGTCAAAAGCTTTTTCTGCATCTATTGCTATAACCATATGATTTCTGATAGATTTGTTATTGATATAATTAATTAGACTAACATTTTTCCCTAATATTTAACCAAACCTGCATTCTTGGGGTAAATTCTACTTGGTCATAATGTATTATACTAGTGACAAAATGTTGTAGGAGTTTTGCTAAGATTTTATTTAAGATTTTTGCTTCTGTATTCATCAGAGAAATAGGTTTTAATTTTTTTTCTCAGTTTTAATTTTTCCTGATTTAGGTATCAGTACCATATTGGTGTCATAATAAGAGTTAGTCAGAGTTCCATCTTCACCTATTTTTTCAAACTGTTTATATAGAACTGGAACCAATTGTTCCTTAAATGTTTGATAGAATTCACCTGTGAATCCATCTGGTGCTGGAGATTTTTTCTTAGGTAGTTCTTTATTGGCTTGTTGAATTTCTTTTTTTCTGAGATAGGGTTATTTAGGTATTTAAATTCCTCTTCATCTAATCTGAGCAACTTATATTTTTGTAAATATTTGTCCATTTCACTTAGATTATCAAATATATTGGTAAAGATTTGGATAAAATAATTCTGAAGCGCTACTTTAATTTCCTCCTCATTTGGTGCTGAGTTCACCTTTTCATTTATGATACTAGCAATTTTGCTTTCTTCTTTCTTTTTTAAATCAAATTAAACAGATATTTATCAATTTCATTATTTTTTCATAAAGTAAAATATTGGTTTTATTTAGGAGTTCAATAGTTTTCAAGCTTTTGATTTTATTAATTTCTCCTTGAATTTTTAGAATTTCTAATTTGGTATTTAACTGCAATGTTTTAATTTGTTCTTTCTCTATTTTTTTTGTTTCATGTTTAGTTCATTAGTTTTTTCCTTCTCTAATTTATTTATGTAAGCATTTAAAGATATAATATATCCCCTGACAGCTGCCTTGGCTGTATCCCATAAGTTTGGTATGTTGTTTTATTATTGTAGTTATCTAGGAAGAAATCATAAATTATTTCTACAACTTATTGTTTTATCCACTCATTCTTCATAATGAAATTCCAATGAGTTTTGCATCTATAACTCCCTGACCCAATATTGCATGTGATTTTTATTTCATTATGATCTGAGGAAGATGTATTCACCATTTTTGCCTTTCTGCAGTTGATTATTACTTTTTTATTTCATTCAATCCCCATTCACTTTCCTCTATATGTTTATCACATCTAGTTTTTCTAACAATCTATTTGCTTCCTTAACTTCCTTCTTGTTTATTTCATGGTTAGATTTAGTTAAATCTGAGAGAGGGATATTAAGGGCTCCCATCCGTAGAGCTTTGCTGTTTATGTCTTCCTGTATCTCCTTTAACTTCTCCTCTAAGATTAGTATTTAAATTACTTTATTGTCTATGAAAACTTTTAAGAGGATATAGTTTTATTCCCTAACTTTTTTAATGAAATCATTTGTTTTTGAAAAACAATGTGGTTAAGTGAATTATCCAAGGTCACACATATAGGCAATTATTAAGTGTCTGAGGCCAGATTTGAACTCAGTTATTCCAGACTCCAGGGTCAGTGCTCTATCTACTATGCCACCATGTCACCCCAATGATATCTATTGTTTCAGCTGCTTCATCTGAAATAATGATTGCTATCCCTGCTTTTTTTTTCCTAAGCTGAAGGAACATATATTTTGCTCCAACCTTTTCACCCTTAATCTTCTTACCTTATGTATCTCTCTGCTTCCAATGAGTTTCTTGGAATCAACATATTGTAGCATTCTGGTTTTTAATCCATCTCCTATTCACTTCTTTTTTTAAGGTACAATTTATCCCATTCACATTCAAAGTAATATTTAATTACCCTTTTTGCCCTCCATGCTATCTTCCCTCTGTATTTACCCCTTTTTTCATTTATCCATATTCCCCAGTATTTTGTTTCTGAAGACCACCATCTTCAGTGTGTTTGTCCTCCTATATCCAACTCCCTCCCCTTTCTTTCCCCTTTCCCTCTGACCCTTCTTCTTTCCCTTCATTCTGTTAGTTCCCATTTCTTCTCCCCTCTCCTTCTCCCTTTTTAATTCTTGAAAGGTAAGATCATTTTCTTAACTGAGTGCACGTTAACTTTAAGCCAATTCTGATGAGAGGAAGATCCAGGCAGTTCTCACCTCTGCACTTTTCCCCTCTAATGCAGTAAGTCCTTTGTACCTCTTAATGTAATGAGATTTGCCCCATTCAATCTCTTCCATGCTGTCATCTTGTTACTGACCCCCCTTTTATGTAGGTATTGTTTTAAATTAATTCTCTCTGACTTACATAAAAGTCATGAGTGTGCCATCACTTCTGGCTAAGTATATTCTCTCTAATAGAGTTACAATTCTTGAGAGTTATGAAAATCTTTCTCCCAGGTAGGAATATAACCAGTTTCATCTTATTGGATAGCAGTTCTTTTTTTCTTTCCCCACTTTTTTAAACCTTTTATTGTTTCAGTTGATTCTCCCTTTTGAAGTCCAAATTTTCTATGAAGATTTGGTCTTTTCATCAGGAAAAGTTGGAAGTCTCCTATTTCATTAAATTTCCATCTTTCTCCCAGGAAGTGAAGGCTCAAATTTGATAGATAGTGAATTCTTGACTGCCTTCCAACTCCTTTGCTTTTTTGAATCTCACATTCCATGCCCTTCAATTCCTTAATCTTGATGCAGCCATGTCCTTTGTAAATTTTACTGTGTCTCCTTGGTATCTAAATTGTTTCTTTCTGGTTGCTTGCAGGATTTCCTTTTTTATCTGATAGTTCTGGAATTCGGCCACAACATTTCTTGGTGTTTTTATTTTAGGATCTCTTTCTGGAGGGTATCGATGTATTCTTTCAAAATCTATTTTGCCCGCTGGTTCCATTATATCAGGGCAATTTTCCATCACTAAATCCTGTAATATTAAGTCCAGGCTTTTTTTTTCTCTTCAATATTTTAGGGAGACCAATGATTCTCAAGTTGTCTCTCCTCATTCTATTCTCAAGGTCAATGGTTTTGCTGATGAGGTATTTTACATTTTCTTCTATGTTTTCAATATTTTGGTTTTTTAAAACAGATTCTTTTTGCCTCATGAAGTCATTAGTTTCCACAGACTCCTTTCTTTTTTTTAAATAGAAGAATTTTCTTCATTTACTTTTTGCAACTCCTTTTCCAATTAGTCATTTCAATTATGGGATGATTTTGCATTTGACCAATTGAGGTTTTGATAAAATTATTCTCTTATTTTTGCATTTGCCCAATTTTATTTTCCAAGGATTTGTTTTCTTGTTTCAAGGTTTTAATTTTCTTTCCCAAATTTTCCAATTGATGTTTAAACTCCTTCCTGAGTTCTTCAAGGAAGTCTTTCTGGGCTTAAGACCAAATCATATTCTCCTCAGAGCTTCTATATCTCTCTGAGTTAGGGTTTTTAACTTCTAGATATTTTGCTATAGACCCTCCCCCTTTTAGCTGGCCTTTCTTCATTTTCCCAAGATCTTTTGTTGGGGGAAGGGCTGGTTCACATAGATTTGGTGTTGGTATCCTTACAGGCAGTAGCCCCAAGTGGGCCAGTCAGTAGGGGGTGCTAGAGGTTTTTCTCACTGTTCTTAACAACTCCAAGTGGGTCAGCCAGTAGGGTGTGTTGATTGCTTTCTCTGGAGTGTCTGTAACCTTGATTTGAGGTTGCTTCTTTGGCCTGGAGGGTGTAGGTGGTGCTGCTGGATAGTTTTATCCTTGAACAGTGTGGGTTATACCCTGAAACAAGGTAATTACTTTTTCTATTCAGCTGAGGGTTTTCAGCTATTCAGCCCTGATCCTTTAGTTGGGGGAGGGGGGTTGTTACTATGTTCTGGGATGAGGGTTCAGCTGAAATGTAGGAATGGAGTTTGATGTCCTCCAGATCAGGAGAGCCCAACAGATCACTGCCCTGCCATACGCTGCACCTCTCTGTCCTGGAAATAGCCCTCCAGCACAGCTAGAGTGCCCCAGACCATCTGTCCCATAGTCAAAGTCTCCATGTCCCAGGTGTCTCTTTGACCATGGCTCCCACAGTCAGTGCCTCAAGGCCCGTACCTAGGTTAGTCTTGTTCTCACCTCTCCTGGCAGTCTGTCTGCTCTCTGCACCCAGCTCACCCAGGATCCCCCATGTTTTTCTCCTAGCTGCTTTTTCTGGTTTTGTGGATTGAATTTCTGTTAAGAGGTTTGTTTCATATTTTAGATGAGGGAAAAATCAGGAGGCCTGAGCACAGTGCCTGTCTTCTCTTCTCTGTCTTGGCCAGAAATTTGCCTAAGTTGGGTCTTGAAATTCAGAGACACCATACTAATTTTTAGGGTCAGATATCTTTTTTGTTTTTGTTGTTTGTACATTTTTCGACCCTATGTTTTGGTTTAGAACTTTAAGTGTAATATTGTATATTGTAGTGAAAATGGAGCTGTTTCTCAAGCTGTAGGTTTTTTCTTTTGTTTATTTATTTGTTTGTTTGCTTGCTTGTTTTTATTTATTGATCTGCTTTTTTCAGAACTCATTGTGCGGGTTTGGACTTTTTAAATGCTTCTTTGATGGTATATTTTGGGAGTAACTGTGGTCTTTGCTCTCTCTCTATCCTGGTCTTTCTCCAGGAAGGACCCTTTATTACATGAGATTGTTCTTGAATTTGATGCCTAAAAAGCTCTCCTCTCCTGGGATTAAAAAAAGATAATGTTACTCAGAAGCCTAGATCCATTGGGACTGAATGTAATATTTACCCTCCATGTATGTTGCCATCATTGAATTGTTAACTTGAAGTGAATATAGGTAATAGAGCTGTCAAACAACTATCCCTCAGGGATACTCCCTCTTTACACAAAGTACTGCTCTCTGCCTTTGAATTATGATCCAAAAGTTGGTATTGAAAGTTGATCTGGCAAACAGCATCTGACCCTGTGTCCAATCTTAGTACAGACTTTTGTTGTAATCTCTTTCTTATCAGTGGCCAGGTGATCTCAATATCTTTGACTTGAGAGCTTTTAAAGTGCAGAGAATGACTTCAAAACAGTCATGGCAAACCGAAACCTTCCATTTTTACACTACACTTACTCATTTTATTAGAAACCAAGAAAAATATGCTATGTAGAAACAAAGCATTCATCACTAACATAATAATTATTGCTTTCAAACTTAAAAAGAGTGAAAAATAATAAGTAGAAATGCTTGTATGTGGCTTAATTATGTTAATTCCATCTCTGCCCTTTTAGTGAGGCATACATGAATTGGGTTGCCTTCTCTAGGTGGTATATGATTTTCTTATTTCCCATCAAAAACTTTTTTCCATACTTCCTTCTATAGGAAAAGCACTGTTAAGAAAGAGGAACATAAATATTTATGCATTTTTTGCAATACAATAGACTAAATAAGGAATAGTACACCTTCCTTCAAATGTGTGGTTTTTTTAGGTTTTTATTTTTTTTTGCAAGGCAAATGGGGTTAAGTGGCTTGTCCAAGGCCACACAGCTAGGTAATTATTAATTGTCTAAGACTGGCTTTGAACCCAGGTACTCCTGACTGCAGGGCTGGTGCTTTATCCACTGTACCACCTAGCCACCACAAATGTCTGTATTTTTAACTCTTAATTTAATTTAATTTCTTTCCAATGTCATGAAAAGGTGGTTTTCAGCATTTATCCATTTGCAAATTCATGACTTCAACATCCAGGCACTACTCTCCCTTCCCATCCCCTTCCCCATGACTATAAGCAGTCTATAAGCTGTACATGTTAAATTATATTTAACATATTTTCATTTTTGTCATATTGTGGAAGCAATTAGAACTAAAGGGGAAAAAACCATGAATAAGAAAGAAAAAACATAAAAGAAGTATTAATAAGAGAACATAATATGCAAGTCACTATATTAAAACTCCCTAGTTTTTTTCTCTGGATGTGGGTGGCATTGTCCATAGCTGGCCTCTCAGGGATGTCCTTAATCATAATAGAAGATAGTACATCCAGGAAGTGCATCTAGGAAGTGCATGCACAGAGTCAAAATAAGAGGAAGGGACAAATCCTTTTCCCTCCAGTTGCAGTAAAAATAAATGGGATAACATGATCTCAGACAGAACACAAAGAGCAATAAATTTAATTAAAAGGGATAAGCAAGGAAGTCTTATATTGCTGGATGTCAGGGCTGGAAAAAATTTAATTTCAATATTAAAACAATGTACCTAATGGGATAACATCCACATTTTTACAGTATAGTAAATGAATTACAAGAGATAATGCAGAGTAAAAATAAACTAATTGGGGACATTAATAATCTCTAAAATCAGGAAGTACATCCAGGAAGTGCATCTACAGAGTTAAAATAAGAGGAAGGTACAAATCTTTAATTCTGGCTATACTCTGAAGAGATTATGAAAAAGGGTAAAAAGATCACCTATAAAAAATATTTATAGCAGCTCTGTTTTTAGTGGCAAAGAATTGGAAATTGAGGGGATATCCATCAATTGAGGAATAGCTTAATAAACTGTGGTATATGTATGTGATGGAACACTATTGTTCCATTAGAAAACAGAAGGGTTGGGAATTCAGGGAAGCCTGGAAAAAATTTGCATGAACTGATGCTGAGAGAAATGATCAGAACCAGAAGAATATTGTACACCCTAATAGCAACATGGGAGTGATGATCAATATTAATGTACTTATGCATACCAACAGGGTGACAATCAGGCACAATTTTGGAATATCTGCAATGGTGAATGCCATCTGTATCCTGAGAAAGAATTGTGCAGTTTGAACAAAGACCAAAGACTATAACTATAATTTTTAAAAAGTTATCTTATTACATAATTCTGCTGTATCTCATACTATATTTTTCTTCCAAAAGGATATGATTTCTGTCTCATCACATTCAACTTAGATCAATGCATATCATGGAAACAATGTAAAGACTAACAGCTTACCTTCTGTGGGGGTTGGGGGAGGGAAGAAAAATAAGGGGGAAAACTGTAAAATTCAAAATAAATAAAATATTTCAAAAAAATAAATGGGATAATAATCATGATCACAGACAGAAGAAAAAAGCAATAATAGACTTAATTAGAAGGGATAATAAGCAAGGAAGCTTCAAATTGCTGGAAGTCATCACTGGCAAAGATTTATGGTAAAGCATCCACATTCTTAAAATATGTTAAATGAGTTACAGGAGATAATGCACAGCAAAAGCATACTAGTTAGAGACATTATTAATCCCTAGAACAAGATAAATTTAAACATAAAATAAATAAGAAAGAAATTAAGTAAATAGATTCTTACAAAATAGACATAACAAAACTATGGATGGGAATAAAAAGGAATATTCTTTTGTTAATTGTATATGGAACCTTTAACTATTAGATAATAGGGTATAAAACCTTCATAAATAAATGTAGAAAACCTGAAAATTTAAAAGAAACCATTCAACATGATATTTCAACTTGGAAGAATAGATTCCAAATCAATTGTAAACCAAGTAATCTAAATAATAGTGGGTCAGGGGCAGCTAGATGGAACAGTGAACAAAGCACCAGTACTGGAGTCAGGAAGACCTGAGCTCAAATTCAGCATCAGACATTTAATTACCTAACTGTGTGACCCTTGAGCAAGTCACTTAACACCATTGTCTTAAAAAACAGCTTTAATTTAAAAAAAGAAGAATGAGAAATCAAGGAGCAAAAAAATAATAACATTCAATAACTGGATTAAGGATGATTATCACACTGTAGTAATATATCAAAATTTGAAGGATACAGTCAAATCAGTACTTAGGGGAAAATAATCTCTAAATACATACATCAATGAAAGAAAGATAGGATTGAACAAAAAATTCAATATGTACCTAAAATATCTCAAGAAAACAAAAATAAAATCCCCAGTTCAACATCAAGTTAGAAATATAGAAAATCAAATGAAAAGTTCAGAAACCTTAAAAAATGTAAAGTAATAGAACAAATAATTAAAATTAGGAGGTGGTTTCACAAAAAATGGACAATACACTGGTTAAGTTGAATATAAAAACAAAAAAAGGAAAACAAATAATCAGTATTAAAAATGAAAACAATGAATAAACCAAAAATGGACATTAAATTAAAGCAATTATTAACATCTTTTTTTCCAAAATAATTCCAATATAACTGGCAATCTTGGTGAAATGAATATATGTACAAAAATTTATTTTTACCAAATAACAGGAAAGGGAAAAGACACACTGAGATACTTTCTTTTTTAATTTACATTATATTGATAATTTATTTTCTTTTTCTTTTTTAAAAGATATTTATCTATCCATTTTTGTTTGTATAATTTATGTTATTTATTTACATATTATTTACATTATTACAAAAATATTACAATATATTTACATAATTACAATAATATTGTTATGAGAGTAAACATAATCACCCACACACACACACACATACACCCCTCAAGAAGATGAGAAAGCTCAAGAATAGTGGGGAAGAAAAAAAGCTCAAGAATAGTGGGGAAGAAAAAAAATGTGTTCATATTCCAATGGCTCTGCCTCTGGGATGAGTTGCCTTCTTTATCATAAGTCCACCAGAAAAGTAGTTTTGATATTTTTTCCCCACAGTTGCTATTACTAGCCATATTTTCTTCCATTCTATTCCTTCCCATTGTCATTTAATCTATTTTCTCCTTTCACCCTGTCCCTGTTCAAGTGTTTTGGATCTGAGTACCCCCTCTCACAATCTTCCCTCTCTTTTATTACCTATTCTCAGCTTCCCTTCCCCTATTCCCCCTTATCATTCCCTTTCTTCTCATTTTTCTCTATGATAAAATAGATTTCTATACCCTATTAAATGTGCTTGTTATTTCCTCTCTGAGTCATTTCTGATGGGAATGAAGGGTCACTTAATCTGCTTTGTGTTCCCCCATTCCACTCCATTGAAAAAGCTTTTTTCTTTACTCTGATGTGAAATATCTTAACTCCTTCTTCCTCTCCTTTCTCTTCCTCCCAGTACCTGAAAGCTTCACGCCTGTCTTGGCTCTGCCCTGGAAGTCCACTCACAAGATTTTAACATATTTTCAGCAATATTGTCAAATGCCTTTAGCTACTTCAGTGACAGTAAATTATTTAACTTGAACAGGCTAACATGCCAAGACTAAAATGATGGGGGTGTTGGGGCATGATGATTGTGCATTTGGTAGAGCTTCTGAGGCTTATATATAGCAGAATGTGATTAACACCAAGAAAACAGATGTATTTCATCACCCAGTGCTGCATCAGGAAACTGATGAAATTTTGAGTCCTTGGATAAATCCTCTTACCCTAGCAGAACTGTCCAGTAAATAGAGATATGCAGTTGGGCCACGTGTTGTTCAGTGTCTGGGAAACTCCAAGGAGACTTTGGGAGAGAAGAGGCCACCTTGCAGACTCAACCTGCACAGTTGACAAGTGCTGCATCAGGATACTGGATTGTTTTAGGAAGATTTTGAAGGTTTGTCCAAATTTAGAGACTTCTATATCCCAAATATTCACAAGGACTATTTGTGCCTGACCTGTGATAGAGTGGTCCACATTCACATTATGTCATTTTAATTCTCTTCAAGCCTCCAAGGCTCTGCCAAATGCACAATCATCTGAACATAAAGGCATGCCTCAACTCCCCCATCACTTTAATCTTGGCATGTTAGCCTGTTCAAGTTAAATAATTTACTGTCACTGAAGTAGCTGAAGGCATTTGACAACATTGCTGAAAACATGTTAAAATCATGGACTTCCAGGGCAGAGCCAAGACAGGCATGAAGCTTGCATGATCCCACAACATTAATGTCTACACAGACATTAAAGCTACAGATTCCATCAAAAAAAGACAGAAATAAGTCTTCAACTGTAAACATTGTGGAAGATCTTCAGTTAAAGTCTATATGCTGAGGGGAGCATAGAATGGAAGGAGGGGAAATAAAGCCCAGATGGTTGGGATTGTGCAAATACCAGCTGGAGGTTTCAAGGACAAGTGCATCCCAGGGCCCAGCAGCTTAATAGCATGTCAGCAGGGAAGCTCCCATCCCCAGACAAAGTCTGAACCCTGGTAACACTGGGGTGCAAACCAACCATTGCATAGGCATAACCAGGACATAAATGAAGAAACGTACCTCTGCAATGGCCAGAACCAAAAGCTCAGGCATATGTCTCCTATACCCCCAGGAGTGAAATTCAGCTATCAAAATGAGAAAAATAAACAAAAAGCTACAGAAAGCTACTACTGAGATAGAGATGATAGAAATGCCATCTCAGAAGAAGACAACAGTGTCAATTACCCACATGGGAAGTCTTAAAGAAGTTTATGAATTGGACTCAAATTCAAAATCCTCATAGAAGAGCTTAAAAAAGATTTACAAAACTAAAGAGAGGAAGAAAAAAAATAGGAAAAAAGAAATGAGATCCTTGCAGAAAAAAACATGTGAGCAAGCACATAGCTCTGTTCACTCTACCAGTGACTAGAAAATAAGTGAACACTTCTATTATCTAGACTAGGAGCAGGCATGTTGTCCTGGAACAGCTCTACAATCCTGAGGAACTTCTCCAGATACACAAATGGTGCTGTGTTGTTCACAAGCCCACAGGACTGACAGGATCAAAAACTTGGCCAGTTGAGTAAATGGAAGATCTAGACCTCAGCTCTGCCCCTGGAACTTCTCCTGGAATTGGTGGGCAAGTCTTCAGCAGTCAGTGACCATTACTGTCACTGTTGACTGCTCCATTCTTTCAAGGATTCCTAGGCATCAAAATCAAGCAGAATTCCAAGCTTGTCCTCTTTTGGCAAATTAATGATAAGTGTCTCCAGGTCTTCATAAAATTTTTCCTGGGTCTCACAAGGATTCATCTGATGTCTTGGGGTGGCACTTTCTTGCAATCTCCTTGTCGTGAGGCACTCATTCTCTCCCTTGAGGAAGCACACAAGCTTGGGGACTAGATTAGTTTTGATTGTGAAACCTCTGCTAGCTTTATACCTTTTGCCATCACTGTGTCCACTCCAGAGAAATGTGTTGCAGCTCCAACATGGGAAAGAAGTAGTTTATTTGTCAGCCTTGCTGCACTCAGAACTGGCATCTAGAGATGGTATCTGCTGAGTTCTCTTGCAACTCATCTCTCAGGCCTGCCAGATTTTGTGTTGTCCATAAGCATGGGCACATTCCACATACCAATGATGAGTGGAATCAGCTCTGTAGAAGTTTTTGCACATTTTTTGGTGTTTCACCCAGAGGGCAGAATTCCCCACCTCCTGCAATAACCAGGCTGGGGTTGGGTTAGAAGAAGACAATGGTAGATCTTGTCTAGTCCCTTCCCCACACCAGAAGGTAAGAAGTGTGGTCCATAAAAGAGGGTATTCAGACACCCTGGGGTGTGAAAGACTACCCTGCTGCTGCTTGTGTGGCCTAGGTTGCCTATTTGCAAGGTTGTGACAACAGCTCCCAATATGTCCACCGCTGTTGTTCTGTCACATGCCTGCTGCCATGTATTCCAAAGTAGGTAAAATTAGTAAAACTATATGTTACTGTATTTTGACTGATGGATAAATTGAATTTAAGTGAGTCAGAGTTATACAAAGTTATTGGCCTATTCTTTTTCAGAGTCATTGACATCTAGTGACAAGACAAAGATCAGGATCACCTGAAGGTCAAGATCACCTGCAATGGCTCAGAATGCAGCAGATGACCTTGGAGTTTTCAATGTTTAACCAACCTCTAAGCATTCCACTATACCTGCTTCCATCACTTTTGTGATCACTGAAACAAGTTGTTCTTCTCTACCCATTCTACCAGGAAAGGATTTCACACATTTGTGGTAGACAACCACTTAACACACTGAGGGATTTGAGCTACCTTGGTACCTTCAACCTGGTTTAGCTTTTTTGTCAAAATAGTCTACTGAAGAATGTCTTCTTGTATATACTACAGTTTCTTGGAGGTCCAGGTGAGAGTTCAGTTAATTGGTGAACACAAAACGTGAAGTGCAGACCTGGGCCACTTTAATAGAATTCTGCATAGGACCACCAGCATGATATTCCACTTTGAACTTTTTTACAAATTCTTCAAACAGATTTCCAGCCTAAATGGTGGAGAGAAGACAGGCACAGTTCTGAAGTCTCCTAATCTTTCCCCATCTATGACATGAATCAAACCTTTTAAGAGAAATCCAGTCCATAAAGCCCAGAAAGAAAAGCCAGGAGAAAGAGCATCTACTTTAGGATTTGTCTTCCATAGGCATGTGTGAGTCCAGGCGCAGAGGGTGTATCAGCCTTGGATCAGCCTGATTAGCAATGTGTTGGAGCCCTGGGAACCTGAGGGCCCTAGAGCCAGACCTGCTTGATCAGCAGTGGGGATAGACTGTGGGAGCTTGAGGCAACTAGGGAGCAGAGGCAATGGTATTGGTACTGACTTTCTGGGGCTTGCCTACCAGGCTGCAGGGAGAGATCTGGTGCAGGAATGCTGCAGACACCATTCCTGGGCTCCTCTGTTCTGAGGAACTCTGAGTCCATACCTCCATTGTGGCTGAGGCCTCTTCCCAGAACAAACACAATTTCAGACTACTTCTGCCCCAGGCACAAAAGAAACAGGCCAGCTGATAATAAGGAGAAAGATGACTTCACCCAAGGGTAAAACCCACCATTAATTGAAGACAAAATGATTTAACAGCTTCAACTGCTCACTCCTGAATAAGCCTCAATCAAGGTCACAGACACACCAGAAAAAGCAAACAACAGCTCCTACTGGCCAGTTGGAGAAATTGCACTCAGTGAGTAAAACCTCTAGGGATCCCAACACCAAACCTCTGTGAACCAGCCCCTTCCCAAATCAAGGTCTTAACAAAATGAAGAAAGGTCAGCAGAAAGGTGGATCCATAGAAAAATTCTTGGAAGGAAAAGACCCTAACTCAGAGAGACCTAAAACCTCTGAGGAGAATATGATCTGGTCTCCAGCACAGAAACACTTCCTTGAAGAAATAAGGAAGGTGTTTAAACATCAATTGGAAAATTTGGGAGAGACAATTAATACCTGGCATCAAGAAAACAAATCATTGGAAAATACAAAGGGACAAATACAAAATGAGAATAATTATCTCAGATCCTCAATAGGACAAATACAAAATGAGAATAAACCTCTCAAATCAACAATTGTAACATTTTGTATTTTTCCAATTGATGATCTGAGAGGTTTATTTTCATTTTGTATTTCTCCAATTGTAACAAAGAGAATATACCTAGCCAAAAGTGATGGACACTCATGACTTATCCATGAGACTGCTATCCAGTGGGATGAAACTGGTTATAACCATGCTTGGGAGAAAGACTCTAATAACTCTAATAGATAGAATATATTTAGTTAGAAGTGATAGATACTCAGAATTTTTTATGAATCAGATAGAATGATATAAAAAACACTACCTCCTTAAAAAGGGGGACAGGAAGGAGACAGAAGGAGGAAGTGGATTGAATAGCATAAATCTCATTAAATTAAGAGGTACAAAATACCTATGGTAGTGAAGGGGAAGAAGGGAGGAGATGAGAAACACCTAAATCATCTTCTCATCTGACTTGGCTTAAAGTCAACTTACACACATTCTCAGTTAACTTTAAAAACATCCAACATCTCATTTATTAAAAGGGGAAAAGGGGAAAGTGGAGGTGAGACCTAGAAATGCAGGGGGGAGAAAAAAGGGGAACTTACAAGAGGAAGGGAAGAAAAAGGTAGGGAGTGAATATAAGAGGTCAAAAACACTGAAGGGGGTGGTATTCACAAACAAAATACTGGGGAATATGGATAAAGGGGGGAAGGGGAAAATACAAACAGAGGGAAGATAGCATGGAGGGCAGTAAAGAATTAGTAATTATAACTTTTAATGTGAATAGGATGAACTCTCCATAAAACAGAAGTGAATAGAAGAGTGGATTAAAAAGCAGAATCCTACAATATGCTGCTTACAAGAAACTCATTTGAAGTAGAGAGATACATTTAGAGCAATGGAAAAAGGATGGAGTAAAATATATTTTGCTTCAGCTTAAGTGAAAAAAGCAGGGGTAGCAATCCTTATCTCAGACAAAGCAGCTGCAAAAATTGATAACACTATTAGAGATAAGGAAGGAAGTTTTATCCTCTGAAAATGTACCCTAGACAATAAAGTTATTTGAATACTGAATATATATGCACCCAATGGGATAGCATCCAAATTCAGAGAGGAGAAGCTGAAAGAACTACAGGAAGACTTAGATAGAAAAACACTACTAGTGGGAGAACTCAACCTCCCTCTCTCAGAACTAGATAAATGGAATCATAAATTAAACAAGAAAGAAGTTATGGAGGTAAATAGATTGTTAGAAAAATTAGATATAGTAGACAGATGGAGGAAATTGAATGGGGATAGAAAGGAATATACCTTTTTCATTTTAGTACATGGCACTTATACAAAAAATGACCATGTACTAGGACATAACATCCTAATGATCTACTGCAGAAAGGCAGAAATAGTGAATACATCTTTCTCAGATCACAAAGCAATTAAAGATATATGCATTATTGGACCAGGGAGATATAGAACCAGAACCAATTGGAAACTGAATAACCTCATTTTAAAGAATGAGTGGATTGAAAAACAAATTACAGAAGCAATTAATCATTTTATCCTAGATAATGACACTAATGGAACAACATACCAAACCTATAGGTTTCACTCAAAGCAGCTGTCAGGGGATATATTATATTATTAAATGCTTACATGAATAAATTAGAGAAAGAGGAAGATAGTGAACTAAATATGTGACAAAAAATAGAGAAAAAGCAAGTTAAAAATCACCAATTAAATACCAAATTAGAAATATCTAAAAAAATAAATTAATAAATTTGAAAATAAAAAAACTACTGAATAAATAAATAAAACCAAAATTTTGTTTTTATGAAAAAAACAAGAAAGTGATAAACCTCTGTTTAATTTGATAAAAAAAAGAAAGAATACCAAATTGCTATTATCATAAATGAAAAAGGTGAAGTCAAAAGGTGAAATTAAAGTAATAATTCAGAATAATTTTGCCCAACTCTATGCCAATAAATTTGAGAATCTAAGTGAAATGGATGAATACTTACAAAAATATAAGTATCCCATTTTAAATGAATAGGAGATTAAATACCTAAACAACCCATCATTGAACTCCCTAAGAAAATATCTCCAGGGCCTGATGGAGTCACAAGTGAATTCTACCAAACATTTAAGGAAGAACTGGTTCCAATTATATATAAATCCTTTGGGAAAATAGGGGAAGATGGAACTCTGCCTTTTTCTATGAAACCAATATGGTGCTGATACCTAAATCAAGAAGAGTTAAAACAGAGAAAGAAAATTATAGACCTATCTCACTGATGAATATAGATGCAAAAATCTTAAATAAAATCTTAGTAAAACAATTACAACAAGTTATCACTGGGATAATACATTATGATCAAGTAAGTTTTAATCCCATGAATGCAGGGTTGGTTCAATATTAGGAAAACTGTTAGTATAATCAGTTATAGCAACAACAAACCTATCAGAAATTATATGATCATGTCAATTGATGTTGAAAAAGCTTTTGACAAAATACAGCACCCATTCCTACTAAAAACACTAGAGTGTGTAGGAATCAATGAACTGTTCCTTAGAATAATTACCAGTATCTATCTGAAACCATCAACAAGCATTATATTCAATGGGGATAGGCTAGAGCCATTCCCAATAAGATCAGGGGTGAAACAAGGATGCATATTTATCACCACTACTATTCAATATCATATTAGAAATGTTAGTTTCAGCAATTAGAGAAGAAAAAGGAATTTAAGGAATTAGAATTGGGAAAGAAGAGACAAAATTCTCACTTTTTGCAGATGACATGATGGTATACCTTGAGAATCACAAGAAATCATCCAAAAAAACCTGCTGGAAAGAATTTAGCAATTTTAGCAATGTTTCAGTATATAAAATAAAACCTCATCAATCCACAACTGTTCTATATATGACTAGCAAGATACAGCAGGAAGAGCTAGAAAGATAAATCTTATTCAACTTAAGACTATTAAATACCTGGAACTCTATCTGCCAAAGCAGACTCAGAACCTCATTGAAAACAATTATAAATTACTTCTCATGCAAATTAAATCAGATTTAAATAATTGGGCAAATGTCAACTGCTCGTGGATAGGTAGAAATAATATAATAAAAATGACAATTCTACCAAAACTGAACTACCTGTTTAGTGCACTACCAAATCAAAATTCCAAAAAATTATTTTAATGAGTTAGAAAAAGTTGTAAGTAAATTCATATGTGAAATAAAAAGTCAAGAATTTCCAGGGATTTAATGAAGAATAGTGCAAAAGAAGGGGTCTTAGCCCTACCTAAACTAAAATTATATTATAAAGCATCAGTCATCAAAACTCTCTAGTATTGACAAAGCAATAGTGTGATGGACCAGTGGAATAGACTAGGTGCAATACCAAGAAACAATTATAGTAATATGCTGTTTGATAAATCCAACGAGTCCAGCTATTGGGATAAAAAACTCTCTCTTTAATAAAAACTGCTGCAAAAATTGGAAGTTAGTGGAATAAACTTAGATTAGACCAACACCTCACACTCTATACAAAGATAAGATCTGAATGGATACAGGATTTAGACATAAAAAAAAAAACAATACTACAAGGAAATTAGGGGATCAAGGACTAGCTTACCTTCACATCTATGGAAAGGGAAGCAGTTTATGACTAAGGAAGAGATGGACACCAACACTAAAAACAAACTAGATGATTTTGATTACATTAAATTAAAAAACTTTTGCACAGACAAAACCACTGTAACCAAGATAAAAAGAAATATAGTAAACTGGGAAAAAATCTTTACAGCTAATGTATCTGACAAAAGATTCATTTGAAAAATATATGGAGAACCAAGTCATACTTTTAAAGAAAAAGCCATTCCCCAGTTGACCAATGGTCTAAGGATATGCAAAGGCAATTTAAAGATGAAGATGTCAAAGCAATCCATGCACATTTGACAAATTGCTCTAAATCATTACTTAATAGAGAAATGCATTTTAAAGTTTCACTGAGTTACCACCTCACACCTCTCAGACTGGACAATATGACCAGAAAGGATAACAATCATTGGTGGAAGGGTTGTTGGAAGGGATATCTGGGACACTATTACAATTGTTGGTGGAGCTGTGAACTCATCCAACCTTTCTGGAGAGAAATTTGGAACTTTGCCCAAAGGGCAACAAAAATGTGCATATCCTTTGATCCAGTAATACCACTACTGAAGAGGTGATGAAAAAGAGTAAAAACATCACTTGTACAAGAGTGTTCCTCGCAGCCCTGTTTGTGGTGGTAAAGAATTTGAAATCAAGAAAACATTCTTCAATTGGTTAATGGCTGAGCAAACTGTGGTATATGTATGTCATGGAACACTATTGTATTAGAAACTAGGAGGGATGGGAATTTAGGGAAGCCTGTAGGGATTTGTATGAACTGATGCTGAGTGAGATGAGTGGAACCACACAAACTTTGTACACCCTAACAGCAACATGGGGGTGATGGTCAACCTTGATGGACATGCTCATTTCATCAGTACAACAATCATGAACAATTTGGGGCTGTCTGTAATGGAGAATACATCTGTATACAGCTAAAGAGCTGTGGAGTTTGAGCAAAGTGCAAGCACTATTCTCTTTAACTTAGAAAAAAACTACTGATGTCTTATTGTTTCATCTAATTATCTCTTATACTTTATGTTTCTTCTTTAAGTATATTATTTCTCTCTCATCACACTCAATTTGGATCAATGAACAGCTTGGAAACAAAGTAGTCACTGACAAATTTCTTTCTGTTGATGGTTGTGGGGAGGGAAATAAGATTAGGGGGAAATTGTAAAACTCAAAATAAACAAAATCTTTATTTAAAAAAAATCAGTGCCTTGTGTTTCTCCTCTAACTAAAGTTGGTCATTGGATTTCGGACCATACGTATCAAGGAAATTATTTTCCACAACAGCAGGAATGTCAAAAAGAGGATATCTCATTCCAAAAAGAATATTTTCTCTCAGTAGCGGAGAAGCCTCCCCCTTCATCATTTTTGCTTAGGGTTTCTTGTCTGCAGTTGCCATCTTTGAGCTCCCTCCCCTTCTCCTATATATAACTTATAAATAAAACTGATCTGTACAATTTCACAATTAATAGTCAGAATATCGTTATTTATGTATCTGTAAAAGATTGTTTTTTTCAATTAAATAACCTGAAGTGACAATTTCTAATTTTGATTTTTTTTGATTTATGATAGGCATTTAGGTTACTTGACTTGCCCAACGTCAAACAACTAGGTGTTAATTAACATTCTGAGAATGAATTTGAGCTCAGGTCCCCGTGACTCTAAGACCTGTGCTCTATCCACTGTGATTTTCTTTATGTGTAGATAGACTTAGCAGCAGTATGAAAAAAGTGTAAATCAAATTTATAGACAGAATTAATGTTTTCCCTTGTCCTAGTTTCTCATTGCATATATTCCTAGAGATTATTTTTTCTGCTATTTTTACCTTGCTATTTTTACATATTCCAAAAATAATACATTATTACATTTCTTATGCAGCTGTTTCCCTAATAAACAAGTAGAGAAGTAAAATGAAGTCTATTTACAATGCATTACATATGGCTATGACAACCAGCATGGACATTATCTTTTCCAAAATGCACTCTGAATTTCAGGCTGTTATACAAATGACTTTTGTGCTATATTTGCCCACGACTCGGAGCTCTGCATATGCAAATGGTAACTTTCCTTCTTCAGTAACTAATGTACCTCATTAATTTCATTTCAACAGGAGAGAAAATGGAAAGAAAATAAAATTTATTAAACGTTTCCAAATTATGCAGATAGGAAAAAAAATATATAGTTATTAGGTGAGGGGTTTATTCATTTTTAGGGGAAGAAGCATAGGGAATAATATGAGTTTTCCAGAATGAAGATGCAAATTATACATTTAGAATTCCTCAAGTATATACTCATAAACTTTATAGTTTATGAGTACATATAGTCTCTCTCTCTCTTTTCCCTTTCTTTTTTTATAGGTTTTTTTGCAAGGCAATGGGGTTAACTGGCTTGACCAAGGCCACACACCTAGGTAATTATTAAGTGCCTGAGGTTGGATTTGAACTCAGGTACTCCTGACTCCAGAGCCAGTACTCTATCAATGGCACCACCTGACTGCCTCTCTCTCTCTCTCTCTCTCTCTCTCTCTCTCTCTCTCTCTCTCGCTCTCTCTCTCTCTGACTCTGTCTCTCTCTGTCTCTCTCTATCTTTCTGATTCTTTATCTTTTTCGCTCTCTCATACAAGAATTAATCTATATAAGGATTAATTATTCCATTCATTTGAATATGTTTTCTGCTTAATATCAAAACTAGATGTTATTTGTAGTGGAATTCATTAAAGTTTTGACATTTATGTCATGATGTTTAGTAGTTCATCAGTAGTAGTAGCAGTAGTTCATCAAAACTTCTTGGATACTGCAGGCATTTATCCACAAATTAATTTTACTGGGATTTTTAAATTTTATTTTTATATATTTTCCAAATATGAGCAAAGAAAGTTTCAATATTCATTCTTTAGAAAATTTTTAATTTGGACATTTTTCTGCCACCTTGCCCTCTATCCCCTTTCACCATGGCAACACACAAATTGATATAAGTTGTACATGTACCACTGTGTTTAACATATTTCAATATTAGGAAAGTTGTGGAAAAATAGACCAAAGTAGAACAATTAAGAGAAAGAATGATAATCATAAAAGTTTTACTTTGCTGTTTTTAATATATTCATTATTTTTCTAATTATATATAAAGGTAACATTCAACAGTCATCCTTTAGCAAGCTTTTCAGTTCCACATTCAATTACCATCCTTTCCCTTTCCATGAAGGTGAATGATCTAATATAGGATGTAGATGTACAATAGTCTTTAACATGTTTCCATATAAGACAAATTGTAAAAGAAAAATTAGAAATAAGTGGAATCAAAAAAACCATGAGAATGTAAGAAAAATCATAAAGGAAATTTTAAAAAGTGAACATAGAATTCTTTTTTCTTCATTCATATTCCATAATTTTCCCCAGGATCTAGGTAGAATTTTCTATAACAGATCTCTTATGATTGTCCTTCAATTTCTTTTTTCTTTTCTTATTGCACAATCAAACATTTCTTATACAATATTGAAAAATACTGAGGATAATCAGCACCTTTATTTCATCCCTGATCTTTTTAAAAAGCTAGTTGAAACCCATCACTTAAAATTGTAGCTGATGGTTTTAGATACTGTTTATCATTTTAAGGAAAATTCTCTTTATTATGATACTGTCTAGTCTTTGTAATAGGAATGGGTATTACATTTTGTCAAAGGCTTTTTCAGCATCTATTGAGATAAACATAATATTTTTGTTGAATTACAGTGATTGTTTTCCTATTGTTGAACCATCCCTGCATTCCTGACATAAATCCCTCCTGTTTATAGTGTGTATTCCTGGTGATAACTTGCTGTAATCCATTTGTTAATATTTCATTTAAAATTCTCATATCAATACTCATTTGGAAGCTATGTTTCTTAATAGTTTAGTATCAGCACCATGCTTTTGTTATAAAAGGAATTTGATAGAATTGATTGTACTTTAAATGTTTTGTAGAATTCATTTGTAAATCAGTTGGGTCTTGAATATTTTTTCTTAGGCTTATCTACTTTATTTTTTCTGAAATGGACTTTTTAAAATATGTAACTTTCTCTCCCGCTAGCCTGGTCAGTTTATATATTTTGAAAATATTCACCCATTTCACTTAAATGATAAGACTTATTAACATACATTTGTTAATAGATCTGAATTATTGCTTTAATTTATTCTACATTGGTTACGAGTTCACCCTGTTCCTTTTTCAATACTGGTAATTTGATTTTCTTCTTTCCTAATTTTAATCAAATTAACCAACAATTTACCTAATTTATTATTGTTTTCATAAAACCAGCTCAGGTTTATTTATCACACCAATAATTTTATAAATTTTACTTTTATTAATTTCTCTTTCAATTTTCAGAATTTCCAATTTATTTAATTAGAAGTTTTTAATTTGTTCTTTGCTGTAACTCTTTTAGTTGTATATCCAATTAATTAATCTCCTTGCTCTCTCTTTTTTTCAAGCAAGTATTTGGAGATATAAAATTTCCCCTATTAAACTCCCTTGGGTGCATCTGACAAATTTTGCTATATCTCCTCATTATCATTTTCTTGAATAAAATTGTTGAATATTTTATGATTCGTTGTTTGATTCACTCATTCTTTAAAACTGGGTTATTTAGTTGCCAGTTTTTACTTCATATTTTTATGATCCTTTATTACAGATAATTTTTATCAAATAATGATATTTTAAAGAATACATTTAATATTTTAACTTTTCTACACTTGATTGTGAGGCTTTTATGCTTTAATACATGATCATTTTTTGGGTAGGTGCCATGTATCACAGAGAACACTGTACATACTCTTCTATCACCATTCATTTTTTTCTCCAGAGTTTTATCAAATTTAACTTATCTAAAATTCTACTCATCTTCTTAAATGCTGCCATTTTTTTTTGTAGTTAGATTTATCTAATCCCGAAAGAGGTAGTTTAAAGCTCTACTAATATAATTTTGTTGTCTATGTCTTTCTGTATCTCTTTTAGTTTCTTCTCCAAGGATTTATATACTATACTACTTGCTGTATGTATGTCCAATATTTATATAACTTCATTGCCTATGGTAAAATATAAGAATATCTTTCTCAGGAATATCTTTTCTTCTGCTTCACTTTGAGATAAGGATGACTAATCTTGCTTTTTTAAAGACTTCAATTGATACATAATCTATTTTATTACAGCCTTTTATCTTCTACTGTGTATATCTCTGCTTCAAACATTCTTGTAAACAATCACTTAGGATTGTTGTTTTTAATCCACTCTGCTATCTGCTTCCATTTTTATGGGAGAGTTCATCCCATTCATATTCACAGCTATGATAACTAACTCTCTATTTTCTTCTATCCTATCTTTGCTAGGTGTGTACTTTTCAGTTTCCTTTGACCTTTACCCTCCCCACCACTGTTTTGCTTCTGATTGCTGCCTCCCTAAATTAGCCTTCACTTTTATCAGACCTCCTTCCCTTTTCTTCTCCCTTTCCCCCTTTCTTTTGTTAATTTTTTCTCCTATTTCCATGTGTGGAAGAATACATTTTTAAATCAATTTGGGAATGTATATTATTTCCTCTATGAACCAAATCTTTTGAGAGTAAGATTTATTCAGTGCTCAAAGTCTTAATTCTTTCCCTCTACTATATTAAGTCCTTTATGTCACTTCAAGTGGTGTTATTATCCTCCAATGTCTTTGCTTTCTTCTCCCATTCTAATCATTTTTTCATGTTTTAAATGCTTTACACTAGTTTGTACCCACAAACTTTCTCAAAGTATAATCTTTTCAATTTTCCTATTAGAAATTCAGTTCTCAAGTTATAAACAATATCACATCATAATCATATCCACAGCCTCTTTTCAACTAAGGTCCCTTCAACTTTTCCATTAGAAATACAAATCTCAAGAGCCATCAAATCACAGTCAATTTATATCCACATGTTCTGTGTAAGTTCTCACCTTTCAATTATCCTATTAGAAATACAATTCTTTTTTTTAGGGTTTTTTTGCAAGGCAAATGGGGTTAAGTGGCTTGGCCAAGGCCACACAGCTAGGTAATTATTAAGTATCTGAGACCAGATTTGAATGCAGGTAATTCCTGACTTCAGGGCCAGTGCTTTATCCACTGCACCACCTAGCTGCCACTAGAAATACAATTCTTAAGTCATAAATATTATATCATAATCAATTTATGCCTACACCTTCTGTCCAAGTACATTATGTCCAACTCTCCTAATTGAAATACAAACCTCACATCTCAAAGTATCTTCACAACACAATTTATTGCCACACACTAAGTATTCTCCCTTAAACTGCTCCCCCCAAAATTCTCAAGAGCTATATGCATCATCACATTGTAATCAATTTATACTGACATCCTCTAACTACATTTGCTCCTTTCAACTCTCTTATGAGAAATCCAATTCTCAAGAGTAACAACTATTGTCTTTTCATGTAGAAATTTAAACAGTTTATTCTTATTGACTAACATACTTTATTTTCTGTTTGCCTTTTTACCCATACATTGAGTCTTGCATTTAAAGATGAAATCTTCTTGTTCGGTTCTGGTCTTTTTGCCAGATAAATTTGAAAGTCCTCATTTAAAAAAAAAAAAATTCATCTTTTCCCTTGACAGAATATGCTAAATTTTGTAGGGGAGTTGATTGCTGAAGTTTTAATCCCTTGTCCTCTAGAATCATATTACAGGCCCTCTGATTCTTTAGTGTTAAAATACTGTGCAATCTTTTCTTTTGCAAGACAATGGGGTTAAGTGACTTGCCCAAGGTCATACAGTTAGGTAATTATTAAGTGTCTGAGATTGGATTTGAATCCAGGTAACTTTTGACTTCAGGGCTGGTGCTCTATACACTGTGCCACCTAGATTCCCCAGTATGTGAAATCTTGACTGAGACTCACTGGGATTTAAATTACTTCTTTTTTTTGTCTGTTTGCAGTATTTTTTCCTTTACCTGAAAATTTAATAATTTGGCTACAATAATCTTTGGAGATTATATTTTAAGCTCTCTTTCTGGGCATGATTAATGAATTATTTCAAGGTCTATACTACCTTCTTGTTCTAGATTATTAGAGCAGTTTTTCCTTGATAATTTTTCCTTAATAATTTCCTACAAGATAATGCTTTTTTGTCTTGGTGATTATGGCTTTCAGGTAAATCAACATAGCATAAATTATCTCTCCTCCATCTATTTTCCAGGTTAGTCATTTTTCCCAAGGAATATTTTACATTTTCTTCTATTTCTTTAAGCATTTTGGTTTTACTTAATGGAATCTTGTTGTATCATGGAGTCATTGCTATCCATTTGTACCATTCTAATTTTTAGGGTTTCAATTTCATCAGTTATATTTTTTCTTTTTCCAGTTGATCAGTCTTACTGTTTTTTTATTTGTAAGTTTTGTTTATTTGAGACAATAGGGTTAAGTGATTTGCCCTAGGTCACATAGCTAGATAACTATTAAGAGTATGAGACCAGATTTTAACTCAGGTCCTCCTGACTCCAGAGATGGCACTCTATACACTGGGGCACCTAACTTCCCTGTCAAAATTACTTTTAAAAGAATGGTTTACTTTTTCCATTTGGACACTTTTATTTTTAAAGGTATTGTTTTCTTCAGTTAATTTTGTTTCAATTTTTCCATACTTCTCTGTATTTCTTTTCTCAATTTTTTTCTTCTTTTCTTCTTTGATTTTTAAAATTATTTTTCAGATCATTCAAGAAGCCTTTTTATATCTGAGATCAATTTATAAAGCCATTTGGGACTTTACATGTAGTCATTTTGCTCTTTTGTTGCTCTTCTTGTTGTTTTCATTTATTTTGAACATTGGGTTCTGCTCCTGAGGTTCAGGGCTACAGTCCCAAGTCTTCTGTGCTAGGGGTTGGGGGTCTGGTCCCTGGTTTTCCATACTGGCTTATCAGGTGCTCTCAATTTGTTCATTTAGATGTGGCAGCCCAACCCAGTTCCACATGATGCATCAACATTTCCAGGCTCAAACCTTGATTTCCAAGCTTACATTGATGCCTCACTTTGACCTGTTGCACTGTGGGTCTGCATACATGAGATCTGATATGGGTTGTGACTATCAGCTTCCTGCTTGCTTCCCACCTCTCATGAATATACTGAACTGTATTCCCCTTTTACCCATGGGAAACAGATATTTTGTGAAGCTCCTCTGCCATTTCTTGAGTTGAAAATTTTTTTCATACTTTTTTTTGGGGGGAGTGGGGTTCAGTTGTTTTAAGATATGTTTTATTTAAAGTAGTTCTGAGAAAAGCTTTGGGAGCTTACTAGTTTCATGCCACCATGTTGACATTTTTTCAGGAAGTCCTAAATAGGTTCATTGTTAATGAGATTAGTGATATTTTAATCATATCTGCAATTTTGCATTTCCTACAGAAATATGAGAAAGATTAGTTTTGTACAATTAGGTATCTCAGCCACAATCTTCAAATGATAAGAATGTATTCTTTACTGCCAACCACCATTTAGGTCTTGGAAAAATACTTTCACAAATTGCAGAACTCCTCCATGACTGTATAAGATTTTGCATACAAAGATATCCAATAATTAAAAAAGTGTACAAACTCAAAGAATAGGTCTTAATGAGACTAAGAATCTTGCTCTTTAAACAATGAGAAATCATTCATAGTATATACATGTTCATTTGTTTTGAATGTTCTAAATCTATTGCTAATACTCAATTCTGATAAATTACTATATTATTATTTTTTTAAAATCTAAGCCAATCATAACAAAACAGAAAGAATTCAGGTATAATAGATGAACATTATCTGTCATCACAGGACCAACTTGCTTAAATTGAATTAATAGGCAACTTGAATTTGACTACAGCATATTTAAAGTCAAACCAAAGAAACTTTTGAAGATTTTTATACTTTAATCATATTTTGAATTTTCATAATATCCTTTCAAAAAAAACAATTATACACTTTGTATATTTATAGAAGAAATCAAAGATTCATAATTATTGAAATATTATTATAGGGTAGATGTACCATATTTTGGGGGTTCCCCTCGGAATTTAAATATATTTCTCATCTGAGAAATGTCTAAAGAATAGATGCAATTTTTGGATTTCTCAGCCAATGAGAATTCTTTGCCAAAAATTCTGAAGAATTTCTTTAAAATTTAGGAGTAATTATTTTTAACTGTTTATATGATTGCAAAATTTTAATTGAAGAAACTTTAGGAGTCATATTGTGCAATATACTTATTTTGACAGTATATTAAAATAAGGTTCAGGATAATTGTGTTTTCTTAATTTTCACATATCAATTATAAGAATAAGATTTGATTCTAACAAATCCAACTATAACTTTAGGAATCTGCACTATATGACATTATAAATTTGACTGCAAAAATATTTGAATAAAATTAATGATATATTTTTGGTATCAACACATACATTCCTATAAGACACTTATTATTTGTTTAATTTAAGAGTCTCTAAAATTGTTGTCATCTGAGAAGTTATAATGTGTTCATAATCTGACATTATTCATAAGTAACATAACCTTTCCCTGTGATATGGCAGTGGGTCTCTAAAAATTATTGCCCTTTTGTGTGCTTCTGCAGAATAATTAAGACAATATCTGACAATACCCTGACTCTATGATTGGATTTTTGAAAACTACTTCACACACAGAAAATATCTTAATGTAGTTAGGGTATAATAGTAGTAACTTAGAAGCATGTTGATATATAACGCCTTCCCAGAAATTTTGGTGGCACAGTGAATACAATGCAAGACATGAAATAATTTGTATTGAGTCACTTTACTATCTGTGTATTACTATAAAACTTGATCATTTTTGGCCTCAGAGTCTTCATCTCTAAAAAAGGAAAAATAATAAAATCAAACTTCTGGAGTTGTGACATTAAAAAGATACAATATTTCATAAATGCTATGAAAGCCTTAAGTAATTTATACATTTAAAACATTATGATTATCATTTTTACTGTAAATTGCAATATACTGCTGTGCCATAGTCTCCATGTCTCATTTCTGTAATAGAAAAGAATAGGAAGGCACCCCTATATTAGAGTCTATATATCTGAATGTCTACTCAACATATGTGATTATTAAAATATCCAAGAATGTAATCAAATTACAATTATAAATTACTATGGTAATTGGTTGTTACAATCTTTATTTTTTTTTCCTAAGAGTTATGTGAATTTGGGGGACTTTATGTATTTCATTTTTTTTTCAGTAGTAACAGTGGAAATTTAATATAAATGATCAAATGTTATGGTTTTTATTTTTTTGTATATTCCTACTGTTAAGTTCAACAAAACTAATCATGTCAGTATTCACAAGAAATTTTCAAAGAAATATACTGGGAATTTGACCACAATAAACCATGGTGTTTTCATTTTGGGACCCCTTTCAGAAGGAGAATCAATGTGTTCTTTCAATAACTACTTTCCCCTTTGGTTCCATGATATCAGGGTAATTCTCCTGTACACTTTTTTTCTCCTCAATATTTTCAAGAAGACCAATGATTTTTAAATTTTCTTTCATTGAACTACTCTCTAGATCAGCTGCTTTGCTGATGAGGTATTTTACATTTTCTTGTCTTTTTTTTCTTTCCTTTTTTTTGTTTTGTTTAACAGATTCCTGTTGCTTCAAGAAGTCATTAGTTTCCACAGATTCCAATCTTTGTTTTAGAGAATAATTTTTCATAAATCCATTTCCCAATAAAAGAGAAAATTTTGCAAGCAGCCAGAAAGAGACAGTTTAAATACCAAGGAGCCACAGTGAGGATTACACAGGACCTGTAATTACATGGGACTACACCCACATTGAGGTATCAAAGGACCATGTATATGATATTCCAAAGGGGAAGAAAACTTGGAATTCAGCCAAGAATTCACTATCCAGCAAAGGTAAGCCTTCACTTCGAAGGCAAAAGATGGGCATTTAATGAAATCGGAGACTTCCAACGTTTTCCTGATGAAAAGACCAGAGCTAAATAGAAAATTTGGACCTCAAACAAGAGACTCAAGATATGCATGAAAAGGGAAAAGAGGAAAAAACAAACTTTTCCAATGAGATGAAATCATTCTGATAGAATGATTTAAAAACAATATCTCCTTAAAAAGGGGGACAGTAAAGAGACTGGAGGGTGGAGGAAATTGAATTGGGTAAATTACATTACATGTATTCTTCATGTATGAAGAGGTATGAAGAGATACAAAAAAACCCTATTATAATAGAGGGGAAGAAGAAAGGAGGAAAGAACCACCTGATTTTTTTGTCTCATAAGAGTTGGTTCAAAGAAGTTGGCTCAAAGTTTAGAAACTTATCTAACCCTCAATGTGTTAAAAGAGGAAAGAGGGAGGGGGAGAAAAAGAGGAACTGCCAGAAGGAAGGGAAGGAAGAAAGAAAGTGCAAAGGGGAAGGGGAAAGAAGGGGAGGGGGGTTGAATATAAGGGTACAAGCACACTGAAGGAGGTGTTATTCAGAAGCAAAATTGGGGTATGTGGATAAGGTGAAAAGGGGGGAAAATACAAACAGATGGAAGATAGCATGGAGAGTAATAAAGAGTAAATAATTAAAACTTTGAATGTAAGTGGCATGAACTCTCCCATAAAATGTAAGCAAATAACAGAGCAGATTAAAAACCTGAATCCTACAATATGCTGCTTAGCAGAAATTCATTTGAAACAGAGAGCCACATATACAGTAAAGGTAAAAGTTTGGAGCAGAACATATTATGCTTCAGCTAAAATGAAAAGTCAGTTTCCTTTTCCTATGAAAGATTAGCAGTATCTATCTGAAACCATCAACAAGCATTATATGCAATGGTGATAATCCAGAGGCATTCCCAATAAGATCAGGGTTGAAACAAGGATGCTTCATATCACCATTGCTATTCAATATTGTATTAGAAATGTTAGCTAAGGGGCAGCTAGGTGACACAGTGGATATAGCACTGGCCCTGGAGTCAGGAGTACCTAAGTTCAAATCTGGCCTCAGACACTCAGTAATTACCTAGCTGTGTGGCCTTGAGCAAACCATCTAACTCCATTGCCTTGAAAGAAATTCTTGAAAAAAAATTTTAACTTCAGCAATAAGAGAAGAAAAAGAAATTGATAGAATTTGAATTGGGAAGGAAGAAACAAAATTCTCACTCTTTGCATATAACATAGTGGTATACCTAGACAACCCCAAAAATCATTTAAAAATAACTAACAGCAATTATCAGCTAGCAATGTAGCAGGATAATAAATAAACCCACATAAATACTCAGCATTTCTATATATTACTAGCAAGATACAGCATTAAGAACTAGAAAGGGAAATATCATTAAAATAAGTTCAGGAACTATAAAATACTTGGCAATCTATCTGCCAAGGCAGACTCAGAGACTTCATGAAAGCAACTAACAAACACTTTTCACAGAAATAGTATCAGATTTAAAAAACTTGACAAATAACAACAGCTCATGGAAAGGGCAAGGTATTAAAATGAAATTGACAATTCTCCCTAAATTATACTACTGATGTAGTGTCCTCCCAAACAAACTTACAAAAAATTATTTTAGTAAACTAGATAAAATTGCAACTAAAATCATATAGAGAAACAAATAGTCAAGAATATCAAGAGTGTAATGAAAAAATGTACAAAAGTAGGTGGCTTAGCATTATCTGATCTAAAATTATATTAGAAAGCATCAAAAGTGTCTGGTACTGACTAGGAAACAGAATAGTTGATCAATAGAATAGACTAGGTGCAAAAGAGCAGTAGGAAATGATTATAGTAATCTGTTGTTTGATGAACACAAAGAGCCCAGACTCTTGGATAAGAATTAACTGTACTGTAAATACTGTTGGGAAAATTGGAAGAGAGTATGGTGCAGACTTGGATTAGACTAACATTTTACACCCTATAGCAAGATAAGATCAATATGGGTATAGGATTTAGACATAAAAGACTATATTATAAGCAAACTAGGAGAACAAAGAATAGCTTACTGTCAGAACTCTAGAAAGGGGAACACTGCCCCCTCCTAAACTTTATGTCATATAAAAACTTGAGTTACAAGTAACTTAGAGCACCCAGTTATTTCCTCAGGATCTATCTTCAATGGAGAGAGAGGAGAAAACACAGGTTCAGGGAAAGATACCATCTCCACAACACTATGGGATGGATTTGCTCTTCTCAGTAGTACTTTGATTATTATGTTTACGATCAAATAAGAATGTAGAAATCATTTTAAAAAAACTGGATAATTTTGATTACATTAAATTTAAAAGCTTTTACACAAAGAAAGCCCTTGTAACCAAGATCAATAGAAATTTAGTAAATTGGAAAACAATTTTTATAATTAGTGTTTCTGACAAAGGACTCATTTCTAAAATATGTAGAGAACTGAGTTACATCTATTAAAAAAACAAGCCATTAACCAATTGACAAATGGTCAAATAATATTGAAAGGCAATTTGGAGATAAGGAAAGCAAACCTGTCCATAATCATCTGAAACATTGCCTTATAACATTTCTGATTATAGAAATAATAATTAAAGCACCTCTAAGATACCACCTCACACATCTCAGACTGATGAATATCTGCCTTGGTGTATAGATTCCCAAGTATTTTATATTACCTGAACTTATTTTTAATGATATTTCTCTGTCTAGCTCTTGCCAAGTATCTAGCTCTAGCTAGACAGAGAAATATCATGAAAAATAATTATCTTGCTAGCAATATGTGATGAATGTTGGAAGGGATGTGGGAAATCTAGGACACTAATGCCTTGTTGGTGGAGCTGTGAATTGATTCAACCTTTCAAAAGAGCAATTTGAAATCATGTACAAAAGGTAATAAAATTGTTCTTGTTGTTTGATCCATCAATGCTACTTCTGGGACACCCTGAAGAGACCATGAAAAAGGGTAAGAATGTCACTTGTACAAAAATATTCAAAAGAGCTCTATTTGTGGGGGCAAAGAATTGGAAATTAAGGGGATATCCATCATTTGGGAAATGGCCGAACAAATTGTGTTATACGTATATTATGGAACATTATTGTTCCATTAGAAATCAGAAAGGATAGAATTTCAGAGAAGCCTGGGAAGACTTGCATGAACTGATGCTGAGCGAAATGAGAAGAACCAGAAGAATATTATGCACATTAAAAGCAACATGTGGGTGATGTTCAACCTTAACAGACTTGCTCACTCCATTAGTAAATAATCAGGGAAAATTATAGGGTATTTGTGATGGAGAATACCATCTGTATCCAGAGAAAGAAGTGTGGAATTTATATAAAGACCAAAGTTTGTTACCTTCATTTTTTTCTTTTTCTTTTTTGCAAGGCAGTGGGGTTAAGTGACTTGCCCTAGGTCACACAGCTAAGCAATTTTTAAGCATCTCAGGTCAGATTTGAACTGTGGTTCTCCTGACTCCTGGGCCAGTGCTCTATCCAGCATGCCAACTAATTGTCCCAATTTCATTTTTTAAAATAAAGTTGTCTTTTGTATTACATAATTTTGCTATCTCTAATATTTTATTTTTTTTCCTCAAGGATTTATTTTTTCCTCTCAACACATTCAATTTTGATCAATGCATAGCATGGAAACAATGTAACGATTATCAGATTGCGTTTTATGGAAAGGAAGGGTGGGACAAATATTGCAAAATTCAAAACCTTACCAAAATTGATCCTTAGAAACTAGAATTGTGTATAATTGAAAAACAAATAAAATATTTATATAAAAAAGAATTTATTAGGATAAGAAAAGGATACATCATTGATATTTTCTTGTGATTCTCAGAAAAAAAGAAAGTTTGTAATGAATGGATACCACCATTGACAATTACATCAGTTATCTCTTTGTCAGGGTATAAACAAAATGAAAATCATTGAACTGGATGCTAGGGTGCTATTGAATTTATGCTCTTTGGATTCTTTTTAACTTTGTAGGCTTTCATATTTAAAAGGCACTATATATGCCACTAATCACTTGTTGTGCATTGATAGCTGTGTATTAACCCCTCTCACTATAGCAGCTGTATGTTCTAAGAAATAAAAAAAATGATGAAGTTTTTATTTCAAAATGAAACCTTAAAAAGACATATTTTTATTTAAGATGACAACAATTATAATTTCTATTATTTAAATTTACAGGAAAAGGCTAAAGCATGACTTCTTGTGGTAATTTCTTGTCATTTCTTTCATCTGAAAAGTAATAGCAACATAAAATAAAGGGCTTTTTGCTGAGAAGACAATAGAGAACCCACATGACTCTAATTTGAGTCATGGTTCAAAAGAGTTCTGCTACCGATTGTCAAAGAAAAATCAGAGAGGAGGAAGAAATATGGAAATATGAAGTTGGCTGTGCTCTTTTTCTCTCTCTAATCAGTTTTCCCCTACTGGGAAAACAAACCATAAGCTAAGCTTACCCTCTTCTTAAATTGGTAACATAGAGAAGTGTGCTTTAACTGATCCTCTACAAATCAAATACAGAAAAACAATTAAGATTGAAAAAATGTATACTGAAAGGGATTTTTTTCTTTATTGGTAGTATTTTATCAAAAAAACAAATCATTCAATTATCTATGATTATATGACAAATTATTCATCTTCATTAAAAAGAATAAACACTTTTTATTATTTTTTTGTCATTTAGGCCAAATATCATTTTAAAATATTTGAAATGCCCTCTTTTGGAATATATGTATATTCAATTATATGAATGCATATATGTATAAGTATATGCATATGTATGTGCATATTTGCACATATATTTATGTGTGTATATATTTGTGTATATGCATATGATTTCATACTCATTAGTTGCATCTCTTTCAACATTTGCCATATTTCTTTTTCTATCATGTTACCTAGTTAGAGAGGAGTGAGATAGTCCCTCAGAGATGTGTAAATTTTGTTTTTCTAATCAGCAATGAGTTATAGAATCAAGATGGTGAAGTAGAGGAAACATTCAGCTGACTTATCCCAAATATCTCTCATAAACAACTATAAAATAACACCTAGAGCAGAATCTGAAATGATAAAGTCCACAAAAGATCAGGATAAAATATAATTCCATTGCAAGCAGGAAAGATCTATGACAAGAGAAGCAGAGGGAGGTCCAGGGACCATTTGGAGATAACATTACTCAGGGGAGTAAAGTGATAACAAAAGCAGAAGTTGTGCTAGCAATGGATTCCAGGCTGAAACTGTTTGGCAGAAATTCACTGCCAATATCCTCTTAGGGGATACAATTCCAGGATGGAGAGGATTGCTTTCAGTCAAGAGGGAGCAGTGACCTTGATAAGTATTGAATTTGGACATGAGGGGTCAGACATTATGTCACAGTATCACTCTCAATGTCAGTGGTTCAGAGACCCTGAGAAGCTATCTGATGAGATCTAATCTTCTTTTTGATAAGGAAAAGTGACCAAACCTTTCTCTAGATCACAAGAATTTGGAAGCAAAGAAAACTTTCAAACACTAGAACTAGTCCTAGAAATGTCAGTCTGAAAAAATCCAGAAATTTGAAACAGAATATTCTTCCTATCTGACCCTGTGCCAGTGGAAGAGTTGAACTTTAGCATAAATTTAAAAGGAAAACAATAGGTTGGAAAATGAGCAATGAGCAAACAATAAAAGAGGACTGTCAATAAAGAGATATTTTGGAGAGAGGGAAAATTGAATTACAAAATTAGAAGACAATGAATAAAATAGCTGCTGAAACCTACACTCAGCAAGAATTACTGTAATACCTAAAAATTTATTTCCAAACCAAATAAGAATGCTGGAGAAAAATAGATAAGGAAAGAGAGCAAGGGACCAAATTATGAAAATTTAATTGTTTGGCAAAAAAATTATAACTTTAAAAACAAAATTGGTAAACTGGTAACTTTAAAAACAAAATTGGTAACTTTTTTAGCTTTTTGCAAGGCAAAGGGAGATAAGTGGCTTATGCAAAGCCTCACAGCTAGGTAATTATTAAATTTCTGAAGCCAGATTTGAACTCAGGTACCACTGACTCTAGGGCCAGTGCTCTATCAACTGTGCCACCTAGCCACCAGAAAAATAATTTCTTAAAATAAAAATTTGGCCCTAATGAAAAGTACATTAAATACCTCATTTAAAATATCATTCCTAGGGGCAGCTAGGTGACTCAGTGGATAGAGCACCCGCCCTGGAGTCAGGAGTACCTGAATTCAAACCAAAGTCAGACACTTAATAATTACCTAGCTGTGTGGCCTTGGGTAAGCCACTAAACCCCACTGTCTTGCAAAAAAACCCTCTAAAATATAAAGAAATAAATAATTAAACAAACAAATAAAGAAAGAAACAACAAACAAACAAACAAACAAATAAATTAATAAAATGCCATTCCTAAAAATTCAAATTAGGCAAGATAAAAATGCATAAGTCATCAAGAAAAAAAATTAAAAATTGAATAGAATACTAATCTTTCTTAACTAATGATCTTTAAAATATCATTGTTACTGTACACTGTGTACTATGTATAATGTTCTCTGGATTCTATTTTCTTTGTATCAATTCATATAAGTCTTCCCACATTTGATTGTGCTCTAATTTGGGTTTGTTTGAGTTATTTTGCTTGTTTGTTTTCTTTTCTGACATCATCCTCCAGTAAAATAATTATTGCATAATACCATTCTATCAAAAATTAACCCTAACCCCCTTTAAAGGGAATATTGTTTTTAAATCATTCTATATGAGTCACAGAAAAATAATGAGTATACATTATTTCTGGTTAAGTATATTCTCTCTAACAGAGTTACACTTTTCAACAGTTATGAGAATCTCTCTCACAGAAGGGGTTATATTTAGTTTCATCTTATTGGATAGCAGGCTTTTTTTTTTTACTCCTTTCATGTGTCTCTTGAGTCTCCTGTTTGATGCTCAAATTTTCTATTAAGCTCTGGTCTTTTCATCAGGAAATGTTGGAAGTCTTCCATTTCATTAAATGTCCATCTTTTCTCCTGGATAGTGGCTTCTTGGCTGCATTCCAAATTCCCTTGATTTTTGGAATATCTCAATCCAATCCCTTGGAGCCCTTAATGTTGATATGGCCAGGTCCCGTGTAATCTCTACTGTGGCTCCTTGGTATGTAAATTCTTTCTTTCTGGCTGCTTGCAGAATTTTCTCTTTTATCTGATAGTTCTGGAATTTGGCCTCAACATTCCTTGGTGTTTTCATTTTAGGATCTCTTTGTACAAGAGTTCTTTCAATAATGAATTGACAAAAAGTGCCCTCTGGTTCTATGATATCAGGGCAGTTTTCCATCACTAAATCCTGTAGTATTAAATCCAGGCTTTTTTTCTCTTCAGTGTTTTCACGAAGACCTACAGTTTTCAGGTTGTCCCTTCTCAATCAGTTCTCGAGGTCAGTGGTTTTGAGTATGAGGTGTTTTACATTTTCTTCTAATTTTTGTCTCATGAAGTCATTAGTTTCCACAGACTCCCTTCATTTTTATAGTGACTAATTTTCTTCATTTCCCTTTTTCAGCTCCTTTTCCAATTGGTCAATTTTATTTTTGAAAGAATTTTCCATTTGACCAATTGAGGTTTTGAGAGAATTCTTTTCTTTTTGCTTTTGTCCAATTGTATTTTCCAAGGATTTGTTTTCTTGTTGCAAGGTGTTAATTTTCTTTCCCAAATTCTCCAATTGATTTTTAAAACCCTTTCCTGGTTTATTCAAGAAAGTCTTTCTGTGCTGGAAACCAGATCATATTCTCCTCAGAGGTTCTAAGTCTCTCTGAGTTAGGATCTTTTCCTTCTGGGAATTTTTTATGGACCCTCCTTTTCTATGACCTTTCTTCATTTTCCTAGGACCTTATGTTGGCAAGGGGATGGTTCACAGATGTTTGGTATTGAGATTCCTAGAGGCTTTACTCACTGGTTTAGTAACTCCAAGTGGGATGGCCAGTAGTCTGTGTTGTTTGCTTTCTCTGGAGTGTCTGTTACCTTAATTTGAGGCCCCCCCCTTTAGCCTGGAGGGGGATAGATGAAGCTGTTGAGTACTTTTATCCTTGTCCAACAATAGATTTTGCCCTAGGGCAAGGTAATTTCTCTCTCTGTTCACAGCTGATGGAGATCTGCTGCTCTTAGACTGGGGCAGAGTGGGCTGTAATCTTGTTTGTTCTGGGAAGAGGCTTCTTCTGAAATGAAGGTATGGCTGCAGCTCTCTCACACTGCAGGAAAGCTCCAGACTTTCAATGCAACAACCAATGCCTCTGCTCCCTAGTTGGCTCATGCCCCTGTGGTAGATCAGGCTTGTCCTGCTTTTAGGCTTCCAGGCTCTAGTGCACCTCACTGATGAGCTTAGTTGAGTTCTCTGACTCACCTGACCTGTCAAACAGGCTAGTGGAACTCCTCTGTTATGACGCTGTCCTGTGTTCCCAGTAGAGGGCACCCTCTGTACCAGAATCATCCCGTTCCTGGAGGGCAAACTTTGAGGTGGATCTTCTCCTAGTTTCTCTTCTTGGGTTTTGTAGCTCAGATTTCTTTTAAAATGTTTGCTTCCTCTTATATATGAGGGAAGATCAGGAGACTAGAATTGTGCCTCTCTTCTCTCTGCCACATTAACCAGAAGTCTATCTCCCTAATTTAGAGCACTTTTTCCATGTAAATACTGATAGCTTTCATTGGTTCTAATGAAAAGACATTGGTCATAATATATGAGCATTTATCAATGGAGAAATGACTCCTATATTTTTATAGATTTGACTTAATTCCCTGTATATGTGAGAAATAAGACCTTATCAGAGAAATTTGTTCTATATTCCCCCCCATTTCTGCTATCCTTTATATTAAGCTTGTGCCAAAACAATTGAATTTTAAGAAATTAAAATTATATATTTTACTCATTTTCTTTTGTTTAGTCATATATTCTTCCCTTGTCCAATAATCTGACAAGAATGTTTTCTCATGTTTGCTTATGATATCATCCTTTAGGTCTAAATCTTTATCCACTTTCACCTTACTTTTGGAGATGGTGTAAGATGTAGACC
Source organism: Macrotis lagotis (assembly GCF_037893015.1). NCBI lineage: Eukaryota > Metazoa > Chordata > Mammalia > Peramelemorphia > Peramelidae > Macrotis > Macrotis lagotis. The sequence goes on along the minus strand of NC_133658.1, from coordinate 470,103,356 downwards.
TATAGCTAGTTTATTCAAATATGCTTTTAGTTTTCTCAGCAACTTTTGTTAAATATTGAATTCTTACCCCATAAGGTTCGATCCTGGGGTTTATCAAACACGAGATTACTAAGGTGATTTATTACTTAAATTTCGGAATCTAACCTGTTGTACTTATTCATCACTCTTTTTCTTGACCTATACAAGATAATTTCACCATTATCCTTTTGTAATAAAGTTCCAAATTTTGTACTTCTAGGTAAACTTTATTAACAATTTTTAATTAATTATCTTAATATTTTTGATTTAAAGTTTTTCCAAATGAAATTTGTCATTATCAATACTGGAAAATAATTCATTAATTTGACCGTGCTACACTGAAAAGTAAAATAATTTGTACAGAAACAATTTTTATTATGTGGGTTCATTGTAAACTTGAACAATGAATATTTCTCCAACTCTTTAGACCTTTTTCTTTTTGTGTGAAAAGTCTTTTTAATTGAGTTCATATAGTTTGTTTGTGTGCCTTGGAAGGTAAATTTCCAAGTATTTTATACTGTCTGTTGTTTTTTAAAATGGAATTTCTCCCTCTATCTTTTCCTACTGCATAGACACAGGCTCATGCATGTACACACACACACACACACACACACACACACACACACACACACACACAAACACACAAGTTTCTTTCATTTTTCCCTCTACTATATTGCCCAGGCTCTTTTTTGGATCATTGCTTTATCAGGTAGATCAATATTTTGTAAATTATCTTTTTGAGATCTACTTTCTAGTTTGATCATTTTTCCTGAGTCATTTTATATTTTAATTTTTTTAACCTTTTTGTTTTGTTTAATAGAATCTTAATGTTTCATAGAACCATGAGTTTCTACTTGTCCAATTCTAATATTTAGCATTTCATTTTCTTTAGCTAACTATTGAGTTTCCTTTTCCAATTCATTAATTTTGCTTTTAAATGAATTATTTTCCTTTGGTGATCAATTTTATATTTAATGAAATTGTTATCTTTTCCATTTTTCAATGTTACTTTTAAATCTATTGTTTTCTTCAGACAATCTTATTCCAATTTTTCATTAACCTCTGCATCATTCTCATTTCTTTTATCATTTTTTTTTCTTGTTATTCTTTTTTTTGGTTTTCTTAAAATTCTTCTTGAGTCCTTCCAAGTGGACATTTTGGTTTTGAGACGAATTCACAATCATCTTTGACACTTCTCATAATGGCATTTTGTCACTTCTTTACACTTCTGCGAAGGCATTTTGACCTCCTATGTCACCATAATAAATTTCTGTACTTGACACACTTTTCTTTCTTTCTTTTTTTGTTTTGGGTTATTCTGAAAGTTGAGTTCTATGGGGCACAGGTGTTAAAGTCGCAAGCTATTTGTCATGGGAGACAGATGCTTGATCCCTGGATTTCTGGACTGATGTCTCAGTTGCTCGAGGTCTGCTCCCTGTATTAGGGTACCCCAATCTATTCCCACCAGTAAGCTAGTGTTCTGCGACTGTTTGTCTCTTGATTGGGGCCCTCACTTGTTTTACCTTATCTTGTTATACCACTGACCAATTTAACCAGGATCCAGGTGTTTTAATTATTGAGTAGTGCTGTGGGTAAGAGCCTCTTGCTGACTTCCCAGCTCTGCTCCCCTTTTACTCATTTAAGACAGACCTTTACTAAAATACTTCCAACTTATTTTGAATTGAAGAGCTGCTTCACGTTGGGGATTTTTTGTTTGTTTTACTTTGTTTGGTGATTTCTGTTTATTTAGGATCTGTTTAGGGACTTCATATAAAGTTGCTTTGGTAAAGGTTTTGGGACCTTCCTAGCTGTTCACTACCACCTTGGCTCGACCACTTTATCAATATTTAACAAGAAAATTGGTCTATTGTTTTCTTTCTTTCATTTTGCTCTCTCCTAAAAAGATTATCAAGACTACTTTTGTATCATGAAAGGAATGTAGTTTGACTCCTTTATTCCTTTTTCCTGCTGAAAATTTATTGTTTATTATAATTAATTTTCTTTTCCTTTTAGATTTTGGCTTTAAATAATCTTTCTCCCTTCTATTTTCCATCACTTGCATCTAAGTCCTTTGGAATTATCTCAGATCAATAAATTGATTGGAGTAAACAAATCTATCATAGTTGAACAACATAATATTTTTATTACTATAAGCAACATTTATGAGTTTAACCTTTATAAAGAATTAAACTTAACATGCTGTTAACCTCCAGAGTTTGTCCTTATATGTGACAAATATTAGTCTTCAAAATTTGATCTGAATGAAAAAATAACAGATTTCTATATAGGTTAATTTCCATATTTATTAAGTTTCTATAAACTTTCAGATTATGTATACATAAGGATATGGCAGAAAACTACATCCAGAATGGAATTATGGCAGGTGATACTTATAAAACTGCATTATTAGGATGCAAGATCAGAAAACATTGATATTGTGCTTGTCCATTAAGGGAGGCACCCTGAATTGAAGATGTACTTTATGTCAGGTAAGCTTGGGGCAGAGAAGCTCTGGATCAGCTAGTCCATTAGTTTAGGATTGTTCCTCAAAACTCAGGATATTTGTGCTTTACCATTTATGCTAATGCCTCTACAAAGCAAGTAAATCTTTTATTTTTTTTGCTACAGGAACATTCAATGGCAACATCCAATGACCTTTTTTACAATAGAGAGATTCACATTTCTTATTAAAGCAGGAAAGAGACTTCAATACATAGTGATCTTAATATTTTCCTCCCTAAATCCATTCTCTTGATCATTTCTTATACTACAATGACAATTCATACCAATCGTGTGTTACTTGTTCAACTACTCCATAATGTAAGAACACTCTCAATTTCCAATTTGCTGCAATCTCAAGAATTACTAGAAATGTTTTTTGTACATATAAGTCCTTTTCCTTCTTTAATAACTTTCTGCTATAAATCTAGTCACCTCTTTTTGAGTCAATGGTCATGCACATTTTATCGCTTTTTGGTCATGGTTCAAAACTGGACTCATGAATCACTGAACCAGTTTCAGTTTATAACTGTACCAACAGTATGTTAGTGTACTTAGTTTTCACCATCCACTTCAGCATTTGTCAATTTGTAAATATTAGGAGGTAATTCAGTTATTTTAAATTGCATTTTTTTCCAATTAATAGTGATATAAAGCATGTTTACAACTCTAGACAAATTTGACTTATTCTGAAAATTATCTATTTGTATCTTTGACCATTTATCAATTGAGGAATATGTATTTGACTCAGTAAATTTGACAAATGAAACATTTCTTGCAGAAACTATTAAAAAATTGTATCACATCATCATTTATGGTACCATTCTCAAAATATGGTTTTCCTGAACTTTTTAATTCTATTTTTCTTTCACTTGTTCCAAGATCATGATTGCTAGCTTTATTTTTTACTTAAGTTGAAGTATAAAGCTCTAGTGTGTCTTTTAGTTTTATTTCTGTCTCTTTTAAACAACATATTGTTAGATTCTAATTTCTAATCCAGTCTATTATCTATTTTCATTTTGTGGGTGAAATCTTCCCATTCCCATTTACAATACTGCCTTCTTTGATCTACCCTCCCTTTTATCATTTCATCTACCTTTCTTTTAACCCCTTATGTTCCTATTTCCCTATTGAGAAAGTTTGATTTCTATAAACAGTTGAGTTTATATGTAAGCATTTGTGTGTGTATGTGTGTGTTTTTCATTGAATCAATTTTAACAGGAATGAGATACAATCATTACCATTATTATAAAACTCATCTCTATAAAACACTACCTTGAGTAACTTTTTTATGTGAAAAAATTTCCCCATTTTTCCTCCCAATGTATCTCTCACCCCTTCATTTTTATTTTGCAGAGTATCTCTTACATATCTCTTCCCTTAATCCTTATTCCTCAAGCTGAAAAATGACTAATCTCTACTCATGTCTATCAAATATATATATGTACATTGTCAGTCTGACTGTTCCCTGCTGAGGGTGGGAAGGGAGGGGGGTAATAGTCAACTATATTTGACTCCTACTCCCATGACCTTCCCTCTCCTATAACCTATACATACTCTCCCTTCCCCCCTTTCCCCTTTCTCCCATTCCTTTCCTGTCCTTTTTTCCTCTAGGTTAAAGAGTGTATGCTGTTTCCTCTCTGAACTCATTCCCCCTCACCTTTCCCCCTTTCATTCCATTGCAATAATATATTTTTACTCTTTTACATTCAATATCTTAGCTCATTTTACCTCTCCTTTCCCTTTCTAATAGTCCATTCTTTTCTTTTCTTTTTCTTTTTTTTAGGGTTTTTTTTTTGCAAAGCAAATGGGGTTAAGTGGCTTGCCCAAGGCCACAAAGCTAGGTTATTATTAAGTGTCTGAAGCCAGAGCTTAACTCAAGTACTCCTGAATCCAGGGCCAGTGCTCTAACCAGTGCAGCACCTAGCTGCCCCTGTACATTCTTTTCTTGTCCATTAACTCCATTTTTATAATATATTACACTTTCATATTTAGCTCCCTGCTGAGCCTTGTCTATATAAGCTCATTGCCACTGCCCCAATAAATGGGATCTATTTGAGTTATCAGTATAATCCTCCCATGCAGGAATACAAGCAGTTCAACATCATTAAATCCTTGACAATTTACCCTTCTAATCCATCTTTTCTATGTATCACCTGAGCCCTGTACTTGAATGTCAAACTTCTCTTCCGTTCTGGCCACTTCAACAGGAAATTTTGAAAGTATTTTGTGTCATTGAATGTCCATCTTTTTTCCCCACCAACAAATGTGTTCAATTTTGCTGAGTAATTGATTCTTGGTAGTAATCCAATCTCTCTTGCCTTCCAGAATGTCATATTCCAAGCCCTAATAACACTTAATTTAAATCCTCTGTAATACTCTCTGTAGTTTCATGATATTTGAATTTTTTTCTGGTTGCTTGTGATATTTTTCTCCTTGACTTGGGAGTTCTGTAATTTAACTATAGTATTCCTGGGAGTTTTTATTTTAGAATCTCTTATAGGAATTGATAGATGGATTATCTCAATTTCCATTTTGCCCTCTGCTTCAAGGATATCAGGGGAGCTAGGTGGTGCAGTGCATAGAGCACTGGCCTTGGATTCAGGGGGATGAAAGTTTGAATTTGTCATCAGACACTTGCCACTTACTAGCTTTGTGATCAAGTCACTTAACCCTGATTACCCTGAATCCAGGACCATCTTCAGGCATCATGCTTCATATCTGGCCACTAGAGTCAGATGGCCCTGGAGGGAGAAAGTGAGGCTTGTGACTTAGCACAGCACCCCCTCACTCAAATCCAAATCACATGCTTGTCATGACATATTCTCCCTGATATTGTGATCTTCTTCAAAAATGAAGGATAAAACACTATGGATATCAGGGTGATTTTCCTGGAGAATTTCTTTTAAAATGAAGTTTGTGCTATTTTCTAGTCATGGCTTTCAAAGAACCCAGTATTTTTAAATTATCTATTCTGGATATATTATCCATATCAATTGTTTTTCCAATAATATATTACATATTTTCTTCTAATTTTTCATTCTTTTAGTTTTGTTTTGTTGTTTCTTGATTTCTCTTAAAGTCATTGGCTTCCATTCTACATTTGAAGAAATTATTTTCTTCAGAAAGCATTTTTATCTTGTTTTCAATTTGACCAATTCTTTTCTTAAAGCTTCTTCCCCTCATTGACTGTATGGACTGCTTTTTCCATTTGATCTAATATGGATTTTGAGATATTATTTTCTTTTGCATTCTTTTTGGATCTCCTTAACTAAGCTGTTGTCTTGGTTTTCTTGATGTTTCTGCATTGCCTTCATTTCTCATTTCAATTGTTCCTCTATCTCTCTTACTTGATTTTCAGAGTCTTTTCTGAGCTCTTCCATAGTCTGAGACCAATTCATGTTTTACTTGTATGTTATGAATACAGAAACCTTGACTTTGTTATCTTCTAAAAGTGTAATGGGATATCTCATGGGATCAAAGGAATTACCTAGGGTCAGAGAACTTTTCTTCTGCTGTTTACCCATTTCCCTATGCTTTGATTTAATTTTAACTGTTCAGATGGGGCTCTTATGTAAGGCAGAGGATGAATTTTCCCAAGTTATTGAGGGCTTTTGCAGCTGTTTTCAAGGATGTCTAGTCTTTTTTTTAAGTTTTTTTTTTTTTTGCAAAGCAAATGGGGTTAAGTGGCTTGCCCAAGGCCACAGAGCTAGGTAATAATTAAGTGTCTAAGACTGGATTTGAACCCAGGTACTCCTGACTCCAAGGCCGGCACTTTATCCACTGCGCCACCTAGCCGCCCCATTTCTATTCTTTTTTTAAATTAATTGTTATTAAAGATATTATTTGAGTTTTACAATTCCCCCCTGCAATCTTGCTTCCCTCCCCCCACCCACAAAAAGCACTCTGTCAGTCTTTATTTTGTTTGCATGTTGTAACTTGATCCAAATTGGATGTGATGAGAGAGGAATAATATCCTTAAAGAAGAGAAGTCTAAGAGGTAACAAGATAAGACAATAAGATATCTGTGTTTTTCTCCTAAATTAAAGTAATATTCCTTGAACTTCATTCAAACTCCATGGCTCTTTATCTGGATACAGATGGTATTCTTCATTGCATACAGCCCAAAAATATCCCTGATTGTTGCACTGATGGAATGAGCGAGTCCTTCAAGGTTGAACATCACTCCCATGTTGTTGTTAGGGTGTACAGTGTTTTCCTGGTTCTGCTCATTTCACTCAGCATATGTTCATGCAAATCTCTCCAGTCTTCCCTGAAATCCCATCCCTCCTGGGTACTAATAGAACAATAGGGTTCCATGACATACATATACCACACTTTGCTAAGCCATTCCACAACTGAAGAAAATTTATTTGATTTCCAATTCTTTGCCACCACAAACAGGGCTGCTATAAATATTTTTGTACAAGTAATGTTTTTAGCTTTTTTCATCATCTCTTCAGGGTATAGAACCAGTAGTATTGTTGGGTCAAAGGGTATGCACATTTTTGTTCCCCTTTGGGGGTAGTTCCAAATTGCTCTCCAGAAGGGTTGGATAAGTTCACAGCTCCACCAACAGTGTAATAGTGTCCCAGATTTCCCACAACCCATTCAACAATGATCATTATACTTTCTGGTCATATTGGCCAATCTGAGAGGTGTAAGGTGGTACCTCAGAGAAGCTTTAATTTGCATTTCTCTACTAATTAATGATTTAGAGCATTTTTTCATATGGCTATGGATTGTTTTAATCTCCTCACCTGGAAATTGCCTTTTCATATCCTTTGACCATTTGTCAATTGGGGAATGGTTTTTGTTTTAAAAATCTGACTCAGTTCTCTGTATATTTTAGAAATGAGTCCTTTGTCAGAATCATTATTTGTAAAGATTGTTTCCCAATTTACTACATTTATTTTGATCTTGGTTACATTGATTTTATCTGTGCAAAAGCTTTTTAATTTAATGTAATCAAAATCATCTAATTGGTTTTTGGTGATGTTCTCCAACTCTTCCTTAGTCATAAAATATTCCCCTTTCCATAGATCTGACAGGTAAGCAGATAAAACATTTAAGCAGATAAAGAATAATATGCTGCTCCTGACAAGTAGTCTCATGATTGTAGATTCTCCAAGAAAAAAGATGCATTAAGGAATCAATCCTAATTATTTATTCAAGAGACAAAACACAACAAATGGATTACAAATATTTATTGGTCCCAAAATCTGTCTCTTTCTCTTTGTCTTTGTCTCTGTCTCTGTCTCTGTCTCTCTCTGTCTCTCTGTCTCTCTCTCTCTCTCACATACACACACACACATGCACACATACATACATACACAGAAGAGATACTACTATTAGACAACATGCTGAGCACAGAAAAAAGTGATACAAATACTGTACTGAATTTCCTTTTGTGAATCTCATATTTTCTCTTGGTCTGTATTTGAATTCTAAAGATAAAGGTAGAAAGTGGAATTCATTATTTTATAGAGCTAAAAAAATGAAAAAAATTCATCTGGAAGAACAAAAGGGCAAAAATATCAAGAAATTAAGGAAATTGCAGAGAAATGTGGGCTTGTTATAAAGTGGCAATCATTCAAAATTATTTGGAAAAGATTAAGAAATAGAGTAGTGCATCCACTTGATATTTTGGATAGATAAGCTATAGTATAAATGACAATAGTCATCTAATGTTTGCTAAAGCCCAAAACTCCCAACAATTGCTGCAGTAAGAAGTCACTTTTTATCAAAAAACCAATGAGAAAACTGGAAGAAATAAGCATATACCAGCAGCTCAAGCTCTATAACAAAAAAAGGCTTAATTGGATGAAGAGTTTAGACATAAAGGGTGATATTATAAGCTAATTAGGAAAGTAAGGAATAGTTTTCGTTTCAAATTTAAGGAAATGAACACAATGTGTAATCAAACAAGGAAAGATAATATTAGAAAATGCAGAGTGGACAATTTTGCATATGTTATATTACAAGAATGCTTTTGCAAAAAGAAAGTCCATGTAGCTAAGTTTAGAAGTAAAACAGAAAGATGGGAAACAATTTCAAAAGTCAATGTCTCTGATAACATCCTCATTTGTAAAATATGTTGAAAACTGAGTCAAATTTATATGAATATTGTCATTATTCAATTGTTAAATGATCAAAATATATAAACAAAAAATTTTCAGATAAAGAAATTTAAGGACTCTGCATTCATATTAAAATGTTTTAAATCAGTATTGATCAGAGAAATGCACATCAAAAGAAGTCTTAGGTACTACATCACAACTATTAGATTGACTCATATGACAGAAGAGGAAGATAACAAAAAATGGAAAGGAGGTAGGAAAAGTTTTGGACTAATTGATTTTTGGTAAAGTGAACTTATCCAAACATTTTTTAGAACAATTTGGAACTATGCACATTGATGTATAAAGTGTGTATTCCCTTTGATTCAGCACTACTACTACTAGATCTGAATCACAAAGAGGTCATATAAAAAGGATAAGATTCACATGGCAAAAATACTTATACTAGCTCTCTGTAATGGAAAAAATTAGAAACTGAGGTGATGCCTACTAATTGGGGAATGTGGTTAACCAATAGAATGAATTACTATTGTTCTGTAAGAAATCATGAACAGGTAAATTTCAGAAAAATTTTAAAACATTTATATCTTACATGAACTGACGCTGAGTGAAATAAGCAGGAACATTGTCCTCATTAATAACAACACTAAGATATGAGGAAGTATGATAGATTTATTTCCTCTCAGCAGTACAGAGATCCAAGATAACACCAAAACACTTATGATAGAAAATGTCCTCCACTTATGAATGCATGTTAGATTTGCCTATTTTCACTTTTTAAAATAGTTTTTGTTTTATTTTTTTCTTTCTTGTGACTTTCCCTTTTTGTTCTGATTTTTCCTTTTCAACATCTTTTTATGGAAAGATTTTTTGTACTTGTTTGTACAATTATCACCTATATCAGATTGCTTATTGACTTGGGGAGAGACAAAAGGAAAGGGAAGAGAGATAAAAATGGTATTCAAATTCTTATAAAAATAAATGTTGAAAGTCATCTTTGCACATAATTAAAAAAATACAATCAAGTCCAATAAATAAATAAATAAAAATCCAGACCCATGATTTAAAAAATATATTTTTGTTCTTCTCCCCTCTTTAAGCCATGTGGAAAACCATTTCTTCTACATTCACGAAGCTATATTTGATTCAGCACAGAACATTTCTGTGCCTATATTTTCTAGTCCATGTACTTCTCCCATATTCTTTTACTTCTGCGCTATGTTCATCTCCATTTGAAGCATGTTTTCTATTCTGATAATAGAATCTAAATGTTGATAACTCCACCATCTGATATAGTAAAAGACTTTAATATTGGAGGTGGCTTGGTGGCACAGTGGATATAGCACCGGCCCGGAGTCAGGAGTACGTGAGTTCAAATCTGAACTCAGACACTTAATAATGACCTAGTCATGTGGTCTTGGGCAAGCCACTTAACCCCATTGCCTTGTGAAAAAAAGACTTTAATATTGAAACCATTACATATATTTTCCATCATTGTTCATTTTTTTAAAAATTTAGATTCTTAGCTACTCTTGGAATAATTTTGCTTAGCCATGTTATACTAAAGTAAAATGGCTTAAATATGGATCGGTATTTCTTTTTTCAGGTTTGTCTTTTTTTTGCAAGGCAAATGGGGTTAGGTGGCTTGCCCAAGGCCACATGGCTAGGCAACTATAAAGTGTCTGAGACCAGATTTGAATGCAGGTACTCCTGACTCCAAGGCCAGTATTTTATCCACTGCGCCACCTAGCCACCCCTTTATATTTCTTTTAATAAAGAGTTGTTCAATATTAGTAGATTGGTAAACAAATTAATCATGAATATTTTCCAGAGCAACTAATCAAATAATTAACTAAAATAAGGAGGTGGCATCAGAATAATTCTTGGTAAAGGGAATATCCATATCATAAAATCATGGATTTTTAAGTACTTGAATAATTATGCTATTTCTAAAACTAAATCCATCAGTTTAATAAATTACAAATTTAGTTCATCTGAAAGAAAAATTCTAAAAAAGCACAAAAATTGTGAAATTATTCTGAAAGTTTTAATTCAAAATATTCCCTTAGTTTATACTTTTATTACTGCAGTTTCTTTTTTTGCAGTTTTTAAATAGATTCTATAGGGATGAAAAGATGAAGATACTTCATAAAAAGTCATATTTATAATATAGTTCCAAACTTGAATTTTCCTTACACCAACCTATAAAATAAGGTTGTATGGATATTTTTCCAATTTAATAGAAAACTCTATTAATAGAAATAGAGAAACTAAAATGATTTCCCCATTCATTTACAACTAATAGATATCAGAACCAAGTTTTGAAGATTTATCTCCTGACTTCAACTACAATACTTTCCCTCTATATACACCAAACAGCATGTAACAGCATGAATGAAAGATATGTGCAATTTAATATTAATCTGTCCAATTTAGTCAATATTATTTCTTAATATGGTAATAACTTTTATTTAACCTTCCAGTAGCTGTTGCTAAGTTTTACTTTCCATGGTAGAGGCTATGTTATGATATTTCCAAACATTCTCTCGTGGATTTAGTAAACTCAGATTTATTAGACATTCATTGTGTGCCAGGCACAGTACTACATGCTAGGGATAACAAGAAAAGTATAGCAAAACATAATAATGTGGCAAACAAAAATAGAATGCCTGCCATCAAGGAATTCACAGTATAATTGGGGATACAGAATGCAAATAACTATGTACAACCGACTTATCTAGATATATTAAATGAAAGCAATTTCAGAAGAAAACAAAGGAGGACTGAATAAATGTTCTTGAATAAAGAGTCAAGTGGGTGTTTGAAATGCGACCTGAAGTAAGCCAGCAAGCCCAGGAGACAACTGAGAGACAGAAAAAAGTTATAGAAAAACAAAGAAATATATATTTTTAATTTTGCAATGGTGTATGATAGATAAAAAGGATGTGAGAATCATTGAATTGCAAAGTATAAGGAAGAGAATAAGATTTAAGAAGTTTAGAAAGATAGGAAAGGGATAATGAAGAGCAAAAAGAGGTTTTTATATTTGATTTGAAAGCAATAAGGAACCATTAGACTTTAATGAATAAGGAAAAAGTGATATTGTCAGAGCCAGTTTTAAGAATGAGAATTTAATAGTTCAGTTGAGGAGAGATTGGAATAAAGGGATTCATAGACCAGAAACCAGTTATAGTATTGCATTTCTCTAAAAATAAAGTGATGAAGAAACATGGCAATATGTCTGCAGAAAAGAGGAAAGAAAAGAGCATACTCAAGAAATTTTTTGAAGTCGGAAATGAAAGAACTTGGCAGAGGTGAATTCCTAAAAATTAACATATGAAATTAAAAGAAGTTTGGAAGATAACGCTTTTCAATCTTTGCAAGCTATTTTATTTCTTCTGTTATTGCCTCCATACACATTTAATATACATATACATACAGACATATATATATATATATATATATATATATATATATATATATATATATATATATATATATATATATATACATGTATGAAGGAGAGAGAACAAATTACCAAAACTTTGAGAGATGGAAAATGATGAGAATTATTCATCATATTAAGTCTAACGTACTTACATATTTTGAGAAATATTTGATTTTTGTTACTGTTTATTTTTATGTTTATATTTTAAGCAAAATATTATTAGAGAGTATTGCTTATACATATACTGCTCCATTTAAACATAGAACTAAATTTGCTGTTTGCAATGTCAAGAGAAATGAATCATATTGAGGAAAGAAAATTAAAATGCACTGTCTGTCTATGGAATAAGATGAGTTATATGTAAATAATGACATTTGCTTTTGAATCTAACTTATTGAACCAAAATGAGGTTCATTTAAAACTATATGTCAGATCTGTCTTTTATGTTCACAGACATTGCCTTGCCATCTGGTATTACTGAATTCTGTAGTTACATTTGCTATTTTAGATTCATCACTTAGTCACATATGTTAATCATATCAGGTGCAAATTAATGTCATCACAAAGCTTGCCATTTTGACTTATGAATTAATATTTGGCTAGATATACTCTATTATTGCAAAACTAAGATTTTTTTGTTGAAAAACATCATCCAATAATAATAAATCAGAAAAAGGAAATATATATATATATATATGTGTATATATATATATATATATATATATATATATATACATAAATATGGTAATTACAGTTACTGTATTCCAGGTGATTATAGATCCCTTAAAGAATGATTCTTAGGTTGAGAGAATGCAAAAATCTAAGAATTCTAACAGAAATAATGTTTCATGTTATGATATCTTGCTTCACATATTTAGAATTCCATAAGCAGTCCTTTTGATTTCAGGAGACCAGTAAGAAAAAAAATAATTTAGATGTGAACAATTTCCTACTCTATATAAGTTTAATCTTATTAATGTCATAATTAACATTACTTTATTAAGAGTGAATAAAGCACTTTCATATTAACTGTTAGCTTATTGTACCACAGTAATCCTTTGAACTAAATAAGTCAGTTATCATTAAATATCTTTTATAGATCAAGAAATTCAGGATCAAAAACTGTGTTTAATTCTAAGCATTCCATTGTAGTTCAATAAGGGATACAAACTCATAAATTATGATTTTATGTCTACCTTTTTAAAAAGAATGTAATAAGTGGTGTCTTGTCAAGGAAAGTTGGATGAATTTAAGACAGAAATGGCTTTCTTAATTAAGTTTATGATTTGATTCAAGTTTCTTTTAAAATTAATATATATATATAATATATATATATATTATATATGTATTTCCAGATGCAAAATGGAAACAAACAATTTATCTATCAGTTATATAGTGCAATGGAGAGAGTACTAGACCTGGAATCATCAAGAACTGAGTTCAAATCAGACCTCAAATTTTACTTAGCAATGTGATTCGGAGAAAGTAACTTAACCAATCTCAACTCTTTTTCCTAATTGGAACTATAACAGCACCTAACTCACAGTGTTATTATGAGGATCAAAAGAAAGAATAGTTATAAGAAATTTAGCGCAATGTCTGCCACAAATTGAGGACAATATAAATATTATTATCTGCTAATATTTTAAGAAGAGTAATCTGTAAATCTATTGTTTGTAACATAACTTTGGGTTATAGATAATATATTGTGTGGGATCAGTGTAATAGAGTCAAAGTTTAAAACTCTGATGGTATAGCAATGGGTAAAATATAAACTTAGATTAATAATTAATGAAAGAGTTTGGAGGCAGATAGGTTTCCAACTAGATCTCCTTAAGGAAGTCTATTTTCCAACATGCTACAGTCTGGAAAATCCAGAGAGTGTGAAAAAATTTTGAAAAATAGTTTATATGTGTTTATTAAAAACATCTTCAAATTCAACAATTATTCATTTGAAACTATTGTGAAAAAAATTTTGATGAATTAAAATTTTAGCAAAACTGTTTTTCCAAGGCAATATGCCTTTTAGAATATCTGTCCTAGTTTTAGTCTCAATGAGAATTTATTCATTTAACTAATATTCATCTTGCTGGTATTTGTCCTTTCTCAAAGAAGACAATGACATTAGGGAGCTAATGGATGCCATAATACACTTGTGATTTGATTGATCAAGGTGGTGCTGTGCAAAGTCATCAGCTGGGTCCAGTGACCAGATATGAATAAGGATAATTGGAGTTGGCCTTAGATTTGGGGTAATCAGGGTAAAGTGACTTGCCCAAGGTCACACAGCTAGTACATGTCAAGTGTTTGAGATCGAATTTAAACTCAGATCCTTCTTACTCCAGGGATTAGTGCTCTATCCACTGTGCCATGTAATTATCCTTTCATCTTGATATAACGAAAGAAATTGCTGCTTGCAAGCTAAACAAAAACCAAGAGATTTCTTATTCTTTTAAAAAATTGTTTCAGTAAATTAATAATATTGATGCCAGAAAATTTCCTATGACATTGAAGTCTTTAAATAAAAATAATATAGGATTCTCTTTTCCCCTATTTGCAAGGCAGTGGGGATAAATGAATTACCCAAGGTCTCACAATATGGTAATTAATTAGTATTTGAGGCTGGATTTGAATTCTGGTCCTCCTGACTCTAGGGCCAGTGCTCAATCCATTGTGCCATCTAGTATTCTCCTCCACCAGGATTCTTAAAAAATAGCAATTTCAGCATTGTATTTTGGATATGTTTGTAGAAATCTAAGATATCTCTGTATACATTCATGTACCAAATCAACATATTAAAGGTAAATCATCACTTGAATCATTGTCAATAAAAATAACTATTGTCATTTTTGTTAGGGAAAAATTTGTATTTCTTCTGAGGATAACAAATTAGTAGCTTAAATAAATCTTAGTGATGTGATGAAAACTCTCATTTTGTTAAAATAATGGCTTAAGTTAAGATTAAAGTGTATTATCTGGTACATACAGGCAGTAATGATGGGAATTAACTAAGGAAACCTCAGTTTAAACAAATAGTTGTGACTAAGAAAAATATTCACCACATGAATTTTTTTCCAATAGTTCTAACCCTTCATTAGTCTGATGCATTCACATAAATTAATTAGTTCAAATATTATTCTACTTTTTCAAGGGTCAGACATCTGACAACCTTAGCTATCTGATAAATAACAACCAAATCAGAAATCAGATTAAGACTGAAATGAAGCACATTATTATCTTTTAAAAGCCTAACTGTAATATATATGAGAAACAAAACCTCTCTTTCATGCTATAATCCATGAAAAAATTATTAAAATAAAAAATAACCCTTTTGCTATAAATATGACTCCAGATATCTAGAAAATTAGTTTACTAAAATAGCACTTTAATAGTCATTATTATATCCAGGAACTGTGATTTTCTTGCTTTGATCTAGAACTCTCTTTTCAGAACAAGGACCATTAATAATTTCAAATGTTAGAGCTGCTTGACTATGTTATATGACTAGTCAGAAATAAAAATATTATGAGGAAAAATAGATTGTATTTCATAAACACCTATATATCTATGTATACCTTTGTGTCTCTCTCTTTATGTCCTTATTTATACATATATTTATATCTAGCTGTGAAGTTATCTGTTGGTCTTTCTATGTATGCTCTGCCTAAATCACTCAAAGAATGGGGTTTTTAATTAAGAACAAGAGAAGTAGTTGGGAAAATACAACTGCTTAGGATACAAAAAATCTTATATTTCTATGTTTAAAGCTGGTTATCCAATGGATTCAAAGTATTGAAGAAAGCATCAGAAGACAATTTGAAAGACTTGAATTATACTCATTTTAAACATAAAGTGTCATAAAGTTTGGAATTGCAAATCAATTCAGGGAGATTCCAGATATAGAGCATTTTTGAATTGAAACTGCATTTCTTTTTTTTTAAATATATTATTTGAGTTTTACAATTTTCCCCCCAATCTTAATTCACCCCCCCCCCACTGGAAAGCAATCTGTCTTTACTTTGTTTCCATGTTGTACATTGATCCAAATTGAGTGTTATGAGAGATAACTCATATCCTTAATGAATAAAGAAAAAGTATAAGAGGTAACAATATCAGACCATAAGATATCTATTTTATTCAAAATTAAAGGGAATAGTACTTGAACTTTTTTCAAAATCCACGGCTGTTTATCTGGATACAGATGGCACTCTCCTTTGCAGACAGCCCAAAATTGTTCCTGGTTGTTGCACTGATGGAATGAGCAAGGCTGAACATCACCCCCATGTTGCAGTGTTTTTCTGGTTCTGCTCATCTCACTCAGCATCAGTTCATGCAAATCCCTCCAGGCTTCCCTGAAATCCCATCCCTCCTGGTTTCTAACAGAACAATATTGTTCCATGACATACATATACCACAGTTTGCTAAACCATTCCCCAATTGAAGGACATTTACTTGATTTCTAATTCTTTGTCACTACAAACAGGACTGCTATAAATATTTTTTTACAAGTGATGTTTTTACCCTTTTTTGATCATCTCTTCAGGGTACAGATCCAGTAGTGGCATTGCTGGATCAAAGGGTAGGCTCATTTTTGTTGCCCTTTGGGCATAGTTCCAGATTGCTCTGCAGAAAGGTTAGATGAGCTCACAGCTCCACCAACAGTGTAATAGTATGCCAGACTTCCCACAACCTTTCCAACAATAATCATTATCCTTTCTGCTCATATTGGTCAGTCTGAGTGGTGTGAGGCAGTACCTCAGAGAAGCTTTAATTTGCATTTCTCTAATAATTAATGATTTAGAGCAATTTGTCAAATGTCTATGGATTGCTTTGATCTCCTCAGCAGTATGCATATCTTTTGACCATTTGTTTTAAAAATATGAATCAGTTCTTTGTATATTTAGAAATGAGTCCTTGGTCAGAATCATTAGTTGTAAAGGTTGTTTCCCAATGTACTACATTTATTTTGATCTTGGTTACATTGATTTTATCTGTGCAAAAGCTTTTTAATTTAATGTAATTGAAATAATCTAGTTGGTTTATGGTGATGTTCTCCAATTCATCCTTAGTCATAAACTGCTCCATTTCTGACAGGTAAACTAGTCCTAGATCTACTAATTTGCTTATAGAAATGTTTTATATGTCCAAATCCTGTAACCATTTGGATCTTATCTTGGTAAAGGGTGTGAAGTGTTGGCCTAATCTAAGATTCTTCCATACTAACTTCCAATTTTCCCAGCAGCTTTTATCAAAGAAAGAGGTTTTATAGCAATAGCTGGACTCTTTGGGCTTATCGAACAGCAAGTTCCTATAATCGTCTCCTGCTTTTGCACTTAGTCTATGCCACTGATCCACCATGCTATTTCTTAGCCAATACCAAACAATTTTGATGATTGATGCTTTGCAATATAATTTTAGATCAGGTAAGGCTAAGCCCCCTTCTTTTGCACTTTTTTATTAAGTTCCTGAAAATTATTGACTTTTTATTTCTCCATATGAATTTACTTAAAATTTGTTCTAACTCATTAAAGTAAATTTTTGGAATTTTTATTGGTTGGGCACTAAACAGGTAGTTTAGTTTTGGTAGAATTATCATTTTATTATATTAGCTCTACCTGTCCATGAGCAGTTGATATTTGCCCAGTTATTTAAATCTGATTTAATTTGTGTGAGAAGTATTTTACAATTGTTTTCAAAAAGTTTCTGAGTATGTGTTGGCAATTAGACTCCCAGGTATTTTATAATGTCTGAGGTTACTTTGAATGCAGTTTTTCTTTCTAGCTCTTACTGTTGTATCTTGCTAGACATATACATATATATATATATATATATATATATATTTACATACATATATATATATATATATATATATATATATTTAAAAGTTGAGGATTTATGAGGATTTATTTTATAACCTGCAACTTTGCTAAAATTACTAATTGTTTCAAGTAGTTTTTTGGATGATTTCCTGGCATTCTCTGGGTAGACCATCATGTCATCTGCAAAGAGTGAGAGTTTTGTCTCTTCCTTCACAATTCTAATTCATTCTATTTCATTTTCTTCTCTAATTGCTGAAGCTAACATTTCTAATATAATACTGAATAGTAGTGGTGATAATAGGCTCCCTTGTGTCACTGCTGATCATATTGGGAATGCCTCTAACCTCTCTCCATTGAATATAAAGCTTGTTGATGGTTTCAGACACATACTGCTAATTATTCTAAGGAACAGTCCATTTATTCCTACCCTCTGTAGTGTTTTTAGTAGGGAATGGATGCTGTATTTTCTCAAAAGCATTTTCAGCTTTAATTGATATGATCATATAAGTTCTGATAGTTTTGTTGTTGATATAATTGAGTATACTAACAGTTTTCCAAATATTGAACCAACCCTGCATTCCTGGGAAAAAAACCTACTTGATCATCATGTATTATCCCAGTGATAACTTGTTGCAATAGTTTTGATAAGATTTTATTTAAGATTTTTCTCTATATTCATCAGGGAGCTAGGCCTATAATTTTTTTTCTCTGTTTTACTCTTCCTGGTTTAGCTATCAGTATCATATTGCTTTCAAAGATAGAGTAGGAAGATTCCCATCTTTCCCTATTTTTCCAGAGAGTTTATATAGAATTTGACCCAACTGTTCCTTAAATGTTTGGTAGAATTCACTTTTGAATCCATCAGGCCCTGAAGATTATGTCTTAGGGAGTTCAGTGATGGCTTGTTGAATTTCTTTTTCTGAAATAGAGTTGTTTAGGCATTTAATCTCTTCTTCATTTAACCTAGGAAACTTTTATTTTTGTAAATATTCATCCATTTCACTTAGATTATCAAATTTATTGGCATAGAGGAGTTGGGCAAAATAATTTTGAATTATTGCTTTAATTTCCTCCTAAATTGTTTACCTCATTAATTTATGATACTAACAATTTGGTTTTCTTTATTCTTTTTTTTAATCAAATTGACCAGAGGTTTATCGATTTTACTGTTTTTTTTTCCATAAAACCAACTTTTGGTTTTATTTATTAGTTCAATAGATTTTTTGCTTCAGATTTTATTTATTTCTCCTTTAATTTTTAGAATTTCTAATTTGGTTTTTAATTGGGGATTTTTCATTTGCTCTTTCTCTATTTTTAGTTGCATGTTTAGTTCTTTGATTTCCTCTTTCTCCAACTTATTCATGTAAGCATTTAAAGCTATATAATATAACCCCTGAGAGCCGCTTTGAGTGAATCCCATAGGTTTTGGTATGTTGTTTCATTATTGTCCTCATCTAGGATAAAATGGTTAATTCTTTCTATAATTTTTTTGGTACACTAATTCTGTAAAATGAGGTTATTGAGTTTCCAATTGGTTCTTGGTCTATATCTCCCTAGCCCAATATTGCATATGACTTTTATTGCATTATGATCTGAGAAAACGTATTCAATATTTCTGCCTTTCTGCAGTGGATCATTAGTCAATTTTTGTATAAGTTCCATGTACTGCAGAGAAAAAGGAATATTCCTTTCTATCCCCATTCAAGTTCCTCCATAAGTCTACCATATGTAGGCTTTCTAACAATCTATTTATCTCCTTAACTTCTTTCTTGTTTATTTTTATGATTCAAATAATCTAGATCTGAGAGCCAGAGGTTGAGGTCTCCCACTGGTAGAGTTTTGCTGTCTATGTTTTCCATTAGGTCTTTCATCTTCTTGTCTAAGAATTTTGATGCTGTCCCTTTGGGTGCATTTATATATTCAGTATTGAAATATATTTGTCTATGCTAAGTTTTAGGAGGATAAAGTTGCCTTCCTTATCACTTTTAATGCTATTTATTTTTGCTGCTGCTTTCTCTGAGATAAGGATTGCTACTCCTGCTTTTTTTTTTGCTTCAGCTGAAGCAAAATATATTTTGCTCCAACTTTTTACCTTTACTCTATATGTATCTCTCTGCTTCAAATGAGTTTCTTGTAAGCAGCATATTGTAGGATTCTGGTTTTTAATCCACTCTGCTATTCACTTACATTTTATGGGAGAGTTCATCACATTCACACACAAAGTTATGATTTCTAATTCTTTATTACTAATCATGCTATCTTCCCTCTGTTTGTATTTTCCCCATTCCCTCCCTTATCCACATTCCCCAGTATTTTGTTTCTGAATACCACCCCCTTCAGTGTGTTTGCCCTCCTATATCACCTCCTCCCCTTTCTTTTCCCTTTCCTTTTTTCCCTTTTCTCTTCCTTTCCTTTTTGTTAGTTCACCCTTTATTCCCCCTACTTCCCCGACCATTATCTGTCCCCCTCCCCTTTATCCCTTTTAATACTTGAAAGGTTAGATGTTTTTTAAGTTAACAAAGTATGTGTAAGTTGACTTTAAGCCAAGTTTGATGAGAAGAAGATTCAGGTGTTTCTCATGTCCTCCTTTATTCCCCTCTATTACCTTAGGTATTTTGTACTCTTGGTGTAATGAGATTTACCCCCAATCAATCCCCTCCCTCCTCCTGTCTCCTTCCTGTCCCCCTATTTAAGAAGGTAGTGTTTTTTAGATCATTCTATCTGAGTCATATAAAATTCTGACTATCTGCCACTTCTAGATAAGTACATTCTATCTACTAGAGTTAAAATTCTTGAGAGTTATTAGAGTCCTTCTCCCAAGGGGGGGTAAAAGCCACTTACATCCCATTGGATAGCAGTCTCATGGATAGGTCATGAATGTCCATCACTTCTTTCTGGGTACTTTCTCTCTGTTAGAGTTACAATTGTCAAGAATTATGAGACCCTTTTCCCCCGTGCTGGGATATAGCAAGTTTCAACTTATTGGATAACAGTTTTTTTTTCCTTTTACTGCCCCCCCTTTTTAACCTTTTCATGTGTCTCTTGAACTTTCTGTTTGATGTCCAAATTTTCTATTTAGTTCTGGTCTTTTCTGCAGGAATTTTTGGAATTTTTCCATTTTGTTAAAAGTCCATCTTTTTTTTTTCCCTGGAAGAGAAGGCTCAGCTTTGTGGGATAGTGGATTCTTGGCTGCATTCCAAGCTCCCTTGTTCTTTTAAATATCTCATTCCAGGCCCTTTGATCCCTTAATGTTTCTGCAGCCAGGTCCTGTGTGATCCTTACTGTGGCTCCTTGATATTTAAATTGTTTCTTTCTGGCTGCTTGCAGGATTTTCTCTTTTATCTTATAATTCTGCAATTTGGCCCCAACATTGTTGAGTCTGCTAGGAGAGGAACACAGACAAGCACCAATGTGGTGAATAACCTGGTTCATTTATTGATCACAGGATACAGTCGTTTATACTCTTCATTTACGTAATCACTTACATAAGTGTTTTAGCAAGCACTTTTTCACATGCATACCATACATTTCCTTGTGTTTGTCTTAGGTGAATGTTTTGAGAATCAAACAGTGTTTTGAGAACAGTGCAGAATGTATTTTCTCAGAATGTGCTTTCTTATCTGAGCCCTGAGTACATCTTGTTTGCTCAGACATGTAGCTACTCCCTTATCTAAGCTCTGAAGTACATTTTGTTTTTACGGCATGTAACTATTTCTGTGCTAACCCTTCATAACCCTTGGCCTGAAGCACATAAGATACCACAAAACATTCCTTGGTGTTTTCATTTTAGTATCTTTTTCTGGAGGTGATCGATGTATTCTTTCAATAACTACTTTGCCCTCTGGTTGCTTGATATCAGGACAGTTTTCCATCACTGGATCCTGTAATATTAAGTCCAGGCTTTTTTTTCTCTTCAATGTTTTCAGGAAGTCCAATAATTCTCAGGTTACCCCTCCTTTATCTATTTGTAAGGTCAGTGGTTTTGTTGATGGGGTATTTTACATTTTCTTCTATTTTTTTATATTTTTGAATTTGTTTAATTGGCTCTTGCTGTCTCATGCTGTCATTAGCTTCTGCAAACTCCATTCTTTTTTTTAAGGAGTTTTCTTCATTAACCTTTTGCAACTCCTTTTCCAATTGGTCAGTTCTGCTTTTGAAAGAGCTTTCCATATGACCAATTGAGGTTTTGAGAGAATTATTTTCATTCTTGCATTTGCCCAATTGAGAATCTGAGAGAATTTTTCTATTTTGTAATTTTCCAATTGATGATCTGAGAGATTTATTCTCATTTTGTATTTGTCCAGTTGAGAATCTCAGAGATTTAGTCTCATTTTTTATTTTTCCAATTGTCTTTTCTAAGGGTTTGTTTTCTTACTGCAAGGTATTAATTGTCTCTCCCAAATTTTCCAGTTTGTTTTCAAACTCCTTTCTTGTTTCTTCAAGGAAGTCTTTCTGTGATGAAAACCAGATTGTATTCTCCTCAGAGGTTTTTAAGTCTCTCTGAGTTAGGGTCTTTTCCTTCCCAGAATTTTTCTATGGATCCACTCTTCTGCTGACCCTTCTTCTTTTTGCTAAGACCTTGAGATGGGGAGGGGCTGGTTCACAGTGGCTTGGGATCCCTAGAGGCTTTACTGATGGAGTGCAATTTTTCTGACTGGCCAGTAGGAGGTGCTGGCTCCTTTCTCTGGAGTGTCTGTGACCTTGATTGAAGCTTTCTCCCTTAGCTTGAAGGGAGGGGTTGGAGCTATTGAATCCTTTTGCCTTCAGTCAATGGTGGGTTTTACCCTGGAGTGAGGTCTTTCCTTTGCCCATTGTCAGCTGGACTGTTTCTTCTGCCCACACACCTGTGCCTGAGGCAGAAGTAGCCTGCAAATGTTTGTTCCAGGAAGAGGCCTCACCTGTAATAGAGGCATGTACTCAGAGTTCCTCAGACCAGAGGATCCCAGGGATGGTGTCTACAGCTCTTCTGCAATGGAACTCTCCCCCAGCCCTGTGGGAAAGCTCCAACACTAATGCCTCTGCTCCCTAGTTGACTCAAGCACCCGGTGTCTAGCCCCACTACTGATCCAGGAGGTCCAGTTCTCGGGCCCTCAGACTCCCTGGTTCCAATTCAGCCACTAATCTGCTAATCCGGGGTTGATCTTGGCCCCCTGTGCCAAGACTCACCTGCTCAAGTTTGCCCAATGTTGCTGCAGGAGACAAATTCTGAGGTAGATTTTCTGTCTCTGGCTTTTCTTTCTGGGTTTTGTTGGGTGTCGGATTTCTCTTAAGAGCTTTATTTTATATGACAGATGGGGAAAGATCAGAAGACTTTAGATCTGTGCCTGTCTCTCTGCCATCTTGACCCAAATTCCTTGAAACTTCATTTCATCATACACACATACATACACACACTCACACATACACACATATAGAAACCAAATGGGAGCAAATCAATTGAGAACACACCTACTTCTCTTTATTTCTTCCAGATTGTGCTTTGGATAATCAAAAAAAAAATAATTGAATTCAGGGACAAGTTCTTTTATATAGCAAAAGAAATGTTTTATTAATTGGATCTATGAAATACAAGCCATATATGACTTCTTTTAGAATATATTAATGTCTACAAATCTGTAAATAAAACTAAATTGTGTAGTATTGATAGTATTGGCTTTTGTAGGAAAATCTAGCTTTATAAATACAAAAACACTTATTCACCACATCTAATCATTTCATAATTTTTAATTCATAAAAATCCCTCTATACTACTGTCAAAACAGTGAAGGAAGAGTGACACATTTTAAGATTTCAAAATCTAATTCTTGGAAGAAATGACCATGTCCAAAAAAAGTCATAAAACATCTATTATTTATTTATTTATTTATTCATTCATGCATTTATTTATTTATCTGTCTCTCTATCTAGCTATTTATTTATTTATTTTTAAAGAAAAAAGCTATATATATTACATTTTCCTGTGAAGATGTTCCTTTTTTACATATTTTTAGTTATTTGTTCTTCCAAAATCATGCAATAGTATTATACACCAAACATTTTTGGCAACATTTTGAATTTGGCATTTTTTCTGCCTCTTTCCCTTTCTTCTCCCCTCCCCCTGAGAGAAAGTAGTCTAATATAAACTTTACAAATGTAATTATGACAAAAAATTCTCATTAATCTTATTATGAAAGAAGAAAAAATTCAAATGAAAAAGAAAAAATATAGACATGAAATGACAATAAATAAGTCAACTTTTAAAAATTAAAGATACTAAGTTTAGGTCAACATTCAGACTCCATAGTTCTCTCTCTGGTCCATAAGTCTTTTCAAATTGTCTATGATAATTATATTGCTGAAATGAATGATTTCATCATAGTTGATCATCATTCAATATTATTAATATTGTTTATTATTTTCTGGATTGCTCATTTAACTCAGTATTAGTTCATATAAGTCATGCCAGGTTTTTCTGAAATCCCATGCCACATGATTTCTTGAAGAACAATAATCTTCCATCACATTCATATACCACAGTTTATTCAACCATTCCCAAATTGATGAGCATTTCCTGAATTCACAATTCTTTACCACCATGAAAAGAGCTGCTATGAATATTTATAAACGTGGAGTTTTTCCCCTTATTTATGATATCTTTAGGACACAAAACTAGAAATGGGATTGCTGAATCAAAGAATATGCACATTGCTATTGCCCTTTGGGTGTAATTTGAAATTGTTCTGCATAATGCTTGGATCAGTTTACAACTCCATCAACAAAGCATTAATGTCCCAGATTTCCCACATCTCCTCCAACATTGTTCATTATCCTTTTTTACTCACATTAGCCAATCTGAGACATGTGAGGTGGTACCTCAGAGATGCTTTAATTTGCATTTCTCTATTCCATAATGATTTAGAGCAAATTTTCATATGACTCTATCATAGCTTTGATATGTTTGTCCAAGAATTGCCTTTGCATACCCTTTGACCAATCATCATTTATGGCATGGCTTTTTTTTATACATTTGACTCAATTCTCTATATACTTTATAAGTGAGTCCTTTGCCAGAAACATTAGTTGTAAGAATTGTTTCCCAATTTTCTATAGTCCTTTTAATCTTGGCTGCATTTGTTTTGTGCAAAAACTTTTTAACTTATGTAATCAAAATTATCCAGTTTATTTTTTTAATGTTCTCTAACTCCTCTGGTCATAAATTGCTCCCTTTCCATAGATCTGAAAGAAAAAATATTCTTTGTTCTCCTAAAAAAAAGTGACTTATGATAACACTTTTATGTTTAAATGCTGTACACACTTTATGCATAGCTTCTTCAGGTTTTATTGAAGCAGGTTTTATTGAAGGGTGAGTTCTTATCCCAGATTCTTGAATCTTTGAGTCATCAAACAGTAGATTACTGTAGTCTTTTGCTACTGTTTTTTTTAAACATAGTTTATTCCACTGATCCACCCCACTATTTCTTCCAAGTACCAAACAATTTTGATGAGAGATGCTTTATAATATAATTTTAGATCTGGATATGGCTAGGCCTCCTTCCTTTGAATTTTTTCCTCATTAATTGCCTTGATATTCTTGACCTTTTTGTCCTCCACATGAATTTAGCTACAATTTTTTCCTATCCATGCAAAATTGACACTTGCCCAGTTATTTAGATCTGATTTTATTGGAGTGAATCATGTTTTACTGTTGTTTTCTTATAGTTTCTTATCCTGACTTGCCAGGTAGACTCCTAAGTATTTTATGTTGTTCTACACCTCCTTTCTGTTATTTTGAATGGAATTTCTCTTTCTAAATTTTGATGCTGTGTCTTGCTAGTAATATGTAGAGAAATGTTGATTATTTTTGTGAATTTATTTTATATTCTACAACTTTTCTGAAGTTGCTAATTGTTTCAAGTAATTGTACAGAAGATTTTTTTAAACTTCTCTAAATATACCATGATATCAACTGCAAAGAAAATTTTGTTTTTTACATTACCTATTCTAATTCCTTCAATTTCGTTTTTTCTCTTTTCTGCTCTTAACATTTCTAATCAATAATAATGAATAATAGTGATAACAGATATCCTTGCTTCACAAGATATTCTTAATGGGAAGGTGCTTATTTCTCCTCATTGCATATAATGCTTGTTGATGTTTTTAGCTAGAAACTACTTAATGTTTTAAGGATGATTTTATTTATTCCTATTTTGCTTATTGTTTTTAATAAAAATGGGTACTATATTTTGTCAAGAACTTTTACAGCATCTTTTGAAATAATCATATTATTTCTGTTAGGTTTGTTTTTGATACAGTCAATCATGCTGATATTTGTCAATATTTAAACTACTTCACATTCCTGGTAGGAATCTTGCTTTATCATATTGTGTTATCTCATTGATAATTTTTTAATTGCTGTGATAAAATTTTATTTAAAATTTTTGCTTACATATTCATTAGGGAAATTAGTCTATCATTTTTCTTTCTCTATTTTGACTTTTGCTGGTTCAGGTATAAATTTATCTGAACTCCTATTTTAACGAATAGTTATATAGAATTAGAACTAATGGTTCCTTGAATTTTTTGGTTGAATTCACTTTTGAATCCATTTCGTCCTGAAGATTTTTCCTTAGTGACTTTTTGATGCCTTGTTTAATATCTTTTTTTCTGAGAAGACATTATTTAAATATTTACTTTCCTCTTCTTTTGACCTGGACAACTTATATTTTTGGAAATATTCATTCTTTTCACTTTGATCGACAAATTTATTGGCATTCAATTAGGCAAAGTAGTTCTGAATTATTACATTAATTTCCTCTTCATTGGTGGTAAATTAACATTTTTTCCCTTTTGGAAGTGTTAATTTGGTTTTCTTATTCCTTTTTGACCCAAATTAACCAAAGTTTTATCTATTTTATTGTTTTTTTCTTGATAATAACCCAGTTTCATTTATTAATTGAATAATTTCTTTTCATTTTGTTAATTACTGCTTTGATTTTCAGAATATCTAATTTTGCTATTTAACTGATAATATTAAATTATTTTTCTCCAGCTTTTTTAGTGGCATGTTCCATTCCTGATCTCCTCTATTTATCTTTTATTCATGTATACATTTAGACATATATTTCCCCTAATAACTGCTTTGGATTTATTCCATAAGCTTTAATATGCTGTCTCCTTATTGTTATTGTCTTAGATGAAATTATTATTTCTGTGATTTATTTTTGATTCACTTTGTCTTTAAATTAGGTAATTTAGTTTCAACTAAATCTTTTAGGTTGATCTCTGCAAGGCCTTTTGTTGTGCATTTATTTTATTGCATCATGATCTGAAAAGAATGCAATTAATATATCTAAATTTCTGTATTTGATTATGAGGTTTTTATACCTTAATGCATAGTCAGTTTTTGTGTAAGTACTATGTACCAGAGAAAAGAAACATTCCTTTGTATGTTCAATTTATTTTCTCCAGAGATTAAGCATACCTAACTTTCCTAATATTCTATTCACCTCCCTGAATTCCTTCTTGTTTATTTTATGGTTAGATTAATCTAATTCTGAGAAAGGGGTTTACAGTCCCCCACAAGTACAAATTTGCTTTCTATGTCTTCATGTAACTCCTTTAGATTCTTCTCCAAAAATCTGTATGCTCTACTGCTTGGTGTATACACATTTAAAATTGAGATCACTTTATTGTCTATGGTACCTTTTAGGAGAATGTAGTCTACTTCCTTATCCCTTTTAATGAGATCAGTTTTTACTTTTGCTTTCTCTGACATAAGGAATGTTACTCCTATTTTTTTCACTTCACCTGACATATTATATATTTTGCTCTAACTTTTTCCTAATCTCTGTATCTCTCTCTGTTTCAAATCAGTTTCTTATAAGCAATATGTTGTAAGATTCTTTTTGTTAATTCAATATGTTATCTGCTTCCATTTTATGGAAGAGTTCATCTCATTCACATTAACAATGAAAGATACTAAAACTTAACTAACATAAAAAAATGACAATTCAACCCAAATGAAATTATTTTATTCAGTGCAATACCAATCAAACTACCAAATAACTACTTTACTGAGCTAGAAAAATAGTAACACAATTCATCTGGAGCCACAAAATGTCAAGAATAGCAAGAGAAATGATAAAAAAATGTAAAGCAAGGTGAACTAGCTCTATCAGATATAAAACTAATAATGTAAAGTGACAGCCATCAAAACTGTATGGTACTTGTTAAGAAATAGCATAATAGATCAGTGGATCAGAATAGGTTCAAAAAAATAGCAGTAAATGACAACAGCAATATGGCAGTTGACAAATCGTAAGACATCAGTTACTGAGATAAGAAGTCAATATTTGATGAAAAACTGGAAAATAGCATGACAAAAACAAGGCATAGATTCAAATCTCACACCCTTTACAAAAATGAGCTCAAAATGGGTTCAGGATTTAGACATAAAGGGCGATACCATAGATGGACCAAACATACTCTATCTGATGTATGGAAAAGGGATAAATTTATGACCAAACTAGAATTAGAGTACAGTATAAACTGCAAAATAATGATTTTGATTATATTAAATTAAAAAAGTTCTTGCACTAATAAATTCAATGCTGATAAAATTAGAAGAAAAGCAAAAAGCTTTTCTTTTATCAGAACTAGGAGTTCTGATAAAGGTCTCATTTCTAAATAAGAATTGCATCAAATTTGTAAGGGCACAAGTCAGGGCATAATTGATAAATGGTCAAAGGATATGAACAGACAGTTTTCAAATTAAGAAATTAAAGGTATATATGAGTATATGAAAAAATGCTCTATATCACTATTGATTAGAGAAATGCCAATTAAAACAACAATGAGGTATTATCTCACACCTATTAGATTAGTCCAGATGAGAAAAAAGGAAGATGATCAATGTTGGAGAGGTTGTGGGAGCATTGGGAAATTCATGCATTGCTAATGAAGAAGTGAATAGATCCAACCTTTCTGGAGAGCAATATGGAACCATATCCTAAGAGCAATAAATTTGCTCCTACCCTTTGACCCAGCAATTACAATTCTAGGATTAAATCCAGAAGAAATTGTAAAAAATGGGAAAAGTCCTACATGTTCCAAGATATTCATAGCAGTCCTTTTTGTAGTGTTAATTAATTAGAAATTGAGGTAATGTCCATCAATTGGGGAATGGTCAAACAAGTAATGTTACATGCATATTATGGAATATTATTGAGTCTAAGAAACAATAAATAACTGGTCTCTAGAGAAGACTTACTTATGGGGTGGACTTACTCATGGGATCTGATGCTTAGCAAAGGGAGTAGAGCCAAGAGAACAATTTACATTTCCACATTATGAAATGAACAACCTTGATGGAAGCAACCCCACTAGGCAGTCCAGAAAGTTAGGACAACCACATTTGACATATTAAGAACTATATTATCCCCAACTAGAGGAAGAAAAACAAAAGAAAACCCACAGAAGGGAAAAAATCCCTACCAAATCTGAGGAACACTTTATAAAAATAATGTCTCCCTTTCCCTTCATCCTAATTCTGCATTCCAAAATTTGCTAATTTGTAAATATTTTTAGCAAAATATATGCTTGTAAAATGCTAACCTGACTGTTCCCAAATGAAGGGAGAGGGGTGGGGAGTTAGGGTGGAAGGAAGCTTTGTAATTTGGAAATATGCATGTACAAATGGATGAAAATAAATTAAAAAAAGATAAAAGAAGGAAATGTAAGAACACCTATGGTTGTGTCTGAGCTACTTACAGCAAGATATAAGACCATTCTCCTTGCTAGGAATGCCAGAGGCTTGCCATCAGAGTTGAACTGTGTAGATCAGCTGAACAAGCTGAATGTGGATCCTAGGCTCACATGCTGTACCTTTCTCAGTGTGCTGGAGCCACCCATCACGAAGCCAAATCCTGACTTCAAAGCATCTGCTCCCACAGCTGAAGATCTCAGGTTAGTTCCCCTGCCACACCCTGCCACCTGTGTGCTGGATTTCTCCTCTCTGTCCTATTTTAATCTTATCTTTGTTTCATTTTGTGACTCCAAATTAATTATTGAGTCTTGATAAATGCTTAAGGGAAACTCAGGAACATTTAATAGCAATATTGATGTTTCTCCACCATCTTGACTAGAAGATTTGAGATATTAAAGAATTTTAGAGGGAAGATGAGAGAATTCCTCTGGTTTTCCAGCTTTATATTGGCTCCTGAAAAACTTTCTAAAGATAGTACTAACACTTATTTTTAATGTTATAACCTAGGTATTAATAGACAATCCTTAATTAATTATTGTTTTATAACACTTTACTTAACCAACAAATTATTTTTGATCAAATTACTTAGTGATAATTCTAATTTTGATAAGTTTTGACCATAGTATAGAGTACTTTTTTTGAACTCCCTCTTGGTGTTATCATGTATATACATAGACTTTATGTAGGTGATGCATGCATGTATATGTATTTAATTTCAAATTATTATTTAATAGCTCAGGTTACTTCAAATCTGAGACCCTCAGGTTCCCCACAGACAAAATAAGTAAAGAATAGATTATCTCTAACTCTTTTCTACATCTAAAGCTTTGACTTTACAAAGTCCTAATTAGGCAATTGACTCATTGAATATATAAAACACAATGAATTGAAAATTGAATATTTCATCGCATAATGATAACAAATATGCTTTCCACACTCTTGCTACTTTTGAACACAATGGGAAAAAATTAAAATACCATTTATTCTGAAAAGAAAATAGCACTTGGGGGCAGAGCCAAGATGGTGGCTTGAGAACAGGCTTTTCCAGAAACTCCAAAATCTTTAAAATTATGACTCTAACTAAATTTTCAAGAGACAGAGCCCACAGAAAGATCCAGTGTGGTCAATCTCCAGCCCAAGGTAATCTGGAAGATCATGGGAAATCTCTATTCCATGGTGTTGGAGGGGGAAGTAGTGCAGTTTGAATCAATGTCTTGGAGTGAAAGACCACCAGCCTTCTGTAAACAGCCCACATGGTGCCTGGGTCCCTGGGAGCACTAGCTCCTGGAAGCAGAAATGATTTCCTGACTTGCCAACCCAGGGAACACCAAACACAAATTGGTAGATCAGCATGGAAACCTCTGCAAGATTAAGCACAAAGCCCAGGCCAACTTGGTCCCCAATGAAGCTGAGGCTATCAGCACAGCCCAGACACCAGGAAGTGGAAGCAGGCCCACATGACTGCCCAGCAGGGAGCTGTAAGGAAACTGCTACAAGAGCACTCAGTTCACAGAAGGTAAGGGGGTGGGGAGAGACTGTCTGTGTACAGAACTCTTAAATTTTGTCTATATTCATACCCTTGTCATAATATGGAGCCCCCATTGCCATAGAGCAAGGACCCTCCTCCCAGGTCCAGGGCAGAGGGGTTTGTTTGTGGTCATGCACAAATCAATGCCCAGATCAGAAGAGCAGTCAGAGCCTCTCATAAGAATTTGAAGGAACTGAGTTCCTTGCATACATGTCCCACTAACACTGAAAAGCTCAGGAAACACTCCCAAACCAGGGCATAAGCTAGAGAAATGAGTAAACAGTAAAATGGAACCAGACCATAGAAAATTATTTTGCTTCCATGGAGGATCAAAACACATATTCAGAAGATGACAAAGCCCAAGGTTCTGTATCCACAGCATCCAAGAAAAATAGGAGTTGGGTTCAAATTACAACAGAGCTCAAAAAAGACTTTGAACATCAAATAAGGGAGGTAGAGGAAAAAGTGGGAAGAGAAATGAGAGAGATGCAGGAAAATCATGAAAACCAAGTCAGCAGCTTAGTCAAGGAGATGCAAAGCAATGCTGAAGAAAACACGTTAAAAATGAATTTAGGTCAAATGCAAAAAGCAGTCCACAAAGCTAATGAGGAGAAGAATATCTTAAATAACACAATCAGCCAGCTGGAAAAGAAGAGAAGAAAGCTGTCTGAAGAAAACAACATCTTCAAATGCAGACTGGAGCTAAAGGAAACTGATGACTTTGTGAGGAATCACAAAATGATAAAACAATACAAGAAGAATGAAAAACTAGAAGAAAAAGTAAAATATCTCTTTGAAAAAATATATACAGGAAAGGCAGTTTAAAAATTATTGGGCAACTGGAAAGTCATGATCAAGAAAGGAGCCTTGACTTCATTTTTAAAGTTTTTCTAGAGGAAAATTGCCCTGATATCCTAGAAACCAGTGAGCAAAATATAAATTGAGAGAATCCACTACTCTCTATCACAAAGAGATCCAAAAAATAATCCCCAGGAATATTAAAGCCAAATTCCAGAACTCCCAAGTCAAAGAGAAACTGTTACAAGCAGCCAGAAGGAAGCAATTCAAATATGATGGATCTGCAGTCAAGATTACACAGGATTTAGCAGTATTTACATTAAGGGCTCGTAGGGCTTGGAATATAATAATTCAAGAGGCAAAAGACCTCATAATGGAACCAAAAGTCGACTACTCAGCAAAACTGAACATCCTCTTCCAGGAGAGAATATGGCCTTACAATGAAACAGGGGGGTTTCAAATGTTCCTGTTGAAATGGCCAGAGCTCAACAGAAAGACAAGGCACAAGAGGGAGCTCAATTTGAATGTATAATATATTGTAAAATTGTAATCAGTATGTACTGGGAGAAAGGGAAAGGAGAAGGAGAATAGGAGAATATTCCATGTAAAAGAGTCAAGAAATAATTTTTGCAATGGTATGGAAGGGGGAAAGATGGGGGAAGAAGGAGTCCACATTATCATTGGAAATAATTCAGTGAGGATAAACATACATACTTAATAGGGTATAGAAATCTAGAAGAAAAAGGAGAGAAAGGTAATGGGAGAAAGGGGACAGGAGGAGGGGAAGGGGGATTTAAGTAAGAGTAGAGGGTAAATCATGGGAGAGGATAGTCAGATAATAATAAATTTTCTCTTTGGCTTTTGGCAAGGTTATGGGCTTGGGTAGCATGTCCGCATAGGGGCCCTGTGTCTGGGTGGTTGCTGGGTTTTTTGGATGGGATTGGCTTGCAGTCTCCTGGCCTCAAAGACTGTGCTCTGTCCATTTCACCACTAGGTTGCCCCACAACATATTTTAGAAGAGGGACAGAATGAAAGGAGAGAGAATATATAATAAACGGTAATGGTTGGGAATGGATGGAAGGAATTACAATCAGCTACAGCAGCTATGGAAAAATATGGAAGTACCTTCTCTGATAGACTTATGATAAAGAATGTGATCCACCCCTGAGACAGAGCTGATGGTATCTGAACTCAGAGTGAAACACATTTTTTTTCTCTTTCTTTCACTTTATTTCTCATGAGGATTTTTTTGTGGGGGGAGGGGGAATTATATTTACTACTATTTTAGTAACGTGTAAATAAACAAAAACTGTAATATTAAACAAAGAAAACAGTCTTGACTGTCTTAAGACACAGCAAACTATTGCTGTGAATTCATAGACCAAAATTTTTCCCACCCCAAGTTATCATTCCCTTATAAATAGTAACTTCCCCTTTAATAATGTTTTTTTTTATGGACAAAGGTTTTCTTTATGTCAGTGTATATTTTCTTAAAACTTAAGAAAAATTTATGGCACATCATTAACAGTAATTAAATGATTTATTTTTTCCACTCATTCATTCATTGAAGATGTTAAGATGATAAAAATAAGAATCTAGATAAGAAAATTCATACATTTAAATGTTTATTTACATCAATATATAGTTTTATATATAATTCATAATGATATCATGAAAAAACAGCTTAAAAGTCAAATACCATTAGCTGATCTGATAAAAAAATTAGGAAGGAAAATAGATATATATTATACATAACATGTGATAACATACAATTCAAAATATATATTATTCATAAATATAAAATATGGAATGCTTAAACTAATAATATTAAATAGAAACAGTAAATAATACAGTTTTCAGAAAATACACTTGAAATAATTTCAAAGGAAATAGCAAGGGAAACAAATTTCTGATCCAAATAAATTTACTAGCAAATTCTATTAAAATTTTTAAATTCCTGTTACCTATAGTCTAAAAGGTATTTTGAAAAATATAAAAATAAAATGCCTTATCCAATGCCTTTTTGACTACTTAAACTACGAAGAATAAAGCAAAGAAAGAGACTTGTGGATCAGGGGTAGTCATAAACATTGATTTAAATTTTTAAATAATATCCTAAGAAAGTGACTTCTAAATTGATTGACATCAATCTTTGGAAAGAAAACACTCACTAGCTTCTTCTTTAGAGGATGTAAGTTCCAACATTTTGTAAAGAGAGTTTTTTTTTTATGGTGGGGAGGGTGAATCATCATCATGATATTTTTCCCAAATAACTGATTACATTTAGTCTGGAAAAGAGAATCACATTCAAAAATTCAAAAAAATTTTAGAAGCCTTGAAGTACCAGGAAAAATGTCATGAAGATGAAGAATTAGACTTCTTCTGTATCATCCAGGGAGGTGGTTGGTTCTTGTTTTTTGTTATCAACAAAGACCAAAATGACATCACTATGCTAGAGATGAATTAAAGTGTCTGACTTTGACTGATCAGACCAATACTAGCTCAGAATGCTCTACCACAAGTCAGGCACAAACCTGGGGTGGTTACTCCAAACTTATGTATTTCACTTTTTTTGAGCTGCTTCAATTCTGCCTCTCTGAAGAGGGGATGACATACTAGGTAGTTCTGTGACAATGTTCATGTGCTGCACAATCCATACCAAAATTTTAAGAGAGACACTGCATCACTTCTGATCCCACTATGAGCATTAGTCCCATGTGAATTTTAAGAAGTATACTCCTGGCATTTGAATAATATGACCAGTCCATACTGCACTCTCTGCAGTTATATTTGAATTCTTGGCAGTTTTAACTCCAGAAAGGAACTGAGTGCTTGGTAACTTTTCCTACCCTCAGAATTTTCCTTACAAAATTTAAATGGAAAGAATTCAGTTTCCTAGTATGGTGCTGGTAAATTGTGCAGATATCATAGATATATACAACAGTGAGGTCAGCAAAATGGTTTTGTATACCTTCAGTTTGGTAGTCATTCTAATACCTCTTCTCTCCTACCTTTTACTTTGCAGCCTCTCAAAAACTGAGCTAGCACTGGAAATGTGTGTGTCAACCTTATTATCAATGTACTTCCCTAGACAGGACATGGTCAGGCTAAGTTAACTTATGCACAGTATTCAAAATTTCTCCATTTGCTGGAATCAATGGTTTCACATATGGATGGTGTGCTGCTGAATGATAGATCACCTGTGTATTCTTGTTGATAGACCAAAATTAGTAGCACGGTCAGTAGAGATTTGATTCATAACTTGTTGCATCTCAGTAACAGAGGTGACATTTAGTTCAGGAGTGGATGGAGCTCACAGAAGAAAATTAAGGTTTGACATTAAAGGAACTGAATTTCTTTGCATTTTGAGATATTCAAAAATAGAAAGGAATTCTTTAAAGTATAAGGCCATAACCTTCAATAGGAATTTTTCGAACAAATTCTGAGTTGTTAGTTTATAGATAGGGCATTCTACATGATGTTGTGAATCAGACTTGATTGCCAATATTAAGGAATTTTTAAATTGAAATTCTGACTTTCCATATCCTTTCTTTTCTCTTCTTGCAACTATTTCTTTTTATCTTCAACCTGCTGACATAGAAAAGAAATATTTTTGGACCTTTTCAGAATCCTTTCCCTTCACTATTTACACAGTAAACACTTTTCTGCATTTTCAGGGGCATTTAATATTCCCTTGATAAATAAGAAAATAGAACAATAGTCTTGATTTCTTTTACTTACCATTCCAGTAGGGAAATATCTTCCACTTGGAGCACAGATAATGGTCAATTACATATAGCAGAAATGCAGTCAATAAAACTCACTTTGTGTCACTGAAACATTTATCATGGTACTTATCATGATTCTTGCATTTCTTCCTAAGAAGTGCCATAGAAAAGTAAGCAAGCTTTGAATGATTATGAGTTTTGAGATGTTTCTTTTCTTTCTTTTAATAGAATGCTTTTAACAAGCAAGCTCCTTTACTTTTATATTTTTATTTCTGGAAAATTATTCCTTTATGTGTGTAAAGCATTATCTGTTTCTGTAAGTGTGCTACATTATCTATTCATTATATTTATGTATTAAAACTGCCAAAATCCATCCTAATTCTCTTGACAACTCTTACTGTGTTTATATAGCTGATCAAACTGACTATCCATAATATTTTTGAAGAAAATAGGATAATTTTTTAAATTTAATTTTTTTGCCAATTGTTATATGCAAAAACAAATATCAACATTTACTTCCAAAACCTTGAGTTCCAAATTCTTTCTCTTCCTTTCACCCCACTCATCTCATTGATAAAGCAAGGTACTTGGTGCATATTAAAAATGTTACCATAAAACACATCACTACCATAGTGATGATGTAACTTCCCCCCACAAAGAAAGAGAAATCTCAAAAAATGTAATGTAAAAGAAAAAAGCCCAACAGGGAAATTGCTTCAATATTTTTTCCCAAAGTTGCTATTTCTAACTGTATTTCCCTATATACTATTCCTCCCCACTCTCATTTATTCTGTTCTCTCTCTTCTTTCACCCTCTCTGTTCTCAAAAGTGTGTTATATCTGACTATCCTCTCCCATGATCTTTCCTCTCTTCTATAACCTACATC
This sequence comes from Macrotis lagotis, assembly GCF_037893015.1. Taxonomy (NCBI): domain Eukaryota; kingdom Metazoa; phylum Chordata; class Mammalia; order Peramelemorphia; family Peramelidae; genus Macrotis; species Macrotis lagotis. The sequence continues at coordinate 470,066,809 of NC_133658.1, read as the reverse complement.
CCTCTGTCCCCTTTCTCCCATCTGGTTCCATACCTATTTTCTTCCAGGTAAGATAGATTTCTATAACCAATTACATGTGTATATTATTTCCTATCTGTGCCACTTCTAATGAGAGTAAAGATTCACTCCATGGTCGTCACCTTCCCGATCTTATACTACATTGCAAAAGTTTATCCATGTCTCTTTTATGTGAAATAACTTAGCTCATTCTTCTCTCCTTTCTTTTTCTCCCAGTACATTCCCTTCTTGCCCATTCATTCCATCCTTATAATAAATCATATCTTCAAAGTCAACTCCCTTCTGTGCCTTATGCTCTTTATAATTGCCCAAATAAATGAGAAGGTTCATATGAGTTGTCAGTATTCTCTTCCCATGTAGGAATACAAGCAGTTCAACATCATTGAATAAGTTATATTTTGCCCTTCCTGTCTACCCTCTCTATGTTTCTCCTGTGTCCTGGAGCTGAAAATCAAACTTCTGGTTCAACTTTGGTTATTTCATCAGAAAAGTTTGAAAGTTACCTATTTCACTAAATTTCCACCTTTTCCCCTGAAAAATTATGTTCAGTTTTGCTGGGTAGTTGATGCTTGGTTGTAATTCAAGCTCTTTTGCCTTCTGGAATGCCATATTCCAACACCTGGATACCCTTAATGTAGATGCTGCTAAATTTGTGTTACCCTGACAGGAGCTCCATGATCTGCTTCTATGATATTAGTGTGATTTCCTTCACAGTTTCTTTTTCTTTACTTTTTTTTTAGATTAGACACAAACATTAATTTCTCTGAGCATTAAGCAGCACCATTAAGAAATAGAGACTATTTCAGAATGATATAGAGGAAAGAGAGAAAGAAACAAAGGAAGGTGGAGAGAAACAGATAAAGAGAGAGAGAGAGAGAGAGAGAGAGAGAGAGAGAGAGAGAGAGGAGAAATTTGGAAATTTATGCATTAACAAGGGGAAGGAAATAGAATATACATAGCAAAAGTAGACAAAACCTTAAACTTGCCTGGACACCATTCTATTATTTGATCTCAGAGAAACATCTTTTCACAATGTTATTTTCCTTGAGGGAGGTAACATTTCTTTGAATTTAAGTACCAGGAGGAAAGGGTTAGTACTTGTTTTTTGTTTGTTTGTTTTTCTATCAAATGGTCCTGTTTGAATCTTTTTTCCTTTCTTTTTATTTAAATTTATTTTCATCCATTTGTACATGTATATTTCCAAGTTACCAAGTTTCCCTCCACTCTCCCTTCCAACCCCCCCTCCACTCAGTTGTGAATGATGAAGTTAGCATTTTACATACATATTTTGTTAAACATATTTTCAAATTAGGAGTTTGTGGCATGAGGAATTAGAATTAAGGGAAAGAGATACATAAGACATAATTTTTATAAAGTGCTCTTCAGATTCCATAGGGGTGTTTTTTTTTTGTTTCCTGTGTATTTTGTTTTGTTTTGTTTTTATACCTCTGGTTAGGGATGTCCCTCGTCTGTCAAATACCATTGTCCTAGTTCTCTGGATTGCCAAGAGGGGTCTTCACAGTTTCTTGAAAAATTAAGTCTATGCCAGTTTTTTTTTTGGTTATGACTTTCAGGTAGAGAAATAATTTTTAAATTCTCTCACCTGGATCCATTTTGTAGGGAAGTTATTTTTCCTATGAGATAATTCACATTTCTTCTAGTTATTCTTTCTACTGATTTTTTTTTAGTTTTTCTTTACTTCTCATAAAGTCATCAGTTTCCCTTAGGTCCATTTGAAGGAATTATTTTCTTCAGATAGTATTTGAATGTCCTTTTTCATATGACCAATTTTTTTAAAGGTATTATTCTCAATGGACTTTTGAACTACTGTTTCCTTTAGACATAAACTGATTTTAATATGATATTTTCTTTAGTATTTTTTTGGTATCTCCTTCACCAAGATGCTGACTTGGTTTTCATGGTTTTCCTACATCACTCTCATTTCTCTTTCCAATTTTTCCTCTTCCACTCTTATTTGATTTTCTAAAGTTTTTTGAGCTCTTCCTTAGCCTGAAAAAAAATTCACATTTTTCTTGGAGGTTTATAATATAGAAGTTTTTACTTTGTCATCTTTTAAGAGTGTATTTTGATTCTGCCTAGGACCAAAGTAATTGTCTATGGTTGGATTTTTTCTTTTGTAATTTGCTCATTCTCCCATGACTTAACTTTAACTCTTTTTTAAAGTGGGGATCTATTGCCAGGATGGAGGAGATAATGTCTCGAGCTTTGGAGGGTTTTTGTAGGCATATTCAGAGACACCTCCCCAGGGATATCTATTCTTTCAAGGCCTTATGAGAGTTTCTGATTGCACTTCTTGCTTGTACTCTGGTCTGCGGATGATCACAAGCACTCCTTTCTAACCTGTAATTGTTCATACAGTCCCTGCTCCACTATGGCAGTAAAGCTCCTTTTCTTGATACTGGCATCCAGACTGGATCTGAGAAGGGTCAAAGCAACAAAATCCTGCCTCACAGATAACAAAGAGACTTCTTTAATCTCCGCTGATCTCCTTACCATCAGTGGGCTAAACTCAGGTCCTCTTTACCGCTCCACATAGCTACCCTAGAATCATTCTTTAGGGAAAGAATAAAGTTTACCCATTTCAAATTAAATTATTTTACACTAAAATACAAAAGATCCATTCAGAATTAAGTGTTTTACATTAAAACTAAGACAAATATGTCAAATTCCTATTCAGAAAAACTAAATAAATAATATTTTAATCCTTTTTGATTTCTTGGTTATGGTTTCTGAGTTGTTTAATGAATTTCTGAATTTTTTAGTTACATACACACAATTTTATGAATATATATGTACACAAATAAATATAAGAACAATTTAAAAGAAGCTGAATTAAAAGTAAAAATCTAAGAATACTTTGGAGGGATTCCATTAAGAGTAGTATGTATGTAATGTAAGAGAACTAGATTTGGCGGTAGAAGAATTTATAGGAATTAAAATTTACATGTGATATTAGTTTTGTGAACTTAGGAACTTCTCTTAATTATCTAAAAATGAAGAGGTTGAACCTAGTAGACTATTTTAACTCTAAATTTAAGGACTTATTCTTTCCTTAGTATTCCAAAAATTACCTGATAAATGAGAAACAGTTTGTTTTCAAATGAGAAATTTTCAGATGTTAAAGATAGGTCCATTATCCATATCCAGAGGAAGAAAAACAGAAGAAAGTAAAACAAAACAAAAACCCCCCCACAGAATCAAAATGAGCATTACATTCACTTCTTTAAAATTTATCTTCTATATCTTTCCCATCTTATGGAATTCTTGCATTTCCCTTAATCCTAATTCCTCATGCTAAAAAACGACCTCTGTATAAACATGCTAAACGTGAATATGTGTGTATGTAATATATGATTGTTCCAAGCTGAGGAGAAGAAGGTAGGAAGGGAGGGTGGAAGAAAATCATGTAACTTAAAAATATATATATGTATGTGGATGAATGTTGAAAACCTTTTATGACATGTAATTGGAAAAATAAAGTAAAATATTTTAAAATAAAGAAGTGCATTTAGATAAATTATTTTATGTTTTAATATGAAAATAATTTCTAATATTTGGTTTAGCATCTAAGTTTTTAAAAATCATTATCTCACTGGATCCTCAAAACTATGTAAAATGAATTTTAATTCTTATTACTTCCACTTTACAGGAGGTAACTAATAATGTTGAGATACAAAGTGACTTGATGTAGTTTATATAACCAGTTAGTGACAGAAGAAAGATATTTTCAGTAGTCTCATCACATATATCTAAATCTATCAATTACACTGTAATCAACATTTATAAAGTATTTATTGAGTATCAAGGAGAGAAATGTAAAGAGAAGAGGGCGGAATGATGGCCATTAGAGTACTTACAGTCTATATTCAGAAATAATAAAGTTTTATTGACTGGGGAGATATGTACTCATTTAAGGATATTTAAAACATACAATTGCAGATGTATATGATTTTATTTTAACAGGAAAATTCAGGAAATTGTAGGAATAATTAGTGACCTTAGTCAGAAGGAAAAGAGCTGAATTCTAAAGGAAAAGGTAAAGAAGTTGTAAATTACAGAGGTGAAAGACAGTCAAAGATATTCAAAGATGGAAGATTAATTGTTCCTTAGCATAACAAATTTTTTTGCTGAAAATGAGGTGAACAAATTTCGAAGGGTGTTAAATTACAGATGCTTGTCACTGCTCCTGGAGTATTTTAAATAAGAAAGTGACATTGACATATTTGCACTTTAGGAAAAAGTATTTTAACTACTAACTAGGGAATTATTTGAAGAGCAATGAATGTATCCTGAGACAGGAAGATCAATTAAGTGATGCTTGTGATGGTTCTGGTGAGAGAGAATGAGGTACTACAAAAACTTTCATCACTGTCCAAAGACAATTCCAAAGTAAATATTTCTAAATGTGGTCCATATACCAATTATTGCTTAATAACTCAAATAATTAATTGGTCTCATTGGCCATACACAAATGCTTAGTTATGTCTTCTCTAGATTAACAATCTTCTTTGATTTTTGTTCAATTTGGGTTTGTGAGAATGCAAATAATTCTAGAGAATTCTATTTGACAAAGTGTCAAATAAATTTTTCCTAATATATTTTATTTTAATAAATGCTTCTAATTTCAAATAAAACAGGTTAGCATTCTTTTCTTTATATTTTGCATTCCAAATTCTCTATCTCCTTATTGCCCTTCTCCTCTTCTTGAGAAGACAAGCAATTTGATGCATGTATTATACATTTTGAAGTCTGATAAAACATTTATAATGACCTATAATGTTCTTCTGTAACATTGTAGTTACATTACAATAGAGAAGATACAAAAACTAAACCCATGAAAAATAAAGTAAAACAAGTAAATCTTGTTCTGCATTTAGATCACAATATTTTTTTTTCTGGAGTTGAATCAAGAATTCTACAGAATTGTCTTAGATTATTATATTCATCAGAATAGCTAAGTAATTAAAAATAGAGCATTGAGCAACTTTGTTGTTACTTTGTTCAGTTTTCACTTGTTCACTTTGTATCAGTTCGTATAATCCTACCAGATTTTCAGACAGCATTGAGCTCATTATTTCTCATAATACAATAGCATTCTTTCATAACTATTCACCCAGTTCTGGACTGATGACTATCCCCTTAATTTACAAATCATTGCTTCCATTTAGATAATATTCTTATTTCTTTGATCTCATTGGAATACAAACACTTATTTCCACATTAGTTATACTGTGAAAAAAGAGTCATAACAAAAATTGAAATACCAGAAGAAGGGGGAAAAACAAATTTTAAAAATATAATTATAATTATGATTGATTCACATTTAGAGTCCACAGTTTTCTCTGGATGTAGATACATTTTCCATTGCAGGTTTTTAGAATTGTCTTTAATTTCTATATTGTTGAGAAAAGCTAAGTCCATCATGGGTCTTAACATCGCATTGGAAAAATTGATAATAACATAACATTACTGTTAAGGTACAGTTTGTTCACCTGCTTATGCTCACTTCACTCAGCATCATATAAGGTTTTTCCAGGTTTTTCTGAAATCTGTCTGCTCATCATTTCTTAAAGACAAATGATATTCCATTATATTCATAAACGAAAACTTGTTCCATCATTCCCCAGCTGTTGGACATCTCAATTTCCAAATCTCTGCTATCAAAGAAAGAACTGCTATGAATATTCATGTACATATAGGCTTTTTTTCACTTTGTGTGAGTTCCTTGTGATGAGACTTAGTAGTACTATTGATGGATTAAAGAATTTGTACAGTATTATAACCCATTGGGTATGGCTCTAAATTGCTCTCTGGCATGGATGAATCAGTTCACAATTTCACTGATAGTGCCCCAGTTTTCCCATATCACTTACATTCATAATTTTCCATTTCTGTCATATTAGTCAATCTGATGGGTGGGAAGTGATACTTTAGAGTTGTTTTAACTTGCATTTCTCTAATCAATAGTAATTTAGAGTTTATTTTCATACAACTGGAGAGATTTTTAAATTTGTTAGAAACATTAGTTGCTAAAAGTATTTGACAACTTTCTCTTGTCCTTTTAATCTTGGCTGTATTTGTTTTATGCAAAAAAAGTTTCAATTTAGTGTGATCGAAATTATCCCTTTTGCATTTCATAATGTTTTTGATTTCTTCTTTTGTCATGAATGATCCTTTTCTCCTTTGATCTGACAGGTAGATTATTCCTTGCCTTTCTACTTGGCTTATGGTATCATCATTTATGTCTACATTATATATTCATTTTGAACTCTTCTTGGTCTAGATTGTGAGATGTTATTGATCTATGCTTTGGTTCTGCCAGAAATTTTTTTGAGATTACTATCAGCTTTGTTAAATAGCACGTTTTTATCTCAGAAACTCATGCCTGGGTTCATCAAACAGCATATTAATGTGATCATTTACTGCTCTGCCTTGTGAACCTAACCTATTCCACTGATTATCGTAAGCCTTTTCTTATTTTTCCAAATAGTTTATATAGTATTAGATTTAATTATTCTTTAAATGTTTGGTAGAATTCACTTGAGGGTTGTGAGCAGGGGAAGGGATGGTGATGTTAAAGTGATATGATAGTGGCTGTATCAGAGATGTCAGCACAGCTTGAGCATCCTGTGGCCAGTCGGGCCATAAGAAGTTTCCACCTAGCTGAAGTTATAAAGTATCCATCACACCATGGATGAAAGGAAAAAAGTGAGTCATTTATTTGAATACCACCCTATCACCAAAAGGGCCTTCTTGGTTCTGGAAACAACAATATGTCATCTGACAGAATCCAAGGAACACTAAAAAGGAAATCTCTTTGTTAAATGGGGTTAGCCTTGTAAAAGGCAATATGATTGGATTAGGGACCTTTGTTTCTCCAAAAGTGGCCCTGTCTGCAAAGCCTCCTATGAACTGTCACTTGTGGTGTGGGACATTAGGGGCATCTTCTCTGTTATTGGTGCCCTCTGTTATGCAGAACTAGCAACTACAATCATCAAATCTGAAACAAGCTATGCTTTCATTCTCTATTTATTTGGAGGCTTCATCATCCTTGATTCACATCTTTGATCTCCTAGGTCAGACTTTGAATTTGGTCAGAACAAAGGTGTTTTGAGAACCTGGAACATCACCACTTCACTTCCCCTGTTCCTTCTCCTCCTGCCCCAGAACTTTTGTCCTCAACTCCTTTCTACCCCATCCCACTTGAAGATCATTTCTAATTAATCCAAATTAAATATACCCTATTAGTGGTCTCCAAGTGTTGGGGGCTAAGGCCAATTTTTTTTTCATTTGGGGAGGGAGTGAAGGGTGGAATGGCAACATATTATAAGTTTTGGGACAACATTGTTCTGACCAAATCCAAGCTTTTTGAGTTAGGAGATTGGAGATATGATTCATTTCTTCTACATGACTCTTATTTATTATTGTCTCTGGTGGTAGGGGAGAGAATTATATGCATTACTTTTATTGGGATTATTTATCTGATTAATTGGTCTGGAATTGAAAGATCAGATGTTCATCTGTTCAAAGGCTCTGTTAGGTTGAGAGCATTGATGATTTCCCACATATCACAACTGATTTCTGTTTAATTTCTGATTTCTGTTGCAGTTGAATAGTTTCCTCTGGAAGGGTCAGAGTCTAACAGTTGGGATCTTGGTTAGTCCAGCACTTTGCATTGGTGGTGTTCTCAGTTGCTTTTCAGTAAAAGTGTTCACTGTATAGTTTCTCACAGGCCTCTACTTATAATATATTTGTACACATAGATATGTACAATATTCACATGTTCACAAGTGCACATGTTGCAAGCTCTGGCTAATGTTTTAGCAGGGGAAAAAAAGATTAGCAAATTCATGAGTGAGGGTTCATACCCTTTTTTGTGAGGAGTAGCTAAAAAGTCCCTATGTCTTTTAGACATTGGCACATGAAAATGTTGATCTTGGACCCTGATATGAAAATTCAAAAAAGGTTTATTGATAATTTCTTTGGCAACTTAAAGAAAACAAATGTGTTTAATCCTGACAATTCTAAATCAGCCCTGAGTCAAGAATTATCTAATTCTTTTCTGATAAACACAGCTATTAGCTCCTTTGTCATGTACATTATCACATGATGTGATAGTGATTTTAGTTTTCTGAAAACTTTAGCCTTGCAACTCCCCCAGACAGCTCTGGTATTCTCACATTGACCTGTGACTGCATAGCCAGGATTTTTAAACTTCACAAGCATGATTGCCTTAACATGTGTCCAATATGGGAAACACACTTCCCTCTTCTCTTACCCTGACTTCCAGGTAGGCAACAGTAGGGGATTTTCCCCAAATTTCAATGGGCTGAGATCTCTCAGTAGTCCAATTTGTTCACTTGTGGAAGGTTTAATTTATTATTTTTTTTTGAATATCAAATTTCTTTGGAAAAAGATGAATGACTTTTAAAAGCAGTATGGACTTTCGTAAAGTCCTTCAAAATGCCTTCCCAACTTTGAAAGAAGTTTCCTTCCCCTGTGCACTTATTTCTTAGACATTGTCATCCATGCTTCTTGTTGATTATGCAAACAATAATGACACGCAGGGGACAAAGGGAGAAAAGTTTGACCAAGTGCACATAATGGTGTCAAAGACTAGAAGTTTTGGTGATAGTTGTGTATCTTTGCCCTATATGTGTTCTTTTAAGTGCGACTTGATTGCATTTAACTACAGTGATGTCAGATACTGGACAGAATGTTCTGCCTTGAAGGTCAGGCAATGCTCACCCTAGGACCAGAGATGATCAGGGATACTAATATCTCACTAATTTAAATCAAGCCTTGCACTTTTCCCCTCATAATCAATAAATAATAAAAGATGAGAAGAAAAGAAAAAAGAATTCACTTTTGAATGCAGCTGACCCTGCAGATTATTCAATTTATCTTTCTTTAAAGGGGTTAATGAATATTTTATTTCCTCATGGTAATTCGGTTAATTTATATTTTTTGTAAATATTCAGTATTTAACTTAGATTTTCAGTTATATTTCCACAAAATACGCATATTTGCATAAAATAGTTCTGGATTATTGTTTTAATTTCCTCTTCAATGTTGGTGAATTTAACCTTTTCATTTTTGATACTGTTGGTTTGGTTTTCTTCCTTTTTTTATCAAATTAATTCAAGACCTATCTATTTTTGAATTTTTTCCTTCATAGTTTTTCTCTCTTAGATAGAAAAGAACTTACTTCTGACTAGTTACTTTCAATTATATAATATCTCCTTTAATTTTCAGCATTTCAAGTTTGTATTTTATTGTGGATTTTCATTTGTTCTTGTTCAAGCATTTTTAGTTATACGAGCAATTCATTAAATTCTTCTTTCTTGAAGCTATTCATCTATGCATATAGAGATGTAAAATTTCTCCTAAAAAAATTGCTTTGGCAGCATTACATAATTTTTGCTATTTTTCTCACACTGTTGTCATCCATGTCCATTTTATTTTTTATTTTTTTATTTTTTATTATTTTTTTTATTTTTAATTTTTATTAAAGATATTATTTGAGTTTTATAGTTTTCCCCAATCTTGCTTCCCTCCCCCCACCCCCACCCCACAGATAGCACTCTGTCAGTCTTTACTTTGTTTCCATGTTGTACCTCGATCCAAATTGGGTGTGATGAGAGAGAAATCATATCCTTAAAGAGAACAGAATTCTCAGAGTTAACCAGATCAAACCATAAGACATCCGGGTTTTTTTTTTTCCAAATTAAAGGGAATAGTCCTTGTACTTTGTTCAAACTCCACAGCTCCTTATCTGGATACAGATGGTACTCTCCTTTTGCAGACAGACAAAAATTTTTCCCAATTGTTGAGCTGATGGAATGAGCAAGTCCTTCAAGGTTGAACATCACTCCCATGTTGCTGTTAGGGTGTACAGTGTTTTTCTGGTTCTGCTCATCTCACTCAGCATCAGTTCATGCAAATCCCTCCAGGTTTCCCTGAAATCCCATCCCTCCTGGTTTCTAATAGAACAATAGTGTTCCATGACATACATATACCACAGTTTGCTAAACCAATCCCCAATTGAAGGACATTTACTGGATTTCCAATTCTTTGCCACCACAAACAGGGCTCCTATAAATATTTTTGTACAAGTAATGTTTTTACCCTTTTTCCTCATCTCTTCAGTGTATAGACCCAGTAGTGGTATTGCTGAGTCAAAGGGTATGCACATTTTTGTTGCCCTTTGGGCATAGTTCCAAATAGCTCTCCAGAAGGGTTGGATGAGTTCACAGCTCCACCAACAGTATAATAGTGTCCCAGATTTCCCACATCCCTTCCAACAATGACCATTAACCATCCTGGTCATACTGGCCAATCTGAGAGGTGTGAGGTGGTAACTGAGCGAAACTTTAATTTGCATTTCTCTAATAATTAATGATTTAGAACATTTTTTCATATGGCTATGGATTGCTTTGATCTCCTCATCTGTAAATTGCCTTTGCATATCCTTTCACCATTTGTCAATTGGGGAATGGCTTTTTTGTTTTACAAATAAGACTCAGTTCTCTGTATATTTTAGAAAGGAGTCCTTTGTCAGAATCATTAGTTGTAAAGATTGTTTCCCAATTTACTACTTTTCTTTTGATCTTGATTACATTGGTTTTTATCTGTGCAAAAACTTTTTAATTTAATGTAATCAAAATCATCTAATTGTTTTTTAGTGATGTTCTCCACCTCTTCTTTAGTCATAACCTGTTCCCCTTTCCATAGATCTAACAGGTAGACTAGTCCTTGATCTTCTAATTTGCTTATAGTATTGTTTTTTATGTCTATGCCCTGTAACCATTTGGATCTTATCTTGGAAAAGGGTGTGAGGTGTTGGTCTAATCTAAGTTTCTTCCATACTAACTTCCAATTATCCCAGCAGTTTTTACCAAAGAGGGAGTTTTTATCCCTGTGGCCTAACTCTTTGGGTTTATCAAATATCAGATCACTATAATCCTCTCCTTCTTTTACACCTAGTCTATTCCACTGGTCCACCACTCTTTTTTTTAGCCAATACCAAACAGCTTTGATGACTGATGCTTTATAATATAATTTTAGATTGGGTAGTGCTAAGCCACCTTCATTTGTATTTTGTTTTCATTAAGCTCCTGGCAATTCTTCACTTTTTATTCCTCTATATGAATTTACTTACAATTTTTTCTAGCTCATTAAAGTAATTTTTTGGAATTTTGATTGGTAGGGTACTAAACAGATAGTTTAGTTTTGGTAGAATTGTCATTTTTATTATATTAGCTCTACCTATCCATGAGCAGTTGATATTTGCCCAGTTATTTAAATCTGATTTAATTTGTGTGAGAAGTGTTTTATAATTGTTTTCAAAAAGATTCTGAGTCTGTCTTGGCAAATAGACTCCTAAGTATTTTACACTGTGAGGTTACTTTGAATGGAATTTCTCTTTCTAGCTCTTCTTGCAGTTTCTTGCTAGTCATATATAGGAAAGTTGAGGATTTATGGGGGTTTATTTTATAACCTGCAACTTTGCTAAAATTGCTAATTGTTTCCAGTTAGTTTTTTAGATGATTTCATGGGATTCTCTAGGTAGACCATCATGTCATCTGCGAATAGTGAGAGGTTGGCTCTTCCTTCCCAATTCTAATTCCTTTAATTTATTTTTCTTCTCTATTTGCTGATTCTAACATTTCTAGTACAATATTGAATAGTATTGGTGATAATGGGCACCCTTGTTTAACCCCTGATCTTTTTGGGAATGCCTCTAGCCTCTCCCCATTGAGTATAATGCTTGTTGATGGTTTCAGATATATACTGCTAAGTATTTTAAGGAACAGTCCATTTATTCCTACACTCTCTAGTGTTTTTAATAGGAATGGATGCTGTATTTTGTCAAAAGCTTTTTCAGCATCTATTGATATGATCATATGGTTTCTGATAGGTTTGTTATTGATATAATTGAGTATACTAACAGTTTTCCTAATATTGAACCAACCCTGCATTCCTGGAATAAATCCTACTTGATCATAATGTATTATCTTAGTGATGACTTGTTGGAGTCATTTTCCTAAGATTTTATTTAGGATTTTTTCATCTATATTCATCAGGGAAATAGGTCTATAATTTTCTTTCTCTGTTTTAACTCTTCCTGGTTTAGGTAAAAGTACCATAATGGTTTCATAGAAAGAGTTAGGCAGAGTTCCATCTTTCCCTATCTTTCCAAAGAGTTTATATAGGATTGGAACCAATTGTTCTTTAAATGTTTGGTAGAATTCACTTGTGAATCCATCAGGCCCTGGAGATTTTTTTAGGGAGTTCAATAATGGTTTGTTGAATTTCGTTTTCTGAGATAGGGTTGTTAAGGTATTTAATCTCTTCTTCATTTAACCTGGGCAACTTATATTTTTGTAAATATTCATCCATTTCACTTAGATTATCAAATTTATTGGCATAAAGTTGGGCAAAAAAATTTCAAATTATTACTTTAATTTCCTCCTCATTGGTGGTGAGTTCACCTTTTTCATTTATAATACAAGCAATTTGGCTTTCTTCTTCCTTTTTTTTTAATCAAATTGACCAGAGGTTTATCAATTTTATTGGTTTTTGCATAATACCAACTTTTGGTTTAATTTATTAAATCAAATTTTTTTGCTTTCAATTTCATTAATTTCTCCTTTCATTTTAAAAATTTCTAATTTGGTATTTGATTGGGGATTTTTGATTTGTTCTTTCTCTAATTTTTTTTAGTTGCATGTTTAGTTCATTGATTTCCTCTTTCTCCAATTTATTCATATAAGCATTTAGAGCTATAATATATCCCCTGAGAGTTGCTTTGAATGAATCCCATAGGTTTAGATATGTTGTTTCATTATTATCATTATCTAGGATAAAATGGTTAATTCTTTGTATAATTTGCTTTTTGGTCCACTCATTTTTTAAGATGAGGTTATTCAGTTTCCAATTTTCTCTGGGTCTATATCTCCTTTGCCCCGTATTGCATATGACTTTTATTGCATTGTGCTCTAAGAAAGATGTATTCACTATTTCTGCCTTTCCGCAGTTGATCATTAGGTTTTTATGTACTAGTACATGGTCAATTTTGTATAAGTTCCATGTACTGCAGAGAAAAAGGTATATTCCTTCCTGTCCCCATTCAGTTTCCTCCATAAGTCTACCATATCTAATTTTTCAAACAATCTATTTACCTCCCTAATTTCTTTCTTGTTTGTTTTATGATTTGATTTATCTAGATCTGATAGCGGGAGGTTGAGGTCTCCTACTCGTAGAGTTTTGCTGTCTATGTCTTCCCGTAATTCTTTCAGCTTCTCCTCTAAGAATTTGAGTGCTGTCCCACTGGGTGCATACATATTCAATATTGAAATGACTTTATTGTCTATGGTACCTTTTAGGAGGATAAAGTTTCCTTCCTTATCTCTTTTAACGCTATGTATTTTTGCTGCTGCTTTGTATGAGATAAGGATTGCTACCCCTGCTTTTTTTTTTACTTCAGCTGAAGCAAAATATATTTTGCTTCAACCTTTTACCTTTACTCTATATGTATCTCTCTGCTTCAAATTAGTTTCTTGTAAGCAGCATATTGTAGGTTTCTGGTTTTTAATCCACTCTGTTATTTGCTTACGTTTTAAGGGAGAGTTCATCCCATTCACATTCAAGGTTATGATTACTAATTCTTTATTGCCCTCTGTGCTATCTTCCTTTTGTTTGTATTTTTCCCACTTTCCCCCCTTTTGTCCATATTCCCCAGTATTTTGTTTTTGAATACCACCCCCTTCATTGTGTTTGCCCTCCTATATCATACCCTCCCCTTTCTTTTCCCTTTCTCTGTTCCCTTCCCTTCCTTTTGTTATTTCCCCTTATTTCCTCCTCTCCCCTTCCCTTTCTCTGTCCACCCTCCCCTTTTTCCCCTTTTACTTCTTGAAAGGTTAGATGTATTATAAGTTAACTGAGTATGTGTAGGTTGACTTTAAGCCAAGTCTAATGAGAAGAAGATTCAGGTGTTTCTCCTCTACTCTCTTCTTCCCCTCTATTACCATAGGTGTTTTGTACCTCTTAGTGTAATGAGATTTGTCCCATTCAATCCCCTCCCTCCTCCCGTCTCTTTCCTGTCCGCCTTTTTAGGGAGGTAGTGTATTTTTTTTAGATCATTCTATCTAAGTCATAGAAAATTCTGAGTGTCTGTCCCTTCTAGTTCAGTATATTCTGTTGAATAGAGTCAAAATTCCTGAGAGTTATTAGAGTCTTTCTTCCCAGTGGAGTTAAAGCCAGTTACATCCCATTAGATATCAGTCTCATGGATAGGTCATGGATGTCCATCATTTCTGGCTAGGTATATTCTCTCTGTTAGAGTTACATTTCTCAGGATTTATGAGAGTCTCTACCCCGCTCATGCTGGGATATAGGCAGTTTCAACTTGCTGGGTTGCATTTTTTTCCTTTTAGCACCCCCCCCCCTTTTTTTACCTTTTCATGTGTCTCTTGAACCTCCTGTTTGATAACCAAATTTTCTGTTTAGCTCTGGTCTTTTCATCAGAAATTTTTGGAATTCTTTCATTTCGTTAAATGTCCAGCTTTTTCCCTGGAAGAGAAGGCTCAGCTTTGCAGGGAAGTAGATTCTTGGCTGCATTCCAAGCTCCCATGCTCTTTGAAATATCTCATTCCAGGCCCTTCAATCCCTTAAAGTTGATGCAGCCAGGTCCTGCGTGATCCTTACTATGGCTCCTTGATATTTACATTGTTTCTTTCTGGCTGCTTGCAGGGTTTTCTCTTTTATCTGATAGTTCTGGAGTTTGGCCACAACATTCCTTGGTGTTTTCATTTTAGGATCTTTTTCTGGTGGGGATCAATGTACTCTTTCAATAACTACTTTGCCCTCCGATTTGATGATGGCAGGGAATTTTTCTATCACTAGATCCTGTAATATTAAGTCCAGGCTTTTTTTCTCTTCAATGTTTTCAGGAAGTCCTATAATTTTCAGGTTTCCCCTCAGCGATCTATTCTCGAGGTCAATGGTTTTGTTGATGAGGTATTTCACATTTGCTTCTATTTTTTCTATTTTTTGATTTTGTGTAACTGACTCTTGCTGTCTCGTGGAGTCATTAGTTTCTGTATACTCCATTATTTTTTGGGGGGAGGAGTTTTCTTCATTAATCTTTTCCAATTGGTCAGTTCTACTTTTGAAAGAGCTTTCCATTTGCCCAATTGAAGTTTTGAGAGAATTAATTTCATTTTGCATTTGCTCATTTGAGGATCTGAGAGAATTATTCTCATTTTGTAATTGTCCAATTGATGATCTGAGAGATTTATTCTCCTTTTGTGTTTGTCCAATTCTACTTTCTAAGGTTTTGTTTTTTTGTTGCAAGGTATTAATTGTCTCCCCCAAATTTTCCAGTTGATTTTTAAACTCCTTCCTTATTTCTTCAAGGAAGTTTTTCTGTGCTGGAGACCAGATTGTATTCTCCTCAGATGTTCCAGCTCTCTCTGAGTTGGGGTCTTTCCCTTCCAGGAATTTTTCTATGGATCCACCTTTCCGCTGAACCTTCTTCATTATGCTAAGACCTTGAGTTGAGTGGGGCTGGTTCCCCTGGGCTTGGGATCTCTAAAGGCTTTACTGAGTGCAGTTTCTCTGGCTGGCCAGTAGGAGGTGCTGGTTGCCCTGTCTGGCGTGTCTGTGACCTTGGTTGCAGGCCTTCTCCCTTTTCTTGAGGGAGGGCATTGGAGCTATTGAATTCTTTTGCCTTCAATCAATGGCGGGCTTTACCCTGGCCTGAGGTGATTCCTCAGCTGGGCTGGTTCTTTTGCTCACACACCTGGGCCTGAGGCAGAAGTAATTTGCATTTTTTGGGAGGAGGCCTCAGTGCAATTGAGGCGTGGCCTCAGAGTTTCTCAGACCTGAGGAGCCCAGGGATGGTGTCCGCAGCTGTCCTGCACCAGACCTCTCCCCGTAGTCCCTTCCCCAAGCTCCAGGGGGACAGCACCAACACCAGCACCTCTGCTTCCCCGCGGACCCAAACCCCCTTCATCCAGCCCCACCACTGATCCAGCAGGTCCGGCTCTGGGGCCCTCAGACTCCTGGTTGCGATTCAGCTGTTGATCTGGCTGATCTTCCCTGGGAGCTCAGACTCACCTACGGGTACTCAGCCAAGGCTGCTGAGGGAGACAAATCCTGAGGTAGATTTTGCCCTCCTGGCTTTTCTTTCTGCATTTCCTGGTTTGGATTTCTTTTAAGAGGTTTGTTTCATGTGATAGAAGGGGAAGAGATCAGGAGACTTTAGAACTGTGCCTGTCTTCTCTCCGCCATCTTGGCCAGAAGTCCCATCCATGTCCATTTTATAGGAAAATTCTACCCTTTTATTATGTCTTGCTTTTATTTTTTTATATTATCACATCATAGTCAACTTATAGCCTTACTCTCTATCTAATTCTACTGCACTCAATTGCCCTCATAGACATGCAGATCTCAAGATTTGCAAGTATTATCTTCGTATGTAGGGATGTGAACAGATTAGTTTTATTCACTAATATGATTTTATTTCTATTTACATTTTTGTGCATCTTTTTACTTTTATATTTGAAGATCAAATTTTCTGCTCAGTTCTAATATTTTTATAGGGAAAGTTTGAACATTCCCAACTTAATTGAATGTCCATCTTTTGCCTTCAAAGGATATGTTGAATTGTGCTGGGTAGTTAGCGCTTGGTTGTATTCCTAATTCCTTTTGACTCCAGAATATCATATTTCAGCCACATGGATGATTTAATATTGAAAACAGTAAGTTCTATCTAATCATGAGTGTGGTTCCTTGGAATCTGAATTGTTTCTTTTTGGTTGCTTGCAGCATTTTATTTCTGAAATTTGACTACATTGTTGCTTGAGGTTTTATCTTGAGTTCTTTTTTTAAGAGTGACGGATTTTGAAGGCTGCTTTACCCTCTCCTTCTAAGATAATAGAGCTATTTTCCTTGATAATTTCTAGAACAAAATTGTCTGGATTATTTTTCTGATTATGCTTTTTAAGTAGACCAATAATCTCTCCAGGATTTATTTTCCAGATTGACCATTTTTCCTATTAATTATTTCTATTCTTCCAGTCTTTTGATTTTGTTTGATGGATTCTTGTTGCATTATAGCATCTTTAGTTTCTTCATGACAAATTCTAATTTTTAAGTATTTATTTTCTTTTGTTAGTGTTGTATCCCATTTTCTACTTGCCTAATTCCAAGGTACTTGTTTTTGCATGTCCAATTTTCATAGTTCACCAGCATGACTCTCAATTCTTTCTCCAATTTTTCTTCTACATCTCTTATATGGTTCTCAAAATCACTTTTTAATCTTTGCATGAGAATTTTTTGTATTTGCTACCTATTCTTTGCCCCCTTTGAGGCTTCACCTGTTATTATTTTGTTACTTGTTTCCTCTACTTAAAGATATTTTGTATTTTGTTATTAATTTCCCATAATAGCTTTCTATGTTTATAATTTTTTTTTTAATTTTTATGCTCATTTTAAAATTTTAGCTCTTCTCCTGGGAACAGAGGGCATAATCTCAAGCTTTTTGTGCTGTGAGTCAGGGGTCAAATCTTTGCTTTTCTTTTTTTTAAATTTTATTTACTTGGGGCTGCTAGGTGGTGCAGTGAATAGAGCACTGGCCCTGGAGTCAAGAGTACCCAAGTTCAAATCTGACCTCAGACACTTAATATTTACCTAGATGTGTGGCCTTGAGCAAGCCACTTAACCCCATTTGGCTTACAAAAACCTAAAGTCATTCATTTATTCATTTATTTACTTGTTTGTTTGTCTGTCTGTCTGTCTATCTATCTATCTATCTATCTATCTATCTATCTATCTATCTAAGACAATGGGCTTCTATTCCCTTCCATACCATATTAACTATAAGTGAATCACTCAGTCCTCTTCCATTCTTGTTTGGAACTCTAATTTTTAATTTTTATGGGCGAGAATTTTATTTGGGAATTCAGTTTTAACTTTGTATATTGTATAGGTAATTGTTAAGTGTCTGAAACCAGATTAAAATGCAGGTCCTTCTGACTTCTGGGCTTTATCCACTGTAATACCTAGGTGCCCTAATCACTTGCTTTCTGTATTAGCACCATAAGTAGTAGATGTTTGTTCTCTGCATTGGAGTAGCCTGAAACCATTCTCATATGTTATACCAGCAGTCTGGGATTTTTAGTATGTCTTCTTCATTGGCAGTGAAGCATTCAATTCTGGGCTACTTTGCTGAGACAGAATTCACGGATCTATAAAAACATCCAGTCAAAAAAACCTTCAAAAAATCACTGTTTTGATTACTGATCTGATCTGTGCTATTGCTAAGAGGCTTCAATTAAACCTACTCCAGCTCTTTTCTATTTTTATTATCTCCTTGAATAACTTCTTTCAATATTTCAAATAAATAATCATTCTTTTTAATTAAAATAATAAAATTTAATCTCTATCAAAAATAATATTGTATCTACTTGTATTGTATTTGCAAGTCATGGTTAAATAACCCCTCCCTTTCATATCATATTAGCCATAAGTGAAACACTGCAATTTTTGTTTGGAACTCCAGTTCTTACTTTTTTATGATGAGAACTTTTTGGGGGAATTCAGTTTTAACTTTGTATATATATATATATATGTATATATATGTGTGTGTGTGTGTGTGTGTGTATATGTGTGTGTGTGTGATTTTTTTTAAAAAGTCAATTTTTTTTAAAAGGGCTACTTTAATGCTTCAGCAGTTGAGTCTGTTCTTTTTCCTCTTCATTCTACCTGTCCTCCCTTTTATCTTTCCTTCCATTATCCTTCTTTTTTATCCTTTCCCATTTACACAACAAATATGATACTGTCCTAGAAAACAAAGTTTTCTTAAAGATACTATGGAGGATTTGAAATAAAATAAAGGGAAATTACAACTTTCAATACATTTTTCATCTAATAATAAAGATAAAGTGCACTATAATAACATAAAATATAACAAAACTGCATGAAATATTGCAACAATGTAATAGAATACACAGGAAAAATTTCATTTTGTAGTAATATCTCTTAAAAATATGAGTTAGATGGTCTATATAAGCAGAACATAGAAGAGTAAATATTTTCCTACTTTAAGAAATAGCAAGGGATAATATTCTTTTTGTTAAATTTTCTTTGTACTTAAGATAAAGAACAGCCTTGTTAAATCCAAAATTGACTTGGGGTAAGCATATAAAGAATTACACTTATCAAAAAATAATTATACTTCTCAAAAAATTAGAGAGAATAAACATAATACATAAGAATACTTTTAAAAATTGAAGAGGGTAAGCTTTGTTCTGCATTTATACTCTACAGTTCCTTTTCTAGATATGGATGTTATTTTTCCATCACAACTCTTTTAGAATTTTCTTTGATTATTGTAACTGCTGAAGTGAGCATGTTCATCATAGCTGATCATCATCCAATGTTGCTGTTATTGTACACAATGTTCTTATGATTCTGCTGGCTTCACTCAACAGATATGGTTCTGATAATGGTCTCATTTCTAAAAATACATAGAGAACTGACTCAAATTTGCAAAGATAGAAGTCATTCTCCAATTTATAAATGGTCAAAAGATACAAATTGGCAATTTTCAAATGAATAAATTAAAGTTATCTATAGTCATATGAAAGGCTTTAAGTTATTACTGCTCAGATAAATTCAAATAAAAATAGCTATGATGCATTCCACAACTGCCAGACTGGCCAAAAAAAAAATGATTAATCTTGGAGGTGATGTGGGAAAATTGGGACACTCATACACTGTTGGTAGAGTTGTGAAATGATCTAACCATTCTATAGAGTTACTTGCAACTTTGCATAAAGGGTAATAAAACTGTGCATTCCTTTTATATAGCAGTACCACTACCAGATTTTTATACCAAAGAAGTCATAGAAACAATAGAAAACCAAGAAGTATAAAATATCAGTTCTTTCTGTATTTGCAAATGATTGGAAATTGAAATGGTGCCTATAAATTGGGGAATGGCTTATGAGTAGATGGACTTTATAAAAACCTGGAAAGACTTGTATGAATTAATTTGAGTGAAGTGAGCAGATTCAAGAGAGCCTTGTACTTCTCAACAGCAACATTTTGAGATAATTCTCTATGTGTAGCTCCCCTTGGCAGTTCAGTGATCAAAGACATCTCTGAATGACCTGTTATGGAAAAATGATATCCACATCCAGAAAACCTCCCAACAAAACCACTATGGAATCTGAATGGAAAGGGAGCATCTTTTGCATACTTTTTAAAAATCTATTTTAAACTTCTTTTATATTGCTTATTTTTTTTTGCCTCATGTTTTTCCCCTTAGATATAACTCCTCTTTCATCACATGGCTTATTTGGAATACAATAAACTCAACTGTACATGCCCTTCTTTTATCAGATTGTTCACTACCATGGGGAGGGGCAAGGGAAGGAAAGATGTTAGAAAAAATTTGGAGGCCACAAACTTGCAAGTGGTTGAATCTTGAAAACCATGTTTACACACATTTGGAAAAAAAATAAAAGGAAAATATAGAACTGGACAACGGGAAATGAAAATACAAAAACTAAAAAAAAAAGAGATCTAACTTGCATATTAAATATCTTTTCTTTTTGTGATGAATTTCTACAACATAATACATGAGCATGTTGACTGTCAAATAAGGACCTTAATTGTTCAATTATATTGTTGCTGATATTTTCTAATACAGTAATTTTTAGTAATTTGGTAACATCTTATTTTCTTAAATTTGTCTTTAAATTTTAACATTGTGATTAAATGTCAAGCTTATTAGTATATGGAACCTCTGCTGAGGCAGTGAAATTTATTTGTAACTTAAAAATTATAGGAACATATCAATATGTGTAGAGGTTCAGTGACTCACTCAGGATCATATAACCAACATGTATCATTGGGAATAGTTAAAGCCATGTTCCTAACTTTGAGGTCAATTACCAATCAAGACTTTACTCCATATTGCCTCTTGATTTTAACTGAACTATTATCATCATCATCGTCATTGACATCATAGAAATAGAAATAGAAACAGACAATAATAATTATATAAAATAGATACTGTGAAAATTAACACAAAGAGACTAAAAGGAATAAGTGAAAAATTAAGAAATAAACCAGTAATATCCAAGTATATCAGAGTAGAAATGACACTACCACTGAAATCTCTGAATTTGAGTTCAAATTTCAACTGTGCCATTTATAGTTCTGAAGAAGTCAGTTAAGATTTTGGAATTTCCTTCTGTAGCACTGGGATATAGTATAGAGAGTCCTGGACTTAGAATTAGCAAAGCATGTGCTCAAAATGTGACTCCAATATGCACTAGTAGTGTGATCATTGACAAGTCACTTAAGATCTTTGTGTCTGATTTTTCCAACCCTGCAATTGCTAAAGAACTTGATATTATGACACCTAGACACAGTTATCAGTTTGCATCTCCAAATGGAAGATTTTCCTGCATAGTTTCAGAGACAATAGTTAAAGAAGGTGCTAGACTGACATGGGGAAATTGCTTTATCTCGTTGAGGTTTTTAATATGTATGCTTAGTTTTGGAATTATGTCAGCGGGAAGTCCACTTATCCATAGTGGTTGAACCTGAAAATAATGGTTTCTAGAAAAAATTGTGTAAGAATGTGAGGGAAGGTAGAGATTAAGTTGATAGTGGTGCACTGACTCATTTTGCATATGTCACTTTCTATCTTTTTCAGGATGCCTCGTTTCATGAGCTAGATAAATATGAAATATTTTGTCTAACGAAAAATTTTTATGTAACTGAAGCAACATGGTATCTTCAAAGAAATAATGGTACATGACATGTTTCAGGGAGAAGGATCAAGATAGAGTCGTGTGAGGGGGAGAAAGAGAAAAGGAGAGAGAGAGAGAGAAAACTATACATTTACCTACATCTATTTATATCTATATATATCTCTTTCTCTGTACATATACAAACAACTATCTATATCTTTATTTATATCTATATTAATATAGTCTATCCTTCAGTTTCATGGGGTCAACATCCTCCCCTACCCCAATCAAAGTAAAAAAATAAGTAATTAAAAATATGGGAAATAATTCCTTTGACCACCATTTTAAGAGATTGCTGAACTTTTCTACATACAATTGTTCATAACAAAATATTGAATCTGATAGCATGCACTTTTACTAATCTAGAAACTGTGAAATAACTCATAAAATGATGTACAAAAATAAATTGGGAAATATGAAACAACTTTTCCTTGCTATTAATTTTGTAGAATTCTGTGAACATTTTTGCTAATTTCTCAGTAAAATTCATTGATCTCTGAGAATATTCACTTTTAATAACAAAGGAAATTAATGGTACCATAAATGCAGGATAGCAAAAGAAAATTTTAAATTTGAATCTGACCTTCCACTCTGTCACGTGGTATTGTGAGGTAAATTAGTACAGGCTTTTGTAGGTGTTTTCTAGCTCTTTGTGAATATGAATTGGCATGCTGTTAAATATTGATATTTAATTCTGGAAAGAAAAAGTGAATGAACCAGTCCCCTGAAATCTCTGCATTCATCCTTTCTTTTCTTTTCAGTGTCACCCAAACTTAGGCACATTGTGCCTCCCATTTTTTCCTATTGTGTGTAGCAGAGAATATGTGCAATTACCATCATCAAAGTGAAAATGATATTACTAATAAAAACACATGAATTCTTGAAGTCATTAAAGTTAAATGTAGAAATATTGAAGATTAACTCTATAGTCATGTAGATATCAATAGACTGATCTGTCTACGTGTGTGTGTGCATTTATGTGTATATAAAAAGAGAGATAATCAAGAGATGGGCACAGAAGACAGAGAGTCAATAAAAATCACTTGATTTTATTGACTCCACACTATCAGACCTACAATTTTCAGAAAATCACTTTCTCAGTTGTATGGAAAATAAATTGATAGAGTCTTGAAGAAGAGATATATATTAGGATACTCAAAATTACTCAAGAAATAAAGATCTGTACTAAGGTGTTGACTGTAGGAGGTGATAGGATAAATCTGAGAGATTTTTATAGAAGTAGAAATATAATTTGATAAATGATTTGATTTGGGGAGTGATTGAAAAGGAGAGGTGAAGGATAATGCCAAAATTTCAAACCTGATTGATTGAAATAATTATTACACCTTAAACAGAAATTTATATATATATATATATATATATATATATATATATATATATATATATATATATATATATATAAGGGAGAAGTAATGAAGTAATGAGTGTATTTTGGCTATATCTATGGAACATCTGACTAAAAGGATAGAATTAAGGCCAACAACCCAGCTTCTGCCCTCTGTTCCAAAAATAAAGAATGTGACTTTATGCTCCCCAGAATTTCACACATATTAGAGAGATGCCTAAAAAAGAGAGATTTACAGGAAAGTATCAAGCAAGTGATACAGAATTCTCCTAGGAGAATAAGATACTGAACAGAGAAAATTACAAATTTTTCTAACAATCTATTTACCTCCTTAACTTCTTTCTTGTTTATTTTATGTTTCGATTTATCTAGATCTGAGAGTGGGAGTTTGAGGTCTCCCACTAGTAGAGTTTTGTTGTTTATGTCTTCCTGGAGTTCTTTCAGCTTCTCCTCTACGATTCTGGGTGCTGTCCCATTGGGTGCATATATATTCAGTATTGAAATGACTTTATTTTCTATGGTCCCTTTTAGGAGGATAAAGTTTCCTTCCTTATCTCTTTTAATCCTAACTATTTTTGCTGCTGCCTTGTCTGAGATAAGGATTGCTACCCTTGCTTTTTTTTACTTCAGCTGAAACAAAATATATTTTGCTCCAACCTTGCACCTTTACTCTATATGTATCTCTCTGATTCAAATGAGTTTCTTGTAAGCAGCATATTGTAGGATTCTGGCTTTTAATCCACTCTGCTATTTGCTTATGTTTTAAAGGAGAGTTCATCTCATTCACACTCAAGGTTATGATTACTAATTCTTAGTTGCCCTCCATGCTATCTTCACTCTGTTTGTATTTTCCCCCTTTTCCCCCTTTATCAATATTCCCCAGTATTTTGTTTCTGAATATCACCACCTTCAGTGTGTTTGCCCTCCTATATCACCCCTCCCCTTTCTTTCCCCTTTCCCTTTTTCCCTTTTCCCTAACCTTTCTTTTGATTTTACCCCCCTCTCCCCTTCCCTTTCTCCATGCCCCTTCCCCTTTTCCCCTTTTAATACTTGAAAGGTTGGATATTTTACAAATTATCTGAGTATGTGTAGGTTGACTATAAGCCAAGTCTGATGAGAATAAGATTCAGGTGTTTCTCATCTGCTCCCTTCTTCCCCTCTATTACCATAGGTTTTTTATACCTCTTAGTGTAATGAGATTTAACCCATTCAGTCCCCTCCCTCTTCCCATCTCTTTCCTGTCCCCTTTTTAAGGAGGTAGGGTTTTTTTAGGTCATTGCATCTAAGTCATAGAAAATTCTGAGTGTCTATCCTTTCTAATTCAGTATATTCTATCAAATAGAGTCAAAATTCCTGCGAGTTATTAGTCTTTTTCTCAAGTGGGGTTAAAGCCAATTATTTAACATTAGATAGCAATCTCATGGATAGGTCATGAATGTCCATCATTTCTTGCTAGGCATAGTCTCTCTGTAAGAGTTACAATTCTCAAGATTTACGAGAATTTTTTCCCCCATCCTGGGATATATCCAGTTTTAACTTACTGGATAGCATGCTTTTTCCTTTTACTGCCCCCCCCCCCCTTTTTTTTACCTTTTCATGTGTCTCTTGAATCTCCTGTTTGATGTCCCAGTTTTCTGTTTAGCTCTGGTCTTTTCATCAGAAATTTTTGGAATTCTTCCATTTCATTAAATGTCCATCTTTTTCCCTGGAAGAGAAGTCTCAGCTTCATGGGATCGTGGATTCTTGGCTGCATTCCAAGCTCCCTTGCTCTTCGAAATATCTCCTTCCAGGCCCTTTTATCCCTCAATGTTGATGCAGCCAAGTTCTTTGTGATCCTTACTGTGGCTCCTTGACATTTAAATTATTTCTTTCTGGCTGCTTGCAGGATTTTCTCTTTTATGTGATGGTTCTGGAGTTTGGCCACAACATTCCTTGGTGTTTGCATTTTAGGATTTTTTTTCTGGTGGCAATTGATATATTCTTTCAATAACTACTTTGCCCTCCAATTCCATGACATCAGGGCAGTTTTCTATCACTAGATCCTGTAATAATAAATCCAGGCTTTTTTTCTCTTCAATGTTTTCAGGAAGTCCTATAATTTTAGGGTTGCCCTTCCTCAATCTATTCTCGAGGTCAGTGGTTTTGTTGATGAGGTATTATACATTTTCTTCTATTTTTTTCTATTTTTTGATTTTGTTTAACTGACTCTTGCTGTTTCATGGAGTCATTAGTTTCTGTAGACTCCATTCTTTTTTTGGGGGGAGGAGTTTTCTTTATTAACCTTTTGCAACTCCTTTTCCAATTGGTCAATTCTACTTTTGCAAGACCTTTCCATTTGACCAATTGAGGTATTGAGAGAATTATTCTCATTTTGTATTTTTCGGATTGAGGATTTGACAGATTTATTATCATTTTGTATTTGTCCAATTGATGATGTGAGAGATTTATTCTCATTTTGAATTTGTCCAATTGATGATCTGAGAGATGTATTCTCCTTTTGTATTTGTCTAATTGTACTTTCTAAAGTTTTATTTTCTTGTTGCAAGGTATTAATTGTCTCTCCCAAATTTTTAAGCTCCTTCCTTATTTCTTCAAGAAAGTCTTTCCGTGCTGAAGACTAGATTATATTCTCCTCAGAGGTTCCAGGTCTCTCTGAGTTAGGGTCTTTCCCTTCCCAGAACTTTTCTATGGATCCACCTTTCTGCTGACCCTTCTTCATTTTGCTTAGACTTGAGTTGGGGAGGGGTTGGTTCACAGGGGCTTGGGATTGCTAAAGGCTTTATTCATTGAGTGCAATTTCTCTGGCTGGCCAATAGGAGGTGTTGGTTGTTCTCTTTGGAGTGTCTGTGACCTTGATTGAGGCCTTCTCCCTTTGCTTGAAGGGAGGAATTGGAGCTACTGAATTCTTTTGTCTTCAGTCAATGGTGGGCTTTACCTTGGCCTAAAGTCATTCCTCAGCTGGGCTGGTTCTTCTGTTCACACACCTGGCCCTGAGGCAGAATTAGTTTGCATTTGTTTTTTTGGGAGGAGGTCTGAGTTGTAATGGGACTCTGAGTTCCTCAGACCAGAGGAGCCCAGGGATGGTGTCTGCAGCTCTCCTGATCTGGAACTCTCCCACCAGCCCAGTCCAAACCTCCCTGGGCACAGCACTAACACCAGTGCCTCTGCTCCCTAGTTGACTCAAGTCCCTGCCATCTAGCCCCACAGCTCATCCAGTAGGTCTGGCTACTGAGGCCCTCAGTCTCCTGGTTCCAGTTCAGCTGCTAATCTTGCTGATTGTGGCTGCTCCTCCCTCCCAGCCCAGACTCACCTGCCCTAACTCAGCCAAAGCTCCTGCAGGAGACAAATCCTAAGATAGATGTTCTTTCTCTTGGCTTTTCTTTCTGGGTTTTGTGGGTCGGATTTCTTTTAAGAGGTTTGTTTCATTTGATAGATGGGGAAGAGATCAGGTGACTTTAGAACTGTGCCTGTCTTCTCTCGGCCATCTTGGCCAAAATTCCCCCGTAATCTACTGTTAACCTATCCTATGAGTACTACAGATGCCTAAATTCATAGTGACTGTTTTTTTCAATTCTTATTGTTTACTGCAACCATTTGTCTCTGATATCAGGTTTGAAAAATCTGATAGTTGACATTTCTTTCTATATATGAAATTAACAAACATAATGACTATTACTAGTTTACCTTCAATCAGTGACAAAGAGACTCATACAAGTGAAAGGAAATTAATCTTTCAGTTTCATAGAACAAACCTGACGATTTATTTGATTGAAGTTTTTGGCTAAGAGTTGTGTAACAGATACAAGATCTAACATTCTGTAAAGAAATGCAGCTATTCAATCACACAAGTAAATGAAAGGTATTTAAATTTATATTTATTGACTGCATTCACAATAATATTACAGTGAACTATTTTGATTTCTCCAAAATGTTTCTTTTTTAATATCTTTTGAAGAAGAGCATACTAAGGTCTTATTTAGAATTTAAAGAATTTGGAGACTAATTTGAGGAGAATATTAACATTTGTGTGTTTTTCTACCCAAGTAATATGTAACAATGCTTTGTAAAGAATTGGCAGAGTTGTGTAGTGTTGCTGTGACAACACACAGAGACATCAACAAATTCAAGGACAGGGATTGCTTTTTCATGTTTTTTTTCTAGGAAACTACTCCTAGAGATATGATTTTTTCCAACTTTATCCAGAAAATTGGTTCAATGCTAATTTAGATTTAATAACTAAAAATAAATAACCAAAGACATAAATCCTGTCAGTCAATTCTTTGTTTTACTAACATATTCTTGGAAGGATAATTTTAGAAATGTACATCTGGTAAATGATTAATGCTTATGTCATTTCCCCAAATAACAAAAACCATGTCATTTATTTTTTGTTAAAAATTACTAAGTAAATATCTTTAAGATATCATATCTATGCGTCATTCAAATCACTTTGAATTCATGGAATTATGTATTTTTCTAAATAGTTATCATTTTGATCCATGTCAGAATTTTTGCTTGGTGATCTGCCTTTAAATTCTTGGTACATTCATCACAAAATTAGATTGCTTTGAAGAATGGAAAAAGCACATCAGTACAACTACTTCAGTAAATAAACTTCCACATCAACCTCAATGTATCTATTTTCTTTACAAATCTCAAGCTAGATTACTGATAGTACACTAAAATGATGGCATCATTCCATTAGTTGATATCTAAATATGACATAGAAATTTACCCAGAAGATACAATTGTTTGATCACACACATACAAATAGTAATGTGTTAATATACATTTTGTATATTTCATGAATCAAATTAAGTATTTGTTTTAGATAGATTGATAGAGATATAGATGATGTTTTTATATTACTTATAATTTGATTATAATTAGCTACAAAAGAAGATAAAAGTGGATGGGGGAGCAGAAAATCTTTAGGATATGAAGAATGGAATAATTAATTCAATGCATTTCATGATAATTATGCAATGTAAGCAATGATAAAAAGGTTATTTTCTTGTTGTCTTTCATTTTGAACAGAAAATTTTCGTTTTCCTAGCTTGAGTCAGTATAATTTTTTGACAAATATGATTTGAATGAAGAATATGTTCTTTGAAGTATAATAGATGTATACATTCCTTATCTATACCTTAATCTAATCAATTCTTCAAGTGAAGTTCCCTTATAGTTTTAAAAATCAATACTAATTAATTTTCTTATAAAATATTATATAATAATTTTTGAAATGGCTTTAAAAACAACTATAAAAATTCATGCTTAATTCCTGATATGAAATATAATTAAGGAAAATGCTGGTGAATGTTTTACAAGCAGCATTCAAGAAAGTGGACTTTACAAATTTTTATTTTAATCTGTATTATTGACATTTTCTCCATTACTTTAAGTTTAGTCAATCAACAAAATAGCTCTTAAGCTCTGAGTTTTATTGTTTTCCAATTTCTGAGGTATTAAAGTTTGCACTGAAAATTTAACACTGAATCTCATTTATTGGTACAAACTGTCTCTAGCATACCCATGGATGTAGGCATAAAAATATGAATCTAGAGAAAATTTCAGGGAAGTGAATTTTTGATGTTCATTATATTATCATAGGTATATTTCATTACTTCTATTGATTCTATCTCCTGAAATAAAAGGAGAAAAAGAAACTGATATAGTAACCCCTCTAAAGAATGCTTTCCTACTTAAAGTTGTAGCTTAAGATATTTTTAAAAATCCAGAAAACTATTGCTGAAATCAAGTTATGGAGAACAGAAGGTCCAGAAACAGGCTGAGTCTAGTCAAAATTGTGCAAAGTCTGTATTTCTCCTCATTCACTTCCTTTATAGAAGTATGACATTATAATAGATAATAAGCCTTATAGGCAGGAAGGTGGATTTTCAAATCCTACATCTGAGATATACTGGTTGTGAATGTCATATAAAAATTTTCTAAGTTATAACTCAGCAAAATACTGAATTACAGAACAATTGATTATTTTCTTTATTAGAAGAAGTGGCTTGACCAGGATTTCTTTATACAAATTAAATCATCAACAAAAGTCTTTTGCTCTAAGAAGCTTAAAGTTGGAGTCATCAATTCAACAAATTATTACTCATAATTCTTGAATATATTTTGCTTCTATTTTCCTTATTCATCACTTCTTAACCTACATATGCTCGAATAATGAAATTGTAAGAGTTAACATTATACCCCAGTGTGGGAATTTATATGTTCAGTAGAAAAGGGAATGTATCTATTTCTTCTAACTTCTTGTCATTCTTTAAAAAGTTGATATAATTCATCAGTGTTATGTTTAATAAAGGCTGTTTCTATTTATCTGACCACATGATAATTATACTTACTATCTGTAAAAAATGTTAAGGGTATGTGGCTGTTCTTTTAATACTATTAATTGGGCATATAATTCATTCTTGTGAGTCGATATAAAAGGAGTTTTTAATTTCTTTTCTATTATTGCATTTATGTTTGGACCAACAGGTCTAGAATAAGTTCTATCACATTGTTTAAAAATTTCAGGAAACTCAGAGGGTCATAATTTTGGATAATTTCTCTCATTATCTCTACAAAGCAATCAATCATTAATCCCAGGCTTTGATATCATTACAATAAAATAGCTTATATTGACAAAACTAGAACACATAACTTTTCAATGTCTTGCTTATCAGTAATTTACCTATTATATATATATATATATATATATATATATGTATATATATGTATATGATTTCAAAAATCCAATAAAAACCTATTACCCCTATTACCAATGCCAGGGTTACAAGATACATATATCCTTTCTGTTTCTTAAATAACAGATATTAAGTAAGCTACTTTGTTCACACATATAAGTATTCTCTTTAATAAACAATAGGTGGAAGAACACAGCTTTGCACCAACTCTCTGGGCCCCCCCAAAACTTGAGAGATATAACCTGTTGGCAAGATATTTTCTAATTTTCTTATAACAAATCGTTACAAAGGTGATGAATGACATTGCAATTCATTCATTGTTTGTTATTGTAACAGAATTTTAAATTTCCAAAGAATTTGTCTGAATCTGTTCTTATATAAAGTTTACTAATTATACATAACACAATTCAATTTAATATATATTCCCTTTACTTGCTAAAACTTTGCAATGCATAAAAATTGAGACCAGATGTTTCTAAAAAGTCCTATTTATGATTACAAGATTTTCTTTATAGTTCTCTTAATAATCTTATAAATTTCCAAACTCAAATTCAAAATTACCTTAAATTATATTCCTTTTCAAAATATAAAAGTGTGCAAATTCTTCTTCTCTGTATCAGTGCTATTCTAACTTCTCAATACTCTAATTTATAAGAGTTTTGTATCTTCACTGACAAAATGATATTCTGGGAATTGGAGATTCGCCACATTTTGAGATATCAAAGTAGTAGGCACTAATTCTTTACCTCTACTGTTTATCATTTCTGGCTCACCTCCCATGTTTTTTATGACTCTGGAGGAGCTAAAAAACATTCTAATTCAAAAAACCCCATCTTTTTTAACATGCTAATTAAGACCAGACAGAAAAATGTAATTTTAGGGACAATTTCAATTTATGTCCCTTATAAGTATAATTTTCCAAATCAGTAAATAAAACCCTATTATTCAATCAGACCAGAAAAGAAACAATAGAAAACAAGAGAAAATAATAGAACTCCTCCTCCAAAAACAACTTGATTTTCAGGAAAATCTCCTTTTTTTCCACCAAATCGTGAGTTTTGTAAAAAAAGATCAAATTTTGAAAAAAAGAGAATGGAAAGATTAGCCAATCAGAACACAGAGACATGATAGCAGGTCTGACCATGCAGAGGCAGCTGAGAGCTTCCCTCTGCCTCTAATTTAAAGTGAACATATATAGACACATAAACTAAGTCAGAGCATTCTGAACCAAAGTAACCCCCAAACTTCAGGGGAAACCCCACCTTGCTCTCACACTAGAGGGTTCCCTAAACACTACACAAAGACAAAGACAATAGGATGCCAGACACACACACACACACACACACACACACACACACACACACACACACACAAACAGACAAACTCCAGTAAGAAAACAAAAACAAACACCACCAAAGGTGACAAATCTCCAAGAAACCAGGGAAAAATCCAGAGAACATTCCATTTTTCACAATACAATTTTCCGTTCAAAGGTTTTAATATATAACACTTCTTGATTTTAACTATAATTATAACTTTTGAGAAGGCAGTCACTCAAAAGTCCCTCAGCCTAATTGGGATATGCCTTTTCCCTCTTCAGCTTAGAGTAAACCAAATAACTTCTTTTTAAGGGAATAGTCCTAAGTCTTTTCTGGGAACGGAGTCTTCTGTTTTTAAATCCATAAATGTCCCATTATTTTCTGTAATAATCAAATTATGTACTTTAGAATGGATCCGATTGTCTTGTCTTTCTGGAATTTACTTCCTCAAAGCTTTCTCAGCGTCAAACAGCATTTCTTTTGTGATTATTTACTTTTTTCAATTAGGAATTCAGTTTATTAAAGGCAATTTTAATTAACTATGAAGGAGTGTAAAAATCTTGAATTTGAAGACAAAATGATGAGACTGGTGACTGTGGGGGTGGGGCAGAGCTCTTTTGTCCACCCCAAAGTCATGCCATTCCTCTTGGACCCTGCTAGACCAGGTAGCAATTGCCTACCTGTGAGGGACCAATGACCTCTGGGAACCAGGGTAATAGTGGGCAAGAAGACTACAGCTACAAGTCAAAGACCTGAAGAGGAAAAGTTGGGGAGAAGAGAAGGGCAGGGAGAAGGGAAAGTCTTGGCTACACTAGGAGCCTGACTTGGCTGGACCATGGTGTATGTGAATGGGGTGGGAGGGGGGAATGTGATTGAGTGAGGGATGGATCCCCTTCCACTGGGCCCTAACTATCCCACTGCCTGTTACATTCAATTTCCAAGACAGCTGGAGTGATCTGGAAAAAAAGTTCAAGAGAATATTCCTGGAAGGAGTAAGGCACTAGGGGAAGGG
Source organism: Macrotis lagotis (assembly GCF_037893015.1). Taxonomy (NCBI): domain Eukaryota; kingdom Metazoa; phylum Chordata; class Mammalia; order Peramelemorphia; family Peramelidae; genus Macrotis; species Macrotis lagotis. The sequence goes on along the minus strand of NC_133658.1, from coordinate 470,034,533 downwards.
TCCCCAAGAGTTCCGCTCCTGTGTGGGGGAGCAGGCACCAGGTGGGCCTTACTCTCCACCTTGAGATGCCTTTCTCCAGGGAGGGTCCACACACGAGGGCCACCTGGGCAACTCACCAGGCCAAGCCTAACTGTGAGGTAAGGGTGGAGGGAGAGGGGAGAGAGAGGCTGCACAAGGGCTCATTGGGTGCCCACTATCCTCTGAGGGATACAGCCTTGGAGCTCCAGGGCCTTTGGCCAGCCCTCATACTTGTTGGTGTTCTTGCTGTTCTTCACGTGCTGCTCAAAGGGGCTCTTGTCCTGAACTCCTTTGTTGCTGACAAACACCCAGCTGTCCCGGAAGGCCAGTTCCTTAGCATTGGTGCTGCCTAGTTCACTGAAGATTTTCCTCATTTCATCATTCATCTTGGTGGCTGGGTCATCATAGGAAGCCACAAACACCAGGGTCCCTTCATGGAGCAGTCGGATGAACTTCAGTAAATCATTAATATCTCCTGCCCACATGTCAAAGGATCTGGCATCCAGGAGTTCTCCATGGACTCCATTCACCCGGGCAATGTTCACATTGCTCATTAGTATCCTATCCTCCAGGCAGATCTTAGGTCCGATAAGGTTGGCAGCCCCACTGACCACCCTGAAGGCCAAGTGCTGTTTGGGGCAGGGCTGGGGAAGGCCACACTTGTACTTCCTGGCCTTGGGCTCCACTGTGAGGGCATTCTCAGGACTGTGGAAGAGCTGTTGCAGCTGAGAAAAGCCAGCCATGGGTCGCTAGGATCCAGGTGAGGGCAGCAGTCAGCATCAGCACCACGAGGCACAGTGGGCCTGTCACCCCCATGGCACGTACCTGTGTCAGTGGGTGGCAACGCCTGTCAGCGTGCGCGCATGTGCCAGTCGTCACCTCAGAGACTCAGAGCTCTGTGGAGAACAGGGGGGGAGGGGAGGGAGGAGGTGGAGGAGAGGAGGGGCGGGGCCATTCTGCATCATGGCCTGGCTTAGCTCCAGGCTGGGAAAGCATGGTGATGGTGTACTTAACACAAACCTTTCTCATCTGTGAGTACTCATTGTCACTTTCGCTATTTCTGTCACTTCAGATAAATTCCCTTTTTAACTTTTTTTAACCTTTTATTTTATTTTACTTTACCTTATTTTATTTTATTTTTATCAAGTCTTCAGGAAACAGTTCTCTCCCACTTAACTAGTGTTTTCCTTAATTCCTCTATCAGTTAACTTCAAGGTCTAGATAAAGGAGCTACTAGCAAGCAAGCAAGCTGTCTGATCTCTCACACCCTTTAGAACTGCCTGTTACAACCTAGCAAGAAATTGTGCAAATTCTTCATTAGCTTCTTGTTTCATTTCTGTAAAAGAAGTATTTGCCTCCTTCCTTTTCAGGCAATTTCAGCCATGCCTGTTTTGTGGCAATGTAGAATTGCTGATATCCTTGTAAGCTCTACCCAGTTTGTTGGTTTACTCCTCCCCATGGACCAGAGCTAGAGAGCATTTCAAATGTTATTCACCCTGTGGCTTCATTTCTTTTAGCTTGACTAGGACAGTTCTCAAAAAATTCAGTTTTCCATATTAAGTAATCTCCTGGTGTATGTAGTTTTTGCTATCTTAGTCCAATCTTCTGGGGCTTATAATTGTTTGACTAATGTTTCTATCATAGTTAAAACATATAGGCTGGTATTGTCACATGTGCTTGTTGCTGATTTTAATTCCTTAAATGTTTTAAAATTTAGATTATCATAATCTTTCAAAACATTCCCTTGGTTCTTTGGATCAAGTCTCTCAAATATGGGAAAGGAGAACAATAAATCTTCCATGTTCCATGGAATCTCTTCTCCTTTATGCACTGCTTTTGAGCAGCCTTTTGAACAACATTCATATGACCCTTATCTTTGTTAGCATTTTCTTCTTTAGACCATCAAGGAGCAGAAGGTGGGTTATTAAAGTTAGGAGGAGGTGGCATTGAAGGTAAATACCAACATTCTTTTTTTACTCTTATCTCCTTGCTGAATACTTTGAACATCTACATCAACTTTTTTTTTTAGTTTTTTGCAAGGCAATGGGGTTAATTGGCTTGCCCAAGGCCACACAGCTAGGTAATTATTAAGTGTCTGAAGCCAGATTTGAACTCAGGTACTCCTGACTGCAGGCCAGTGCTCTATCCACTGAGTCACCCTAGCCACCCTACATCAATTTTTAATATACTCTGAGCCAAAGGATGATCTCCAGTTGGAGTCATACAGATTTTTAACATATTCCACAGTGAAAAGACTCCTATAGGAAATGGCTCCTAACCTTCCTATTTAAAATGTTAGCTCATCTGCTTCCCCACAGTTTACCATTTTTCAATATTTAGCACTTCTTCTTCTTGAAACCAAGGACAACATTCTTGTACTCATGAAATAAATTCTTCCAATTGTTTAGCTGTAATTAACAAGCCTCTTTCTTTGACTATCTGCTTTAACTCTCTTAAATAATGAACTCTATCCCTAGATTGTGCCTGTCCCATAGTAATGCTCTCTGTTTTAAACCTGGTGAAAAAATAAAAAATATATCCTCAATAGCTCTAAAATACTATCAAAATATGCCTGTTCATATACTTTGATGACCCAAATAGATTCTCATCTTAAAATGTTAATTCTTTCAGGCCAAGGGACAATTATGTTATTTTTCTTCTTTGTATCCAAAGCAATCAGTGAAAAATCCTACATATATAGCTATATGCAATATAATTATTTTATTGTATATAATTTATTGCATGTAATTATATTCATATTTATTGAATATATGATATTCATATTTATATTGTTCAGTTTTCATATTTTGCTGTATAGACAAGATGTCTGCTAATAATTTAAAAAATTAAAAGAATAGTGGGTCAGGACTCTTGAATATCAGTGGACAGTAGGTTTATAGCTACAAGGGCTCTTAAAGGTTCATCCATCATTCAACACCCTTATTTTCCAAAAAAGGAAAAAATACTTTTCCCAAGTTCATAGAAGTATTAAATAGCAGAACTTGACTTTAAACATATGATCTTATGACTCCAATTCCAGCATTGTTTCCACTCTTTCACACTACATCCCTAAAATGAAATGTCATTGGAAAGATTACTCAGATATATTCCTATGTAAATAAATAATACATGATCTATAAAATATATTACTTATACATGATATATTACATAATATTATACATTGCCAAATATATTATCATATATATGTCAGACAATAAGAAAATATTATGAGACAATTTGTTTCAAAGAAAATTCTGAGACAATTTATCTCAAAATTTATGAGACAAATAATTTGTTTCCTGACTCCAGAAAAAAGGAGTTTAGTTTTATTTGTTGATAGGAAAGTACAACAGTAGCTAATTCCTAAATTTGCTTTTAAATTCTTATTTGGTAGAGATTTTATTTGATAGAAAACCATAAAAGGCACATATGTAAGAGCATAGCTCTCAGGTCAGAAATACTTATAAACATACTAAATTTTATCTGTATTAAATATTTGGAATATAGTACTTAGTACCAGGTGTCATATTTTAAAGAGAACATTGACAAATGAAGCAAGTCTAGAGGAGGGTAAGCAGGATAATAAAGAGAGTGAAGATCATTCAGTGTGAGGATTTATAAAATGTAAGCACTGGTGAAGACCATAAATGTAATAGATTTAGATTTAGAAGGAAATATAATATTCCTCCTTTCAAATTTACTAATTTTAAAGTTTAGGGAATAAAAACACAACTTAGTATGACTTGTCCTAGATTACATGCAGATATAAAGTAGGAGAATTGGGAGTTGATCTCTTATTCTTTAATAAATCTGACTTTGACCATAAGTATTCTACTTATTACATCTCTACTAAGCCTCAGCCCTCATACCAAATGTGTCTATTTTGTAGTTAGTTAGAGTTCCACTACCATTCAGTATTTTCTTAGACTCTGACTTAAATAGGAATACTCTCCCCATCTCAATCTTAATTGCTAAATTCAGTTTCAATCTGTATTCTTTTCTTTTGTTCTTTTGTCAGTATGATTTTATCAAATCCCAAAGCTGGATGACTCTTCACATCTCCTTCTTTATTCCTTTTACAGAATTTAATTGTGATTAAATTTGTTGATGAAAATTTTTAGGTATCTTCAATTTATATATATATATATATATATATATATATATATATATATATATTTACATATATATAATCATATATGTGGGTGTATGTATGTATCATGGATGTATTTGACAGAATGGTTAGTCATGTCACTACACTACTCTATTTCTTTTTTTATTGATAATTCTATTTTTCCAAATCCATGTTATTAATGTTTATCAACATTCATCCACATGTATATATGCATATTTTAAGTTATAAAATTTCCTTCTTTTTCCACTACCTCTGCTCAATGGTGAACACTCACGATAATATTGTACATGACACATTTTTCTATCATGTTTACAGGTTAGTTATTTTCTACAGAAAGTTCCCTTACAGATAAATATGTCAATACCACCCTGGAAGAAAAAAGCAGTGAAAAGTTACCCATTGTGATAGTCTCAATATTGCAAGCAGAAAAAAGGAACCAATTTAAATGCAAGGGAAATCCTTGCAAGAGAAAAGATGAATGTTAAACAAAATAGAGAATGTCCAAAATTTTCCAATTAAAAAGCCTAGAACTAAATATAGAATTCAATCACCAAATATAAGGCTCAAGAGATGCATAAAAAGGTAAATGAAAACAAGTAAAAAAAATCAAAAGAAAACAAAGCAAATGTTACTCAAGGCCATCAAATTGTATAGAACCTTATGAGGAAAGATATTATATTTCTACCTCTTAAGAATTGTATTTCTCTTATAATACTTAAAATGTTGAAAATAATTGACGAAATTGGATTTAGAGGATTTTGTTATGGCTGGTTTTTGTCGTTCCTTTGAAGAGGACAAAGATGATATCACTATGTTTGGGACAAAAAAGCCCTGAAGAAAAAAAAGGGTTGCTTACTATAAACTTATGTGTCTCAGTTTCCTTTGAGCTACTTTAATTCTGCTTTACTTACAAAGCTTAGTACTTTCTCTGATGAAAGAAATATGTTGGGGGGTCTGAGGCCAATGTCTCCCATAACTTCCAATCAAGTGTAAAGTTCCCACTTAGATTTTGAAATCTATTCTACTCTACAGGGAAAGGGATAAGGAAGGGGAAGAAAAGGGATGAAAGAATTGATAAATAGAAAAGAGAAGATATAAGTGAAAAAAACTTGAAAGGTAAATTAAAAAAAGTTAAAAGGAAAAGGGAGTAAAACTTTGGTAAGTTGGAATGTGAGGAAAGGAAATAGCTTGGACAGAAATACAGAATTAATAAGCATCACTATAAATGTGAATGGGGTGAATTCTCCCATAAAATAAAAACAGATAGCAGAATGGATTAAAAACCAAAATTATTCAATATGGTGTTTCCAAGAAACACATTTCCAGCAAAGATATACACACAGGTTAAAGGTAAAAGGCTAGAGTAAAATATATTACACATCCGCTGAAGGGAAAAAAAATCAGGCGTAGAGATTCTTATCTTAGATAAAGAAAAAAGTAAAAATGAATCTCATTAAATTGGATAAGGAAGGAAACTGCATCTACTTCATCTACTTAAAAGGCACAATTAATAATGGAGCTATATAATTATTAAGCATGTATGCACCTAGTAGTATAGCTTCGAAATTGCAAGAGGAAAAGCTGGGTGAATTACAAGAAGACATAGAAAGCAAAATTATAACAATAGGGTAACTCAACCTTCATCTCTCAGAATTAGATAAATAGATAAATAAAGAAGAAGGGAATTAAGAAGGTGATTGACATCTTCGAAAATTTCGTTATGATAGACATCTGGAGAAAACTTAAGGGGGATAGAAAACAATATACATTTTTTGCAGCAGTAGATGGCAATTATACCAAAAGTGACCATGTATTAGGGCATAATAACCTTGTAATCAAATGCAGAAAGAGGGAAATAATATATGCTATGTTAGAGTATTAGAATTGAATGTTAGTGAAGTAGAAATTTCCACACTTCACACTAATGTGTTTAAAGATTTTTGTAAATTTCAGAGGATAATTCTCTCATGTATAATCTAATTTCTTATTTTTTCCATTGTTTCCAGGTTGCCTTGAGGAGTTTACAGAGTCTCTCTTTCATCTACCACCCTGGGGTCAAGCCCCCATCAGCTATATTCCCTATTATTTAGGAAACTGATGATTGATTTCCAATTCTATTTTATGACAGCATCATTCCTTCTTTACTAAAGCTTATTTAATTTAAAATATTCACAAGAACAAAAGATACAATATTTTCCTTGAAACCTCAGATTGATAGACTATTCACTGTCTGTTACTCTATGTTAAGATTAGCCTCAAAATTACATAGAATTGATTTGACCAAGTTCATCTCTGGAATTGCCATTGTTGCCAGGTAAATCTTTCTTCTGGTCTGGAAAACCAGGAGATCATATGAAATATTATCTTTTGCTACAAAGGGTATCATTGCTACATAGGGAATCATAATTACAGTTTGTATTATAACTCCTGAATTCCTGTAACTGGCTTCCCAGCCCTGATCAGGAATACTTCCCTGAATCAGAAAAGGACAAGGAAGTACAAACAGGCAAAATGCAACATTTCTTGGTGTTATATTATTTCTTAGGAATCCACAGATGCAAAAAATCTCTAAAGCTTTTCCCTATATACCATAAACTCCTTTCATTATTATAGAAATATTTTGGTTTCCAATTACATGCAATAGTAGTTTCTACTTATAATTTTTAAAAGGTTTTGAATTTTACAGTTTTCCACCCACCCTCCCTAGTAGCATTGATCAAAATTGCATGTATTAAGAGAAACAACATATCAAGGGAGAAAATATTAGAGATAGTCAAATTATGCAGTATAAAATACAATTTAAAAAAATGAAGGTAATAATCTTTGGTCTTAGTTTAAACTCCATAAATTTTCTCTGGATACAGGAGATATTCTCTAGCACATATACCCTGATTATTGCACTGATGGAATGAGTAAGTTCATTAAGCTTGATTATTATCCCCATGTTGCTGTTAGGATGTAGAATGTTCTTCTGGTTCTCCTCATCTTAATCAGCACCAATGAATGACAATCTTTCCAGACTTCTCTGAAATTCCATCCCTCCTGGTTTCTAATAGAACAATGGTATTCCATAACATATACAAAAATTTGTTCAGTCATTCCCCAATTGATGGACATCCTCTCAATTTCCAATTCTTTGACTCAATTAACAGAGTTACTATAAATGTTTTTGTCCAAGGCATGTTTTTACCCTTTTTCATATCTTCAGGGTATAGGCCCAGTAGTGGTATTACTGGATCAAAGGGTATGGACATTTTTATACAGTAGACATACAACTTACACAAACAAAAGGATAAAATTTGCTTATTAAAGAATTAAAAAAGATTAAAGGAATTAAAAAATTGGAATAAGAATTTGTTTTTTTGTTAAAAAAAAGAAACTTGAAAAAACTGTAAAGCAGTACAACAGAAACTGGGCATAGACAATATCTTTACCATTTATCAAGTTATGGTAAAAATTGATGCATGAACTAGATATAAACAGAGATTTTTTTTATAAGTAAGTTAGAACACTACTGAACATAAAATTATCAAATTTATGAAAAGATAAGCAATTTATGAATAAATAAAAGAGAGCAAAGTCAGGGTTAAACAAATGCTATCAATTCCATTAAATTGAAAAGAATTTATATAAATAAACAAATGTAGCGAAAATCAGGAGGAAAGCAGAAAATTTGGGAAAATATGTTGACAATTTATCAGATAAAGGTCTCATATCTATTATCTATCTATGTAGTAAAAGAAAACTTTGTTAATCTATGAGAAAATGTCATTCTCCAATTAACATATGGTCAAAAAATATGAAAAGATACTTTTCCAATGAGGAAACTAAAAAAACACATTGCAGTCAAATGAATAATCATTGTTGATTAAAGAAATAAAAATTTAAAAAACTGTGTGATATTTTACAATCAGATTTGCTAAAATAAGAAAAGGTGAAAGTGAGAGACATTGGAGGGGATGTGAAAAAATTTGGACTCTGTTTCATTGTTGGTGAGATTATGAATTTATCCAAGCATCTTGAATTAGCAATCGGTAATTATAACCAAAGATTTATTGCCTAAATTAACTATACACTTTGACCCAACAGTATTACTACTTAGTATAAATCCAAAGATGATTAAGGAAAAAGGGAAATAAACTATATGCTCTATGAAGTATTTATAGCTGCTCTCTTTTAGGTGACAAAAAACTGGGAAATTGATGAAATGCCCATTTTTAAGACAATGACTGAATGAGTTATATTATATAATTGAGAAGAAATAATTTTTGCAATGAGACATGATCAGCTCAATAATTTTAGCGTAAAAGATTTCATGGGAAAAATTTAAACAAATTAAGGAAGAATGAAATGAATAGATCAAGAGGACACTGCATGCAGTAATAGCAATCTTTTTTTAAGAAAATCTTTAAGTGTATAAGTTATTTTGACTATTCTAAATACCTAAATTAACTATAAAGGTCATACAAAGAAAGTCGCTATCTACATCTAGAGAAACAACTGATAAATGGAAGTATATGTAGAGAAGATAATTTTATGTTTCTACCTGTTCATCTCTTTTGGTAGCCATCTCTACAAGGGTAAAGGGAAGAAAGAAAAACAATTCATATGATAATATTTTTGTATATTTGAAAGGAATACCAAGTTGAGCATAGCTACAGATTTCCAAATTTATGTATAATAAGATTTTTGATATTTTTACAGAAATGTTTGTTTTATCCCAATAATTAAAAATTTATAAAAAGCACTGAGGTAAAGTGAATTTTCCTAGAGTATCAATTCAAAGTAATTACATAATTATATGAGTTACTCATGACTGATATTTGCATTTCATTTATTAATCTTGCATAAGTTATACAATTCTGGAAGATTTTCATTGTGTAAAGCACATGTTGTCAAGATAGTAATCAAAATATTCACCTTTTGAGTTAACTGAAAACATTTACTTTTACAATCATCATCTAATATAACTCACCTAACTTCTTAAACTTGTCAATCCTTTTGGATAAGTAAATATTTTATAATTTCAAAATCCATTAAAGTGAAAAACAACTGGAAAGTTTTAGAATCTTGAATAGGAATATTTTAGAACATGAAATGAAATTTTAACTTTCAGACACAGTATGTGACATTGAAGAAGTCATTTTCTCTCCCTGTTCCTTAGATTATTTAGCCAAAAAATGAGGAAGTAAGAACTCATTCTTTTCTGAATATATATTAATTATACTCCAGTTCAAATTTTTAAAAATTCATTATTGTATATGTGAGAAAAAGTTGGATTTCATTAGACAATACAGACACCAAATCTTACAAATCAATTTAGGGTTGGGAATGGAAAATATTTATATTGCTAGAATTTAATATTTGGAGGTAAAATGGACCTTGAACCAGGATAATTAATAATAAAGATGATCCATGGGGCGGCTAGGTGGTGAGTGAATAGAGCACCAGCCTTGGATTCAGGAGTACCTGGGTTCAAATCTGACCTCAGACACTTAATAATTACCTAGCCATGTGGCCTTGGACAAGCCACTTAACTCTATTGCCTTGAAAAAAATAAAATAAATAAATAAATAAATAAATACGATCCATTTAAAAGTGTCTGTTATAGTAATGTTTTACAAAAAAATAATCTGACAAACATTTTCCAGATAATTCAAGAAAAATATTTTGTGACAAAAGTAGCACCATGCCTTCCAAAGCAATCCATAATTGAGAGCTACATAATTAATAACAAGATGTGTCTGTGTTAGGATCCATTTCATTTGATTCCACAAATAGTTATAAAGCATTAAATATGGGGTATCCATTACATTGGGTAGTAAATCAGAAATATAGATAGATAGATAGATAGATAGATAGATAGATAGATAGATAGATAGATAGATATAGATATAGATATAGATATAGATATATACAAACATATATATATATATAATGCAATTACAAAATTATTTCATAATGATGTAGGGAGAAAACAGAGGACAATCTTTTTGATTTAATTATCACTTAATTTGTAACTTGAATTAAGGGTGGAGTCCTGTACAAATTCATGACTACAACTAATAGGAATTTCTAGTTTTGGGGATGATAAAATCCACAATTTTCAAATTTTAGAAGTATTACAAAAGAATTGTTTTGAAAAAGTTAAGTGAAACAGAGGCAGGATTCCAGGGAAGGTATAGAAAGCAAGGTCAATGCTTAAATAATAATTGGGAAAGATATTTGAAAAAGCAGAGATGATTTATTAAAAAAAAGATTTAATTTCTTTCAATTTTCTTAATTAAGAAAAAAACCATAGGCAAAATGAGAAGTGAAAACTAAGAGAGAAAACATATCTTGTAAGTAAAAAAAAAAGAAAGACCTCCCTCCACCCAAAATCTTAAAAGTCAGTTGTAATGCTATGGTGCAAACTAAAGTAATCTTTTTATTATTCCCTACATTGTCAGTTCTGCTAATAAGTTGTTATGACTTTTAATTGACTTTTTTCCTATTCCACATAACTACATATGTTTATAAAAAGAAATTCTAAAACTTCAAAAGAATAAATGGAGAAATCAAGAACTTTTCATTTTATAAAGTTGATTTATTCTAAGAAAGAAATAGATATCTGTTTTAGGTGGCTTTGTATCTCTACGACCCAGATATAAACTGAATACTCAGCATTTTTTCAAACTTTTGAGTAATTTAAACAATTATTTAAAATACTAATTATGTTTCTTTCATCTATTTATATTTTCATATAGATGAAAAACTCAATTATTCCATGACTAGATTGTGTTATTTCCAAGTACTCCAATAATAAAATGATTTAATTAAGCAATCCATTAAAATAATATTCAATGATAAAGAACATTTTTATTTATATGAAAGAATATATTTTTGGAAACAACTGACAGATGCCAGTGTCTTATTATATTTAAAAATATTAGTGTTTGATATTTGAATTCAAATGATTTCTATAAACAACTTTGTGGTTTTACTTTTGAATCTTGTTTTCCTCTTCATAATGTCATTTAGGTTTTTCTTGGAAAATATATTGAAGTACTTTGCCATTTTCTTTTACACATCATTTTACATAAAATAAAACAGGCAAATGGGTTAAGTGACTTATCTAGGACCACATGGCTAGTAAATGTTTGAGGCCTCATATTCATTCAGGAATATGAATCTTACTGATTTCAGACTTGGTGTTTTATAGACTATACAACCTAATTGCCCCTTCTGGCTACAATACTTTTTTTTTTTTTTACTATTTTATGATATAATCCTTCATTCTTTCATTCATTCATTCATTTATTTTGGGAGGTAATTGTTATCACATCTGAACCCTGGTCCTGCTGTTTCCAGGACTGGGCTCTATCCATTGTGCAACAAAACTCCCTCATTTTGGGGGGGTTCAAGATTTTGTTTAATGTCCTTTAAAGATGAGCCTTAAGGCTAAGTTTGAATACTATATGTTTGCAGACCAATGTGATTTAGATATTCACAGTACATAATTATGATTTTGAAGTATTACAAAACTGAATTCAATTATTTGATATTACGGATGGGGTAAAAATCAGCTTTGGTATCCAACATGAGTAAATGTAAACAAGTCTGGATTTGGAGTCAGACATATGTTAAAGCTATAAGTCTCTCATTACCTCCATAACACTGGCCAAGTAAATCTACTTGTCCTCTCATCTGTAAAAGATAGAATTGATCATATAACATATAACATCCTTCATTAAGCTTTTAAGAAGATTTCAATTTGAATTATTTTAATATGCTTCATAGCAAATCTTTAATAACCTTAGTGATCCCTTTAAAATTTATTGAAAAAAATTAGGATGGAATAATAAATGCAACTCTATGGGTTTCCTTTTGACTATTTTTTTTTATTTTTGAAATGGATAAAATTAGTAGGCCCATTATCATCATTAGTGTTCAATATAGTATTAGAAATGGTAGCAGCAATAATAAGAGAAGAAAAATAAATTGAAAGAATCAGAACTGGTAATAAGGAAACAAAACGTTCACTCTTTGCTGATGATTTAATGGTATATCTAGAGAACCCAAAAAGTCATCTTAAAATCTCCTTGAAACAGTCAACAAATTCAGGAAAGTAGCAGGATTATAAAATAAACTCATATAAATCATCAGCATTTCTAAATATGAACAAAAAAGACCAAGAGCAAGAGATAGAAAGAGAAATTCCATTTAAAATAACTATAGACAACATTAAATACTTGGGAATCTACCTCCCAAGACAAACCCAGAAACTGTATGAACACAGTTATAAAGAATTTCACTCCCAATTAAAGCCAGATATAAATAATTGGAAAAATGTCAAATGCTCAAATTAAATTACTTATTCAGGGCCTTACCAATCAAACTACAAAATAACTACTTTTCTGAGCTAGAAAAATAGTAGTAAAATTCATCTGGAGCAACAAAATTGCAAGAATAGCAAGGGAATTGATGAACAAAAATGTAATGGACAATGCTCTAACTTTACCATTTCTAAAACTATACTATAAAGCAGCTGTCATCAAACTGCCTGGTACTGGTAAAAAAAATAGAGTAATAAATCAGTGGATAAGGAAAAGTACAAGAGAAACTGTAGTAATTGACTACAGCGATCTACAATTTGACAGACACAAAGACATGAGATTCTGGGATAAGTATTTATTTGAAAAAAATGTTGGGAAAACTGGAAAATATTATGGCAAAGAGTAGGCATGGATCCACTTCTCACACTCTATACCAAAATAAGATTAAAATGGTACAGGATTTAGACCTAAAGAGCAAAACTAGAGATAAGAAATACTCTGTCTAACAGATCTACAGAAAGGGGATAAATTTACGACCAAACGAGAATTAGAGTACATTATAAACTGCAAAAGCAATGATTTTGACTATATTAAATTAACAGGTTTTTGCACTAATAAACTCAATGCTGCGAAAAGTAGAAGGAAAACAGAAAGTTGGGAAACAATCTTCAAAACTAGGGGTTCTGATAAAGGTCTCATTTCTAAAATACATAGAGAATTGCATCAAATTTATAAGGTCACAAGTTATCCCCCAATTGACAATTGGTCAAAGGATATGAACAGTTTTCAAATGAAGAAATTAAAGCTACACATAATCATATGAAAAAATGCTCCAAATTACTATTGATTATAGAAATGAAATTAAAACAAAACTGCGGTCTCATCTCACACCTATCAGATTGGCCGAGATGGGAAAAAGGGAAAAGGATCAATGTTTGAGAAGTTGTGGGAGGAATGGGACATTACGGGTCACCTGGTAATGTGACAGGACTTTTTGGAACCAAATCTGAAAATGCAGAAGGACATTAGAGGCTTCCAGAAAAAATAAAAATTCTACCTGTTATTTGATCAGTGTTCTGCCCCTATTTAATATCTGTAACTTTCCCCTTGATATTATAAATGTGTTGTGAACATTTATGCCCTCTCCTTTAGATAAACCTCATGTTTGTTGCTTACCCATTACCAGTATGTAAATTAGGGCCATCAAACTTCCATTTATATTCTCAACAGACTCATATGATTGTAGGCAGTGTTAGAGATAATCACAAACCAAACAGCTAAAGTGCTAGAGTTACTTAGAGCCGGGTTGCTACCTGGTTGCATCCCATGCATGATTCAGTTGACAACCCTAATAGTGCAGGAATCAATCAGCAATATAGGCCAGTTATGCATTTCTGGTAGTTAAAGAGAACAAACAAATCTTGATAGATACAATCAATGGTACCACCATTGTTGAAGATTGTGAATTATGCTGAAACAGTTTGAGGAAGAAGCAACACATAAGGTGTGGAAACCAAATACTTTTTAAAAGAAAATAGAGGAATTTGTGAGAAGATGCTGATGATTAAATTTCCGCAGGCTGCATCCTCTCAGTCTTTGAAAAGACCCATATGGTACATAATATGTGTAGAAATGTGTGTAATGGATAGAGCAGAAGAGGGGCATAAAAATCCAGCCCTATCAAATGGCTAGTACAAATCTTTAAATTCTTCTTGAATGGGGCCCAGGCCTAATTCAGCCCAGACTGACTGAGTTCAAGGATTGGCCACTGATTTTTTACTTAACTAACTTCTTCTATATTAATTTCTCTGCCCAAGGTGGAACTTAAAGTTCATTAAAATAACGTGATTTATGTGAAGCCATGATTATGGTGGGGGAACAAACAATTTTTAAATTTACTCTTGCTTCTGGAAGGGTAGGTATTCCCTTAGGAGCTCTCCAGCCACTTTTCTCAAGTCAAGGACCATAATAAACATTTCCTTGTTTTAGTTTAAGTTTTGTTTCTTAGGGGCAGTTGATTGATCCCCATTTTTCACAGATTTTCACACAGGTAAACAATACTAAAAGCCAAGAAACCACTCTAAACCTATTACCAGGCTTTCATTAATCTCTCCAAGTGGGTCAGTTACTTTATTTGAAGGGATAGAAACTCTCTGAAACCACTGCTTAGTATCTCAATTGATATTAAAGTAATGAAATTCAAATAACCTTGAAACTGGAATATCATAGCTTAAATAATTCTAGGCAGAATTTTTAGTGTCTTCTTGACTACCACAGTACTTCAGTGTTCTATCCACTGAATTACTTAGTTGACCCATCCTAATATATAAGAAAACATCAGTCAAAGGACCTTATTCATATCCTAAGACCTTTAAAAATAGGACAACTAGATAATGCAATATTATTATTGGAGTAACAAAAGGGCAAGAATAGCAAGGCAACTGATGAAAAAAATTGCAATGGAAGATGATCTAACTTTACCATTTCTGAAACTATACTATAAAGGAGCTATCATCAAAACTGCCTGGTACTGGTTGAAAAAAGGAGTAATGGATCAGTAGATAAGGATAAGTACAAGAGAAACTGTAGTAAATAACTACAGCAATCAACAATTTGACAAACACATAGGCATGAAATTCTGCGATAAGAAATTAACTATAAAGGAATTTTTCTTCTCAAAATGTTTCTAAATGAACCACAGGTTATCCTTCTTATATACTGAGTTCATGCATATTCCCTTTCTTAAAACAGCTCAAAAATTTTTAAGAATTTTCTTACATGTCCCTTGAGTATTAAAAGTAATATTTACAGGGAACAAGTAACTGACAATGGATGCCAAGTTTTTAGCCTATCTGGATATTAGAATATAGATTATTGTAGGACAAATGACCTAAAATTTCTTTTCTGGATTTTCATATTGATCATTTGACTTGATTGTAACAATTTGCTATAAAGATCTGGAATATCAAAGGAAAATTCACATAAATGTCAGTTTTTTGGCAGAGATCATGTGACTAGCCAAATATCATGAACCAAACATTAAATTTGCCAGGTGAAACATTTTCTAAATGTCGCATTTCAGAAATCAAAACAGAAAGAGTTCAGGACTTAGTGAAAATTTCTCTTTTAAATGAGCTTGTCACCTGTAGTGTCCAACCTCCATTTGGTTTTCTGGCTTCTATAGACAATGAGTTCCTCCAGCATTCTCTTTCCTGATAATTCCTTGAGTCAGACTAGAAATAAAGACAATTCAATAGTTCTATCTGATCTATTTTTGTAATTTTTTATTTTAATCTTTATGCACATGTACATTTTAAATTACAAAAATTCCTTCCAACCTCCCTTCCCATGATCCTCTCCTCAGTGTTGAATAATCAGGGTAGCATTGTTCATATATAATTTGATAAAAATGTTTAGAGATTAGTTATGTTTGGTTTGACGAATTAGGATTAAGGGAAAATAAATAAGTGATAATTTTAACAAAGTGTTGATCAAATTCTGAAGAGTTGTTTTATTTTTTGTATCCTTTGTTTTGTTTTGTTTTTTGCTGGATGGGGATAACATATTCCAAAGTTAGTCTAATACAGCTGTACTAGCTCTCTGAACTGCTGAGAGAAACTGCTTCCATCAAGGTTGTTCATCTCACAGTGTTGTTGTTGATGTGTGTACTTTGTTCTCTTGGTTCTACTTCCTTCACTCAGTATCAGATCCTGTAAGTCATCCCATGCTTCTGTATATTCCAACCATTTGTGGTCTTTTATAGAAAAAATAGTATTCCATAGTATTCATGTACTATAACTTGTTTAGCCATTCCCCGATTGATTCTCATAACCTCAGTTACAATTCTTTGCTGATATAAAATGAGCTGCTATTAGTATTTTGGAACATGTAGGACTTTTTCTATTTTTTTTATAATTTCTTCTGGATATAAACCTAGAAATGTAATTGCTGGGACAAAGGACATGAAGAGTTTTATTGCTTTTCAGGCATAGTTTCATACTGTTCTCCAGAAAGGTTGGATCAATTCACAACTCCACAGCAATGCATCAATGTCCCTATCCTTCCACAACCTCTCCAACATTGATCATCTTCCCTTTTTCTCATCTTAAACAATCTGGTTGCTATAAGATGATGCATTTTTGTTGTTTTTAAATTGCATTTCACTAATCAATCATGATTTGCAGCATTTTTCATATGATTATATATAACTTTAATTTCTTCATTTGAAAACTTAATATCCTTTGACAATTTATCACTTAGGGAATCAATTCTGACCTCATAAATTCAATGCAATTTCCTATATACATTAGAATTGAGACCTTAATGAGGACTTATAGCTGTGAAGATTGAGTCCCCCTTTCTGCTTTCCTCCTAATTTTTTAAAATTTAATTTAATATGGTCAAAACCATTCATTTTGCAGTTGATATTGTGCTCTAATTCTTGTTTGGTCACAAAACTATCCCCTTTCCATAGATGTGATAGAAAGAGTATTTCTTGATCTGTTAATTTATCTATGGTGTTTCTCTTGATGTCTAAATTGTGTATCCATTTTGAACTTATTTTGGTATAGACTGTGAGATGTAGATGTATGCCTAGTTCCATACAATTTTCCATTTTTCCCAACAATTTTTGTCCAATAGTGAGTTGTATTCCCAGAAGCTCATGTCTTTGGGTAGATTGCTGTTAGTCATTTACTGCAGCTTCTTTTGAACCTATGTTTATCCACTGATCCATTACTCTATTACTTAACCAGTACCAGACAGTTTTGGTGACTGCTGCTTTATAGTGTAGTATTAGATCTGGTAGCTCAAGGCCACCTTTCCTTACATTTTTTCATCAGTTTCCTTGTTATTCTTGCCTTTTTTGTTGCTCCAGATGAATTTTATTACTATTTATTCCAGCTCAGCAAATTAGTTATTTAGTACTTTGATTGGCATGGCAATGAACAAGTAATTTAATTTGGGTAGAATTGTCATTTTTATTATATTAGCTCCACCTAACCATGAGCAATTGACATTTTCCAATTATTTAGATTTGACTTTATTTGGGTGGGAAGTTCTTTATAATTATGTCAATACAGTTTCTGGGTTTGGCTTGGGAGATAGATTCCCTAGTATTTAATGCTGTCTATAGTTATTTTAAATGGAATTTCTCTTTCTATCTCTTGCTCTCAGGCTTTGTTGTTCTTCATATATAGAAATACTGATTAGGGGAGGCTAGGTGGCATAGTGGATAAAGCACTGGCCTTGGAGTCAGGAGTACCTGGGTTCAAATCCGGTCTCAGACACTTAATAATTACCTAGCTGTGTGGCCTTGGGCAAGCCACTTAACCCCATTTGCCTTGCAAAGACCTAAAAAAAAATTAATACAAATGCTGATGAATGGGGGGGGTAGAGTCAAGATGGCAGCATGAGCGCAAGAATTCCCAGAAACCCATTTCCCAAAATACTCCCAAAGCTGACAAGTTATGACTCTAGCCAATATTTAGAGGGGCAGAACCCAAAGAAAGCCTGAGTGATACAATTTCCCAGTGTAAAGCAATTTACAAGTTTGGAAAGTAAAATCTGTTTTACCAGGATTTGGGCTTGGAGAAAGCTACAGTGCAGCTTCATTGCAGTGTAGATGGGCTGGAGCAATCCAGTTACAGTCTTCCAGGAACAGCTTGCTGGGTTACTGGGTTCCTGGATCCCAGGATCTGTGGAAGAGATGGTGGTTTCTAGACATTTTGAGCCTGGGATAACTGAGGTTACCTAGAAAGGGTGATGAGAGAACTCTATGGCAACAGAGTGAGAGCAGAGTGCTGGCCTCAGAGGAGTCCTGAAGTGAGAACTTGCAGCAGGAATCAGTGGAGCCAGCCAGCATTTCCAGAATGCACAGCCAAAGACTGTAAAGGGCCTAGGAGAGACTATGGATGTCTGTGTTGCTTTTCCACACTCAGATCCAGGTTGCATGCTTGGCCCCCATATTACCGAAGCAGAGCAGAGATCCTCTTCACATCTCCAGGTCAGAGGATAGGGCCTGTGGTCATCCACATACCAGAGCACAAGCAAGAGAGCATTCAGAGACTCTTTTAAGACCTTGGAGGTATGACGTTCCCCCTGGGGTGTCCCCAAATCCCCAAATCCTTGGAAGTGCAGTAAATCAGTAATAGGCTGAGAAAATAAGCAAACACCAGAAAAAGAAGAACCTGACCACTGAGTATTACTATGGCCCCATGGAGGAACAAATTCACATCAGAAGATGAAAAAGTCAGAGCTTCTATATTCAAAGACACATAGAGAAATAAGAAAATGTGTTAAGTAAATAGAAGAGTTTAAAAAAGACTGAAAAACAATGAACTGAGGTAGAGGAAAAATTCAGTAGAGAAATGAGAGTGATGCAGATAAATCATGAAAACCAAGTCAGCAGCTTGGAGAAAGAAATACAAAACATACTGAAGAAAACAACATGTTAAAAACCAGGTTAGTGCAAATGGAAAAAAAAACAACCCAAAAGGCAAATGAGGAGAAGAATGCCTTAAAAAGCAGAATTAGCCAACTGGAAAAGGAGATTAAAAAAGTTCTCTGAAGAAAATAACTACAAATGTAATATAAAATATAAAATATATAAACCAAATTCAAAATTCATTCAAAATCAAACAAATGTTGATGAATTTTTGTGGGTTTAATTTATATCCTACTACTTTGCTGAATTTAATTGTTTCATGGGGTTTTTAGGTGATTTTCTTGAGTTCTGTAAATATACATCATACCATCTGCAAAGTGTTAAAATTTTGCTTCCTTGATGCTAATTCTGATTCCTTCAATTTCTTGTTTTCCTCTTTCTGCTAGAGCAAACATTTCTAATACTATATTGAATAGTAATGATGTTAATAGACATTCTTGTTTCACCTCTGATTATATTGGAAATGCTCTGAGTGGATTCCCATTATATATTTGTTGATGGTTGTGAGTGTTGGTCTTCACAGGATGTGGAAGAAAGCCCTTAAGGAATCCATTACAAAGGGGGAATGGCCCAGCCAATCACAAGACTGGGAGAGTTTTCCTAATACCATTCCAGGGATAGCAAACCCAAAACTGGTTCTCAACTGGTCAAGAGTAACCTAGAGGTCTTCACCTAATGCAAGTGAATTTGCGCAATTAGGTAATTGAATATTAACCCACACACCCCCTGTGACAATCAGGTTACATTAGTATATCATGCATCGTATAATGTGAGGGACCATATTAGGGGCATATCATGGAATGGGTGGACCTCTTAGATTGTATCTCAAACTCTGACAGCCTATGAAAATCCTAGAGGGAGGGGAAAGAGTTTCTGAAGACTATAAATTATGTGATGGTCCAAGACCACTTTGTGCCTCATGCCAGGTGAGATACCCATATCTTGCAAGGTGTATCTTGCAAGGTTAATGAATAAAACATACAATTTTCCCTCACTCTAGCAGGTTTTTCTTTTAATTCAATTAAAGCAATGGTTTTAGATAAATAAAATTTATTATTTTAAGTAAAACTCCATTTATTCATAAACTTGCTATTTATTAAAAATTGGTTTATTTTCATCCATATGTACATGCATATTTAAAAATTACAAAATTTTCCTCCAACCCCCCCTCCCACTCTCCACCCTACAGCAGGGAACAGTCAGGTTAGAATTTTACATATATTTTCAAGTTGGTAATTTTTGGCATGAGAAATTAGGATTAAGGGAAAGAGAAAATTAATAATTTTTATAAAGTGTAATCAGATTCTGAAGGTTTGTTTTATCTGTGTGTTTTGTTTTGATATGGTTCATTTTGTTTTTATTCCTCTGGATGGGGATAATACAGTCTTAGTCAAATATAGTTGTCCTAGCTTTCTGGACTGCTGTGAGTAGCTACTTCCATCCAGGTTGTTTATCTCACAATGTTTTTGTTGATGTGTACATTGTTGTTCCCTTGCTTCTACTCCCTTCACTCAGCATATGATTCCATTACTCATTACATGCTACTTTGGATTCTGACCATTTATGATTTCTTATAGTACAATAGTATTCCATAGTATTTGTATACCATACCTTGTTTAGCCAATCCCCAATTATTGGGCATCCCTTCAATTTCTAATTCTTTGTCTCTTCAACAAAAAGCTGTAATGAATATTTTAGAACATGTACAACTTTTCTTATTTTTTATAATTTATTCTGGATATAAACCTAATTGCTTCATTTGACAACTGTCTGTTCATATCCTTTGACCATGTATCAATTGAGGAATGACTTCTGACCTCATGAATTTGATGCAGTTCTCTATATAATTTATAATTGAGACCTTTATGAAGACTCTTAGTTGTGAAGATTGTTTCCCAGCTTTCTGCTTTCCTTAGAATTGATATTATTAGTGCAAATTTTTTTAATTTAATATAGTCAAAATAATTCATTTTGCAGTTTATAATGTGTTCTAATTCTTGTTTGTTCATAAAATTACCCCTTTCCCACAGATCAGATAGATAGAGTGTTTTTTTGTCTATTAATTTATGGTATATCTCTTTATGTCTAAATCCTCTACACTTTCTAGTGTTTTTAATAAGTGTATTCTGAGTTTTGTCAAAGGTTTTTTTAAGCATCTATTGGGATTATCATATGATTTCAGTTGGTTATGCTATTGATATGTTTAATTGAGTGTTTTCCTAATGTTGAACCATCACAGTCTATCTGTTATAAATCCTATCTGATCATGGAATACTATCCTAGTAATAACTGGCTTTCATCTCATTACTAAAATTTTATTGAGATTTTTGCATCAGTATTCATAAGGGAGAGTTTTCTATAAATTTCTTTTGTAAGATTTGGTTCTCCCTGGTTTAGTCATCAGCACCATGTTGATGTCATATCATTGGGCATAAGTCCTTCCTCTCCTATTTTTTAAATAGTTTATGTAAAATAGGAATTGACTGTTCCCTAAATGTTTGGTAGAATTTACTTATAAATCCATCTGGACCAGAAGACTTTTTCTTAGTGAATTGCTTGATGGTTTCTTCAATTTCTTTTTCTGAAATGTGTTTATTTATGTAATTTTAAACTTCTGTTAATCTGGGCAGTTTATATTTTTGTAAATATTCATCTATATCATTCAGTTTATCCAATTAATTGGCATACAGTTATACATATAAACTCTGATTCATTTCTTCAAAGTGTCCTCATTGATCCTTAGTTCACCCTTTTCATCTTTGATATTGGTAATTTGATTATCTTCTTGCTTTTTAAATTTCAGAGTAGCCAAAGGTTTGTCTATTTTATTGAATTTTCTTAAAATCAGTTCTTTGTTTTTATGAGATCAATGGTTTTCTTTCTTTCAATTTTATTAATCTCTCCCTTTATTTTCAGAATTTCGAATTTGGCATTTAATTAGAGATGTTTAATTTGTTTTTTATCTAGCCTTTTTAGTTACATACCCAATTCATTGATTTTCTCTTTCTCTATTTTATTCATAAAGGCATTTATAGATATAAAGTTTCTCCTCAATATGGCCTTGGTTTCATTACATTAAATTTTGGCATGATGTCTCATTATTATCATTTTCTTGGATATAATTAATATTTCTATTATTTTCTGTTTGTTCCACACATTATTTAAGATAAAGTTATTCAATTTCCACTTAATTCTTGGTTTATCTTTCCATGACCCTTTATTATATATAATTTTTATTGCACCATGGTCTGAGAAGAGTGTATTTATTATTTCTTTCTTTCTGTAATTTATTATAAGTTTGTGCCCTAGCACATGGTCAGTTTTGGTATAGATGCCATGTACTGGAGAGAAATAAGTATATTCTTTTCTACCCCCATTAAGTTTTTTCCAGAAGTCTATCATACCCAAGTTTTCTAAGATTTCATTCACCTTCTTAACTTCCTTCCTGTTTATTTTGTTGTTATATTTATCTAGTTCTGAAAGAGGGAGATTGAGATCTCCCACTATTAAAATTTTGCTGTCTATGTCTTCTTGTAATTCACTCAGATTTCTCTCTATAACTTTGGATGCTATGCCCTAGGTGCATACATGTTCAGTAATGATATAGTTTCATTACCAATGGTGCCTTTTAAGAAGATTTCGTTTCCTTCTTTATCCCATTTAATGACATTGATCTTTGCTTTCATTTTATCTGAGAATAGGATTGCTACCTCAGATCCTCAGATTTTTTACTTCAGCTGAGGCATAATATATTTTGCTCCAGTCTTTTTACCTTTGCCATGTGTATATCTCTCTGCTTCAAATGTGTATCTTATATAAAAATTATATTGTAGGATTCTGTTTTATTTAATTCATTCTGCTATCTGCTTCCATTTTATGGGACAGTTCATCTCATTCACATTTATAGTTAAGATGACTAATTCTGTATTTCCCTCTATGCTATCTTTCTCCATATATATTTTTCTCTTTCCTGTTCTATTATTCCTCTGCATCAAAATTTTACTACCTTTCCCCTTTGTCTTTAAAAAATTTAAATTTGTTTATTTTCAGTTATACCTTTGCCTTCCCTTTTATAAGTCCCTTCTTCCCTTATCCTTCCTTTTCTGAATTTCCCCCCACCCCTTCCCTGAAGACTAGGTTAGATTTTTAACCCAAGTGGGAATGTATCTTATTCCCTCTTTGGGCTAAATCTCTTGAATAGAATTTACTCAACATTCATATTCTCCCTTCTTTCCCTCTAAAATTATCAATCATTGTGCCTTTTCCTTTGTTGTTATTTATCACTCTCATACTATAAATCAAATATCATCAATCATAGTTTGAATATTTGGTGGATTGATAAGCTTATATTTTATCAAAGTATCGTAAAAGATTGTTTGTTTGCTTGATAAGCAGAATTGTCTCAAATTTCATCAATTTATAATTAGAATCATTTTTTTACCTTTCCCCCTTTTCAAGGCTATGGAGGTCTTACTCAAGAACTTTACAAGTAATTTTAAGTTGTAGTGTTGTATCCAAAGAGCCAGACAGAGACAAGAATTTGAGGTTGGAGAACTTTATTCCTGGGGACTGTCTGGGGATAAAGAATACCCAAATCAGACAGCACCTGCTCATTCAGGGGACAGAGTTTTTATAGTATTTTGAGGGGGATGTACTGAGAACACCAAGAACCAGAAGCAAAAGCAGCTGTTTGATAAGGGCAGGGTCTTTGTGTTGTTTAAACTTGTTTCATGAGATGGAGGGAATTATGTATTCATGGGCTTCCCACAAGTTGGAGGGAGTGAACTTTACTATCTTATGGTTCCAGCTGCATCTGGGGAAGAGGAGGCAGTCCTGGAAGGAAGCAGGAATCTTACAGATAAAGCAAGATAATTAGGCTAACAAGGGTGCTTGTTAAATCTTTAGAAAATTTTATGCTATATCCATGAACCCTTGGGTCCTATCACACTATTTTCAGACCCAAAGGTGCCCAGGCAAAGTTCTATTTCTAAGGAATTTCTCAGGGTCCATAAGGATGTCAGGGATCCCTTTCTATACAGGAATTTCACAAACATTGATATTGTACTTCATTCTCCACTTTTTTTCCCAAAATAACTCAAATCCTTGAGTTATCTTTATAAACTAGATAAGCATGAATTACAAACATCTTTACAAAGGATCCAGGTATCATCATTACATCTCAATCCACCTATCTCTTTAAGTTGTACAGGCCAGCTACATCAGAGATAAGACTCTCCTTAGATAGGATATAAACATACCACCCAATAGTCTTCTTCCTATTCTTTCACTGGAGAACATCTGCACCCTGCCTCTCCTCCTTTTCATAGGGATAAAGGCATAAGTAGGGGTGTCACACTTACATTATCAAGGGAAGGTTACAAAAACAGATCCCTTTACTATACAATGTATACATAGGTGAGAAATGGTAGAGATGAACTGGTCCAGTGTCTCTCCTCTCTTCTCTTCTCTCCTAGAGACCTCTGATGTCCTTCTGCATCTTCTGAATCTATTCCAAAAAGTCCTTTTCAGCTCAGATGCCAAATTGAGACTTTGTCTTCTGGTAAAGAAACTCCTTAACATTTTACTCAGATCAAAAATATATATTTTCTTCACAAGACAATGAGATTTTTGGAACTTATTGCATTTTACATTTTGCCTTATTGCCATATTGATGCACATATTTAATTTTAACACAATAAACCTTCATTAGTATTTTACTATATGAGCAAACTCCCAATGAGAATTGTCATACTGTCTTAAACTTGTAGCACACAGTCAACAATCATCTTAGTTCAGAGTACCAGCATATGGTTTAAAAATAAAACAATCTTAGCCTTTGCTCTTATTACAATAATGTATCAAACATCCTTAACCAAAATGAAAATTTTCAAAATATTCTCAAATATACCATTGATTTTCCTATTCTTGATATACTTATCTGATTCACATTCCTTTCCTTAAGCTAGGCCTTAAAGCTGTAATTATTCTAAGAATTTCCTATCTTAATATGTAGCTGTTAGCAGGTGTCAGAGTCACACACTTAGCACACCTAACCTATCTCTGGCTATTAGATACAATTCAGCTAAAATTTCTTTTTTTCTGGTTTGCTTAGTAACTATAAAGATACAGGACATTAAAGGAAAATCCTTTTACAGATATGAGTATTGAATGTTAGTGTCTAGGCAGAGGTCACATGGGTAAGTCAAATGCCTTAATTCAGATTTATTCTTCCAGGTCAGATATTATCCAAATGTCATTTTGGGGAAATCAAGTCAAAGGGGTCCAACCTCAGTCATACTGAGAAGCCGCTCCTTTGCATGCCTGTCCCAGTCACCTGACATCTTGGCTTTCTTGGCTGCAAGAACATGGTGGCATTTACCCAGTAGCATTTCCTTTTTGTTGACCATCCTGGTATCTGACATAAGAGAAAATCAACTAAAAGTTCCGTGATCTAAAATGGTTGTTTTACCTAGTTAGAACTTCCAGTGAATACAATTTACTAAATTCCAATTATAATCTTAATGGAGTCCCAATTATTGAAACCTCCTACCTAATGCTCAAATTATCCTTCATGGGTCTTTGCCTAAAACCAGGTATTCTAAGTTGGACTGGCCCTACAGGCCTGTCTTCTACCTCTTACTAGAGACATCCCTTTGCCTAAAATCATATCTACTCCATCTGTATGTAAACATAGTTTATCAGATTCCCCTTGGCTAGAGAAATCTCCTTCTAGTCTGTTGTTATCTTACAACAAATAAATGCCTCCTTTGTCCAGGAGAGTGCATAGAAAAATCTTGAATTATCTTTTGTTTATCTTTCTCATATTACATGCTTTTGCTTTAAAGCAAACAAACAATACATAAACTCATTTATCTACTAGCCATCCTCAGCATAAAAATAGTTATTTTTGTTTTGGCAAGGCAATTGGGGTTAAGTGACTTGCCCAAGTACACACAGGTAGACAATCACTAATCTAAACCTAACTTGAACTCAGGTTTGCTGATTCCTGGGCTTAGTGCTCTATCCTCTGCACCACCTAGCTGCCCCTTAACATACAAATTACTTTTCAGAATTCTTTAAAAGCATTTAAACACCTTAGGTAGCTTTAAATTTTCAACATGTGTTATTAATTTTTGTGAGTAACAGAGTAACACACACAAATTACTAGATCATATAAAGCAATTCCTCCATTATTACATTATTCGTGAACCCATAGATCTATACCAGAAAGGGTCATACTTTTTCATATTTTCCTTATTGCTCTTCAAAGTAATCACGTTAATCCCAGGCTTTAACAATACAGTATTTAAAATCATATTCACAATGGATAGCTAAATATTGCAAATATTATCTCTTTGCAGTTACAAAAAAGATCACATAACCGATGAAATCATCTTATTTATCAATAAGTTACCTTACAATAGGGTCCACAATTGCAATTTGTTCAGCATCCCTCCATCAGCTTCCTGCAGTTACCAAGAGAGAAGTCCACATTCTTGACTTCTTTAAACATGAACTGTTAATTATACTTTAAACATTAAGATTCTTATTTAAACATCTCATTTCTCTTAGAATAAAAGCAAAATGAATATCCCATGTTCTTTACACTTTTGTCTCTACCCAAATTCTCAGAATCTAATCTCATACATATGACACATTTAAAACCCCAATGTAATTGCAATTCAACTAAATTCCAACAGTTAAGTTTGATAAAAACTTTAGAGTACCTTATACAGAGAATCCAGCACTCACATTCCCAAAGCTCTGTCCAAAATAAAAATGCAATTGTTTGCATTATTCAACTAAACATTAAAAGCAATTAGGGCTTTTCCCCAAAAGGCATCAGTAAACATCCCTGATAACCTAGGTATTTCTCTTCTTAATAAGCCAATACCACTTTGCTTTAACCCAAAGGTGTTACAATAGTTTAACATCCCAAACCATATAACTCCTTGCAAAAGTTACAATAGTTTTAAAATAGTTTAGTTCCAAACTAATTTAACAATCTAGGCTATTTAATTCCTCCCATTCTGTACAAATTTTGTCAGAATGTTACAATACTAATATCCCTCTTTTAAAACCCTCAATGTGCTTCCCAAAATTCTAGTTCAGAAACTTTAAAAACAATGAGAGTCATCACTCAGGCCACATGACCATCAGACATTCATTAAACGTGATTTCCTTTCAATAAAGGAGTCTCTTAACCCCTGGATCTTAGAATTCTTTTCTTTCCCAATCACACATCCCACATGTGGAGGGGTCTTTCCCTTTAAGGCTTAAGCACTTGAGCTCTCCTGTTTCTCTTTCTATTGTTTTTGAGATAAGACTTTTTCTGCCAGTTCCCCACCATCCTCCTGCTACCCTTTTCTCTTCTTTTTATTCAGAGAAGGAATCTTCCCAGAGGGGAGTAGACTGCTTCAGGGGGAAGGGGAGACAGGTCTAGGAATGTTCATTACTTTCCCTGCTCTTGTATTCCCACCCCCCCACCTCTTGATCTAGGGAAGGAATCTTCCAAGGGGAAACAGATGGGACCTGGTGAAAGAAGTGGGGAGATGGGGTTTGGAAATTCAGGGGCTGAGGGCTCGAAATTTAACAAAACATTAATAAGTGTAACACATTAAGAACTAGATTTCACAAAATAATCTTTCTAATTTTTTACATTTATAACTGGACCTACAGATCTGGAGCAAGTTCCAACGCATCATTTAAAAGTTCAGGGAACCCAGAGGGTCATGCTTTGATAATTTCCCTCATTAACAATCATTAACTACAACTTTGACATCATTTCAGTAAAATTGTTTATATTTCCTAAAGCAGATCACATGTTTGATAACACCCTTCAACCTAACTTACTGATAAGTTATCCAATTAGGGTTACCTAATTTTTAATTTCCTAATCATTTACCAAAGTCCCTCACATTTATTCAATATCTTTGGAAAGGGTATCTTGTAGTTAAGATATAATGTAAACATTAAATTCTTAAACTACATGAAACATAACATGATGACATCTCATTCTCTTAAAGCAACATAAAACAACAGGTTCTTTTAAAGTTGACCTTATAATTAAGTATCTTTTATACACAAACTTCTGAATATTTGCTTTATAACTTATGCTATCTCTTCTTCCAAATATACTTCTATTTAAAAAAGAAAATAAGATCCTCTATCAACGTTAGTTTTATACAATAATTTCAAAAGCCCAATATACACTTATTACCTATGACAATGTTACAGTTATATGTATAATTTCCTCTTTTAACAGACAATAAATAAGCTACATTGATCTCACATTTCAGTATTCCCTTTCATAAACATGAGGTGAAAAACAAAGCTTTTCACAAATTCTCTGGGCCAAAAAGACCTTGAGAATTATAACCCATTGGCAAGGTATTCTCTAGCTTTTATTTTTCATAAAAAATCTTTACAAATGTGATAGGTGAATCTTCAATTCATTTGTTATTACAAAAAATTTTAAAATCTCAAAAAGTATAGCTTGAATTGTTCTTATACAAAGTTTACTAATTATACACAGCATATTTCAATTACATGTATGTTTTCTTACCCCCTAAAACTTTAAAATACAAAGAATTCTTAAGACCAAATGTATCTAAAAAAATCCCTTATGACTACATTTTCTTCATATTTCTCTTAAATTCCAAAAGACATATTCAAATTAGTTTTAAATCATTTTCTTTCCAAAAGTCTAAAAAGTTTGCAAATTCTTCTTATATTTATCAGTGCAATTCTAACTTCTCAGTGCTCTCACTTATAAGAGCTTTCTATCTTTACTGACCAACATTTTTTTAGTTATTTTTTTACAAGGCAAATGGGGTTAAGTGGCTTGCCCAAGGCCACACAGCTAGGTAATTATTAAGTGTCTGAGGACAGACTTGAACTCAGGTACTCAGGACTCCAAGGCTGGGGCTCTAGCCGTTGTGCCAGCTAGCTGACCCCCCAGTATTTCTTAATATTAAAACATTCTATGTTCTGGGAATTGGAGATTCCCCACAATATAAGATATCAATTAATATGTACTAATTCTTTACCTTTACTGTTTATCATTACTCATTCCATATTTTTCCCAAATACATGCTCTGCATTCCAATCAGTGTAAAATATTACCTTCTCCTTGTTTAGTTATTCTAAAGCTTAAGAACACATAACTCACAAGGCTGTCCTGACTCCCATGACTCTGGAGGGGCCATATAACATCAAAATATAAACTCAAGCATATTTTTTACAAACCCCTTATTTCAATTTGCATGTCTCTTTAGATTAGCACATTATAAAATCAATAATAACATAATAAAATTAACATTTAACCTAGCAATTGCTTTCATATCAAACTTTTCACTTTATGGGGTTTATTATTTTTCCAATCAATTCACTGGCAAACATGGCAAAAAAGTACCCATTTAATGCAATTTTTAAGTCACCCCAACCTCATCTAAACACATATCTCCCTATAGACTTATTAGTTCTATACTTTCTTACAATGATTTGTAAGCCATTTTCCAAAGTTCCCAAAATCCATCTTTGGTGTACAAAGTCAAGGCTGCTCAAACCTTCTGTCTACGTACTTTTACCACTTTCCATACTTAACAAGTGGTTCCAAAGAAACCCCAGTTGTCTCTATATTTGGATTTTCTTTCCAGTACTTTCTGAATCTCTTACTCAAACTATACAACTAACATTTTCCACCATTCCTTTTCATTAGCTCTTCCTGACTTAAATTCATACTATTCTGAACTAGAATCACATAGCTTATACAGCTATATAAACCACAGATATGATTCAATTTTTCACAATGCATTTTCCATTCCAAGGTTTTAATATTTAACATTTCTTGATTATAACTGCCAAAATCCTGGAGAAGGCAGTCATTCAAAAATCCCTTAGCCTAATTAGAATATTCCCTGTCCCCTTTCTTCAAATAGAGTAAACTGAATAACTTTTATAGAGACCATCCTAGATTCTTTCTGGGGAGGGGGGGTTGGTCTTCTATACTTCAACCCTTACTTGTCCCATAATTTTCTGTAATAGCTAACAATATCTGAATCTATATTGATAAACTCCTGAAGCTCTAATGATGCCATATCATTCTGGAAAAAAAGATTGTTTAGTTTCCCCTATACAGGTACATCTTGGTAACCAAATTATTCACCTTAGGATCAACCTGACTCTCTCGTTTTTCTGAAATTTATTTTCCCTATTTTCAAATTAAAATAGCATTCCCTTCTATGATTTCTTTGTTTAACATATTTGGTAATATTTGCTATTTCTTTAATTTCAAAATAAGGTCCCTTTTAACACTTACTTTACAAATTCTTCCTGAAGTAACTTTCTCTCCTGAAAGGGGGAGGGGGGGAAACACTGGCTGCACAGACTCAAGGAGAACAGGAAAGGGAAGAGAACATAAACAAGGAATGGGGGTGGTGCTTCTTATAATAGTAAAATAACAGGGTGAGTAGTTTGGCCTCAGTCAATTTAACACCAAAATCCATTCCTTTTTAAAAATAAAATTAAAAAGTCCCTCTTGGAAGTGCTCAAGAGACAACACAGGGGTGAGAAGGGAGAGATCATATTACTCCCTGTAACACAGGCAGAAAGCAGGCTCAAGGGAAGAGCCAGTGAGGGCACTGGATGCCTAAAAATCTAGGTGCCCAAAATAGCAAACAGCAGCAATTTAAATGAGGTAAACCAAGGAAATTTTAGGGGAGCTTTTCTCCTCATCTAACAAATCAATAGAAGATGAACACACACACATAAATAGACAATTGAACACATAAAGACAGATAAGACACAAGGACAGATCACACAAACGCAACAGAATTTTCCAGATTGACAATCTCTACACATATCCACAAACACAGGCCAATGGCAAATTCCTGACATCTCAGGAATGCCGTGAGGGGGAGATATCAATGTCATGTCCGACCATCTCTCCCTCCCAAAGGCCAACCAGATGTGTTCCTTGCTATTGCAAGGAGCGCCCAAAAGAGGGACCCAGATATCACGTCTGATACAGAATTCCCCTGAAACCAAATGTCTAGACCCAGAACCAGAACAAACTTACCTCTGGAGGTGTAACAGGATGTCCACTTAGGCCTAATGGGGGATGACAGTCTAGGAGAGGTCCATACTAAGACTATGTCTACCTAATCCTCAGGCCCTGGAACACCATCAGGGGCTGGCTCCCCTAGGAAAGGGAGAGACAGTCCATTTGAACCTATGCTCAAGGCTCCCATAGTTTCCTTTGGTGACACCAAACAGCAAGATTTCTCTGGGGCCTCCAAATGTTGTACCCAAAGATAGAGATGGAAACCAGAATTTGATAACGTTGGAGATCTTTATTCCCTGGGCACTCCCTGGGGATAAAGAACACCCAAATCAGACAGCACCTGAGCATTCAGGGGATAGGGTTTTTATAGTGTTTTGAGGGGGGGGGGGTCCTGAGCACAAGCAAGATACAGAAGCAAAGGCAGTTAGATAAGGGCAGGGTCTTTGTGTTTTTTGAACTTGATTCATGAGATGGAGGGAGTCATGTATTCATGGGCTTCCCACAAGTTGGAGGGAGTGAACTTTACTATATTATGGTTCCAGCTGCATCTGGGGAAGGGGAGGCAGTCCTAGGAGGAAGCAAGAGTCTTACACATAAAGCAAGTTACTTAGGTTAACAAGAGTGCTTGGTAAATCTTTAGACAATTTTATGCTATATCCATGACCCCTTGGGTCCTATCAGACTATTTTCAGACCCAAAGGCACCCAGCCAAAGTTATATTTCTAAGGAATTTCTCAGGGCCCAGAAAGATGTCAGAGACCCCTTTCTATACAGGAATTTCACAAACATTGATATTGTACTTCAGTAGGAGACACTGACTCTGGGCCTTGCAGTTTATGATGCTCTTATTAGGCAAAGTGCTAAACACAGTAGAATTAAAGTTTGTGAAAGGATGAGTCACTTAATTTAAAGTTAACACCCCTGCTTTTCTTCAGGAATTTTTGTCTGAAACATAGTGATGTCATCTTGGACCTGTTCAATTGAGGGATATGACACAATTATACCCATATCCTTTAAGTTCATTTTTTTCAATTATATTCCACCCATTACTTATCTTAACACAAGAAAAGTTCTAAACAATTAGAAATGTTATAACTTCCCTTTTCCATATAGTTTGATGGTCTTGACCAATATTTGTTTTGGTTTGTTTCTTTTTCCTTCCCCTTTCCATTTACCTTTTCTATGCAACTTTTGAGTCATGTATATGGAGAGTGAATTCTCTATTCATTGAGGGTCTTTGTGTCAGGAAATTCTGGACATCTTCTATTTAGTTGAACATCCATCTTTTTCCCTGACAATGTATACTTAATTTTGCAGCATTACTACATTCTGGGTTGTCTTTGCTCCCCAAAATATGCTATTCTGACTCCTCTGATCCTGCAATGTTGAAGCTGATAGGTCTTGTGTGAATCTGATTGTGTTTCCTTTAAATTTGAATAGTTTCCTTTTTTTGCTGCTTTCAATATTCTCTCCTTTATTTGAGAGTTCTGGAATTTGGCTATTACAACCCTTGGAGTTTCTATCCTGGGGGACTCTTTCTGTAGGGGTTGTGTGGATACTTTCCATGGTTATATTGTTTTCTTTTTCTAGCAGATTTGGACAGTTTTCCATTATAAGTTTCTGCATGAAGATTTTTCAGGTTCACTTTTTAATCTAGACTTTCTGGTAGTCTGAAAATTTATAGACTACCTCCTGGACTTATTTTCCCTAAAAGGTATTTTATATTCTTGTCAATTTCTCAGCTTTTTTAATTTTTTCATGGAATCTTGTAGTCTTGTGGATTTATTGCTTTCTATTTATTCAATTCTAACTTTTAGTGTTTTATTTTCTTCAGTTAGCTTCTGGGTTTTCTTTTCCAGTTTGTTATTTTTATTTTTAATGGAGTTGACTTTCATAAACTTCTCACATGACTTTCATTTCTTTTTCACAATTTTCTTCTTCCTCTATTCTTTGATTTTTCAATCCTCAGTCCTTTTTAAACTCTTCAATTAACTTTTGTATTTGAGTCCAATTTATACATTGCTTTGATACTTTACCTGTGAATGAATTTTCACTGCTTTCTTCTTCAGACATGACATTGTTATCATCTTTGTCTATAAAGTAGTTTTTTATAGTGAGCACTCAGCTTTTTCACTCATCTTTATTGTTTTAGCTCTGTTCTTGGGCTATAAGGAGTATAGTTCCAAGCATTTTTTTTTCCTAGAGTTGGGGTCTGATCTCTGCTTTGTATTTGGCAAAGATGTTGCCTATGCAATTCAGATCTGGCTTTTGCAGAGCTATTTTTCCCCTCCTATATGTCCAGGTTATGACTTAACAGTGGTTTGTTCTGGACCCACACCTGCCTTTTATCCCAGGATTCTCAGGGTTCAAACTTTGTTTGGGCTTGGAGTATTCCCTGTCTTGCTATATAGCTGCGAGGACCTCTTCTGTTGTTAAGCTGGATTGCTCTGTGGCTAAAAGCCTCCTGCTGACTTCCCCACTCTCCTGGGACCTGTATTTTTCTTCCCGTTTTTCCTTAAAGAGACAGACCTTCAGCTA
The DNA here is from genome assembly GCF_037893015.1 of Macrotis lagotis. Classification (NCBI taxonomy): domain Eukaryota; kingdom Metazoa; phylum Chordata; class Mammalia; order Peramelemorphia; family Peramelidae; genus Macrotis; species Macrotis lagotis. The sequence continues at coordinate 470,001,021 of NC_133658.1, read as the reverse complement.
AACATCCTCCATGATGTCTACAATTGAAAACATCTTTCAAAATCCACTATTTCTTGGTGGTATTTGTAGTTTGAATGTCAGAAAAGAGACTTCATTTATCTTTGTCAGGGAAAAGCTTTTCCAGGAGCATATTAGCTTCTTGCCACCATTTTGACTCTGCCTTGAAAGTTTTTGTTTAAATGATTCTCATGTTGAGACAAATCCTCCATTAAGTCTTAACAAACAAAATTCCAAATAATTTTAGGTGAGTTCAACTCACAAGTATCAAATGTCAATTATTAACTTATATTAGAAATAAAAAGAGAGTATCACAAAAAATCTCAAATTATATTATTCATTTTGCAAAGATCCTTTTTCTTCACAGCAAACAAGTGATTTGAGATATATAACTACAATTATCTCAATTTTCCTTTAGAAACAGATTCTACAGAAAAAATTTCTGTTATATATATTCACTTTTTATTCTTCTTCAATAAGCATGACCAACATTATTATTTTCAGAATTCTTTAAAACAATTAGAACATCTTTAGATGACTCTCAAATACTTTTCACATATTTAAAGTATTCCTAAATTCCAAATGTAACATACCTAAGTTATATTAAATTTCAAATATGATGACATGTGAATTATTAAACTTCATTAAGTATAAAATTTCCATGCTTAGATCTCATTTCATTGAAACAAAACAAAATAACAATACGATTCTTTACTTTAAACCCATCTTACTGGGTTTTATATTTTTGTTTTATAAGTTTAATCACCTTTATTGCAAATATACACTTTTTTCTCAAAAAGAAAATGAGATTCTTCAAAAATTTAATTTTATACATTATGTTAATTAAAAAACACTTACTTATGCTATGAAATGGCAACAAATTTAGATGAAAATAGCAAACTCCTTTCAACTTGTACTATTTAGAGAAACTTAAATATTTTTAATATTAATTCATTGTCTAATTGATTCAGTACTGTTATAAACAATAACATCACATTATTGTAATGAAATAGAAGGCCTCACCACATAAATACTTACACAAAACATTTCTCTTCTGATAGTGTTTCTCTTTCTTAAAAAGCAATAAATAGTTCTGTTATTAAAGGGACCATCACCAATCCTTAAATGTGGCATTATTTGGGAACCTGTGAAGTAATTAATCTCTTTAGCTATTCAACCTTACAGCAAAAATAAATCTTTAAAACTGGAATTTCATAAATCAATCCCACAAATTTCTTGACAAGCAATAAATTGCAATTACCACAAAACTTCTAAATATTACCTTCCTTGTTCTCAAGGGTATTACAAAAGGAAAGGTCTGATGATTTAAAACAAGAACATACTTAACTAAATTACTCTTATCACAAGTGACAAAATTTATCGAAGTCTTAATCCCACAGAGATGTTATATTTGAGAAGCACCAACAAATTTACTATCTCTATTCCACATTACCTTATATAAAAATATTTTTTGATGGGACCAGTTTGACAATTTAAAATTACATAATTACACCCCATTCTGTGCAAAAAATTTACCAGAATTTAACAACCCTGATCCTCTTGCAACATGGCTAGATTTTCTATTCTATTCCCTCTGTAAAACACTCAAAGTAACACCAAAGACATCACTTCACACATGAAGTAATTAAGTAACTAAAAGTTGATTGATCTTAACTCAAGAACCTGAAAAAAGGGAAAGGCAGTGGTTAGGAGTGTATATTGCCTTAATCAAAGTTTAAGATACATGATTAGTGCAGAGGGAACAGTTTAAACATGTTTTTCTTTTCAAATTTCCTCTACTACAGTCCCCATTAGCTCACATTAAGAAATTCACAATTTTTCATACTGACAAATCACCTTGAATTAAATTCCTTTCACAACCTTGAAGTTTACCAGTTAATTAATTTCTAAACTCATGTTGTCTTCTTATTTTCTTCAATACAGTTGTATTCTCCCAATGTTTGTTTATTCCCCTTAGTGTTAACCAATATTTCTCAATATTATGTCATAACAAAAATTATGACTTTATAACCTTGAAGCCGCCTCAAGTTAATGTTTCCAGATTACACAGAGGATCAGGTCATAAAGTGTTATCCAACTGAAGAAATAATAAAAGTTAACATTCACATAATAATTGTTTCATGCCAAATACTTAATAGCTATATGATCTAAAAAGATGAGTCTGTTTTCTCTTTACAGAATAACCAAAAGCACCTCTTTTGTGTAGTTTATAAATCTTCTAATGCCAGATCTCAAATATTAGGTAACCCTGATGGACTAAACTATTGGTATTGGACCTTATGCCAGAAGAGACCTTGAGAAATAAACACACAAAAGAGACAAATTACTAAGAAGCAACTTGAGAAAAATTTTTCCTACCCTTCTGTCTCTGCAAATATGCATTTCCTTATCATATTTCCTGCCAGACTGGCCCCTAAATGAGAATTACCTTTTCCCCTTTGATCTCACCTGCATTTTCTAAACCCTTAGTTCAATCCTCCATCCCTTTCCCCTTGGAAACGAGTAGACTAAAAATTCTAACATCTAGCCATGTGTTAATTAAGGAGGGTCAGCATCTTCCACTTAAAGTCAGCCTGTTCTACCTAAGACAGACTCTCAGCAGGACCTATGCTGTTTCAAGTCACTCTTGATCTAAATACTCTTAAAATAAATAAATCCTTAACTCCTAGTGCATATATTCCTCTATTCTTTACAAGAGCAATTTTTAAAAATTACTTGTTCTTGTCAAACTACTATCAAACCTACAGTCGTATTATTTTTATTAACTAATCACAGAGTGACAAAAACATATTTCTTTTAGGTTTTTTCAATTCAATTGTGATTAAATGGCTTGCCCAAGGCAACACAGCTAGGTAATTATTAAATGTCTGAGGCAGGATTTGAACTCAGGTACTCCTGACTGCAGGGCATGTGCTCTATCCACTACAACACCTAGCTACCCTGCAAAAAATAGTTTCTTTCGACAGCATCCTATTAAAGTTAAATCTTTACATTCTTTTAATAATCCAGTCTGAGCTAGACCCTGAAATCTTAAAATCAGATGACAATCTGCAACTAATTAAGAATTCCACAATAGTCTTTTAAAAGCCCATAAGAATAAAAGGATGATTCACATTTTAGACCAATTGTAGACTGAGCTCAGGATAAATTAAAATTACACTTAGATTCATATACAGAGCCTCAGTTTTAACATTGCATTACACTTCTTCCAAGCATTCAATATTTCTGAGATTTATTACTTTCCAGACAATTCACTAATAGAGATTGTGCATAGGCAGTAATATGCTATAAGAATTTTAATTTTATCTCAATTATCACATCTGTTTACCACTTAATTTAATGAAATTGTGAATTCTATAACCCAGAAAGATTATACGACAACTTTTGATTCACCAATTTTTATATAATTTTTCTTTTTCTTTTTTTCATTACTACTACTAATATTTATTTCATGAACACATTAATACCTTTTTTAAAAAAAGAATTAACTTCAACATCTTCAGTGACATTTCATTTTGAGTCAGGCTATGTGATTTTATCAGTGTAGGGTATTCCAAATAGGAAAACTCCCTTTGTACTACAATGTACCTATAACATAGAAAGCTGACTAGGGCACTGAATGCTTAAGTGGTTGACTCAGGATCAGTTTGCTCACTAGAAGGATTTTAACCTAACAATTTCTTTTAGTTGTAATTTAAATATCTTATTTATTTACTCAAATGCCACAGTTCTTTCTCCAAATATAGACGGTAGTTTCCATCACACATCTTTTGAAATTATCTTTCATTGTTGTATTGCTAAAATGAACAAGCCCAACATGGTCAATCTTCACCCCATGTTGTTTTTAATGTGCATAATGTTCTTTTGGTTCAGCTCAATTTACTCATCATTAATTCATGCAAGTCTTTCCACGCTTTTCTGAAATGCAATCCCTCATGATTCCTTATAGAAAAATAATGTTTCATCACATACATATATGACTATTTAGTCATTTCCCCAATTAATAGGTATCCCCTCAATTTCCAATTCTTTGCAGCTATAAAAAGATCTGCTATGAATATTTTTGAGATTATGAATATTTTTATCCTTATTGCCCTTTTATAATGATGTCTTCAGGATACAGACTCAGTAGTCATATTGTTGCATCAAAGGATATGCACACTTTTATTGTCTTTTGGGCATAATCTCAAATTTACTTCAGAAAGATTAGATCAATTCACAACTCTACCAGAAATTTGTTAGTATCCCAATTGTCCAACATTCCCTCATTTTCCTTTCTAGTCATATTGGCCAATCTTGGCGGTGTAAGATTGTACCTCAGAGAAGCTTTAATTTGCATCTCTCTAATCAATAATGATTTAAGCAATTTTTCAAATAACTATAGATAGCTTTGATGTCATTGTCTGAAAATTTCCTTACCATATGATTTGACAATTTGTAAATAGGGGAAATATATAATTTTTCAAATTTACTCATACATTCTTTATATGCTTAAGACTATCTTTTTTATGTTATATATATTTTCTTATGGACCAGAAAAAAAACCCAAACTTCTCACTATTTCTGTTTCTTTTTTTAACCCTTTCCACTCTCTTCTCTCTTCTCTCTTCATTTTATAAATTTCCTTTCTGATTTTAGAACATATTATTCTTTGATCACATGCAATGACTTCAATGACTTAGTTTTTTTAGTTATATAAACTATATTACCAATTCACGATTTTACATATTACAGTACACATTTCTGTTAATTTGTTACAATTAAAACATACTTAAAAGATAAAAACATCAACAAAAATTTATTTGACCTCTTAAACCTTTCACAACCCAGCAACAAAATAATTTCAAATTACTTGATCAATTTTTATGTTGAAGAACAAGTATTAAATTATTTCAAGAATTTCACTTTTCACAGCATACCTTCTCCTTCAAAAGTATTTTAACTTTGAAAAACAGTCATACATCTCCAGCACAGAAGAAAAGGGAGGAGGAGCTGAGCAGGCTGAAACTCTGCAGCCTGCTCGGGTATGGGAAAGTGGTGGGGGGTGGGAGGCAGTGTCGGGGAGAGAAGGGGGAGACTTCCCTTCACACCCAACTCTAGCAACACTCAGAGTGAGTGCACCTTACTTCCCTTCTGTTCCTGTGGGATGGCAGTCCCTCTCCTCTGCCCTCAGGGTTTAAAACTTAAGTACTTTTAAAAGAGGTGTATGGACTATTTTCTAATCCCAGGAATCATGGAAGACCAGTAAATTAAAATCGAATAATTAGAACACAGAAATGTAACAGATGGCTGGAAATAGGCAATCAAGACGCAGATACAGACAAAGACACGCAATTGAAATGCACTCATTACAAATGCATCTCATCCATCCATCTTTCTTCCTCCTAGCACATGAACAATTTTCTAGAATTTCATGTATTTCCCCACTTTCCTGTTTCATCAGAAACTCCCCATAGTGTGGTCTTGTATTCTTTCCTTGCTGTTCCAAACAGCAAACCTAGAAGACCCTCACACACACTCCCAGTCAATAAACTGCAGATCACTAGGGGGGTTGTCCACAGGAATCCATAAACTAGCCCCTGTTCCCAGATACTTTTTTTTTTACATTTCTGGTTTTCTACATTGCTTTTTCTCCAAAGATCCTGCAACCCCTCACGTGAGATTGTCTTTAGGGAAACCTCCAATGGTCCTTCTAGCTAATGACTAGTCTCTTACCTTAAATTCTAGATGAATATCCTGATATTTAGTCCCAGTGTTGCCTAGCCTTATCAGATATATCAGTTTATGTGACCCTTTTTCAGCATTCACTGGTTTCACTCTGTTTCTCCTCCAAATCATTCACCTACTTCTCTGGGAGTTCCTCAGGAACTTTTGGGTGCCAAGGGGCAGTCAGAGAAGAAAACAAACTGTTCAAACCGAACTGGAGCACTGTTCCATGAGATCTTCTCTGCACAACCTCCTCAGGCACTCTAGTGTCCTGGACATAACTCCAATTTGTGAGAAATGGGACTCAGTCAGTCCCCCCTAAGAAACAAAACTTAATCCAAAGTGAACAAAGGAAATATTTATTACAATTCTCATGAAAAACGGGTTGGGGGCTCCTCAGAGCATCCACACCTTTCTAGAAGCAAGAGTAAGCTTGTATATTGTTAGTTCTACCCTACTCTTACTATCAGAGCCAGGGTTACTATAGGCTCCTTCAGTTTAAAACCCTTTCTACTCTCCTCTCAAATGTAACTTCTTGCTATGTTCCCCTACCCTCATCATGGCTTCACATATATCACATATTATTATATTGAACCACTAGTTTCTCTTGGGGTAGAAAAGTTAATATGCCTGAAGCAAATTAATCATGCATTAGTAAAATACAGTGGCAGATCTTTGAACTCAATCTAAGCTGGTTTAAGCCTGGGTTTTCTTCAAGAGGATCTTAAAATTTTCTACTAGCCATTTGATTGGGTAGGGTCATTCTGTTCCTCTTCGTCTCCATCCTGTTTCTCACAGTCCTACACCTATTATGAACCATATGCATTTCTTCAAATATCCAGAGGTGTCTCTTTTCATAGTATACATTTTTCTAATTGAGTCTGTGGAATCTTAACCATCAGCATCTTATCATAAAATTTCATTACAATAATGTTCACTAAATGTCTTGATTTATATTTGTGGAGGTTTTGGCATAACTAAAAAGGCATAAAGATCTTGAGTGTGGGAGGAGCCATTCATCCTGACAAGTCTTCCTAGACATATCTCCTAGTATATACATATATATATATATACATATATATATATATATATATATATATGTATATATGATATCACACCATCCTAAGTTGAATAATCTTCCTTTCATTAATGGAGAAGTAGCTTTTCAGATCCCAACTTGTGACAGTAGAATGTACAAGTACCCAGTTTTCTGGATCCATCTAGGAGGTCCAGTTCTCCAGACAGAAACCCCACCTCTCTCCCCCCAATATATACATACATATATATATATATATAATAAGTAAACATAGAAAATATTAATAAAATGTATGTTATCATAATTCTGTTTTGATCTCTCTTGAGACCCAATCTTGAAAGTTGACTTTTATTACTTATTAGGGCAAAACCTGAAGATTAGCACAGATTAATCTAGTTATTTCTTTAAGGCTAAGCTCATAGAATTTCTCAAAGTATTAGGATGTTCAGGGTAAATGGGGGGACATAAACATTAAAATCAAAAAACCAAAAAACAAATGAAAATGCTTGCCTTTTATCAGATTTAGGTATTTTGAATCTATTTAAAATAATTGATTCTTCTACATTTATTTTATCTTCTTTTGAAAAAGTCTAAAAATAATGTATAACAAACAGTGATTGCATCTAAAGAATTTTTAAAAAAAATGTTTCATTATATTGATTTTTTAGAAGCTGTCTCCTGTCACTCTTTAAATTTTTTTTAATTTAATATTTATTTAATGCAAGAGGGTTAAGAGTTATTTGCCCAAGGTTAAACAGCTTTGTAATTAAGTGTCTGAGAATGGATTTGAACTTTGGTCTTCCTGTGTCCAGGACCAGTGCTCTTTCCACTCCACAACCTAGGTGATATTTTATCAGGAAATTACCGTTGTCTGGTTGTACAAATGCCTTATATAAAGTAAATAACAAATGCTAAATTGATTGATTATAGTAAGGGATTAAAGATTGGAGTGGTCTATCCTGGTACACAACTAATGATACCAATGCATTTGGGATCTAAATTTAGATCTCTTATCATTAGTTGGGGATATTGAAAAATATAGCAAAAATATAAGTATCATATGCCTCTCATTCTGAAAATTCTATAAACTCAATTACACATCTTGCAAATATCCTGCTGAATGTCTAATATTGTTTATAGCTCAATTTAGCTTCATTCCCTCACTAACTCTTTATCAAATACACAGGCTTCACAAAACCTGACATGGACCTTGATTTCCCAGGTAACAGCAGAGACCCCATAGGATTTCACATGAGTTCAAATCAAATGCCAAAAGTATAGCATCCATTTGAATTATGATGCAATAAACATTCCATATAATAAAGGACCATGGAAAGATTACTTAAACTAAATTGGAAACTAAATAATCTTATTTTAAAGAATGAGTTGATTAAAAAAAGAAATCTAGAAATAATCAACAATTCCTTCCAAAACTCCATCACTCCAAAACATATGGAATGTATACAAAGTAGTTATTTGAAGAAATTTTTTATCTCTAAATGCACACGTGAATAAAAGAGATAAAGAACATCAATTTGGGCATAAATCTGCATAAGCTTTGACCATATTTTTAAAAATCCCCAATTAAATACCAAATTTAAAACTCTGAAAATCAAAGGAGAAATTATTGAAATCAAAATAAGAAAACTATTGAACCAAGAAATAAAACTCAGAATTGGTTTTATGGAAAAAAATAAAATAGATTACCATTTAATTAATCTGGGGAGACTAAGAAAAAATCTTGAAATAACAATTATATCTGAATTAAAAAGCTTACTCATTGTCATAAAAAAAGTCAGAGGGATGGCACATTTTGCATATAGGTATGATGTATTAGAGTATTAATTCCACTGAGAAAGTAGCAATCAACAAGAAATTATTAATTCAATAGGAAATTTAAAGCCCTACTATTTGGAGTGTGCCAGAGTATAAGAGATATTGGCATATGGTTGTTAAACATGCAGAGATATCAAAAATAAATGCTTACAGATTGTTATCTACAAGGGAAAGATTGATAAATAAAGAAATAACTAATTTAGATTGTGATAAATGGAAAAGCAAGAATAAAAAAGGAAAATTTTATAAAAGAATGTTCTTTCTTATTTGTGGATTTTTGTCAGCCCTTAATATAGCACTTTACACAAAAAAAAAAGACATTCATGCCCATCAATTGGCGAATGGCTAAAGAAGTTATGGCAAATGAATACTATGGACTATTACTGTTCTATAAAAAGCCAGAAATGGTCAGACTCTAGAGAAACATGGAATGAATTATAGGATTTGATGCTGAGTGCAGGGAGCAGAACAAAGTAAACAATTTACACATTGACAACAACATTATAAGATGATCAATCTTGAGAGAAGCAGCTGCACTCAGTAGTTCAGAGAGCTAGGATAACCATATTACACTGGCTATGAAAATGTTATCCCCATCCAGAGGAAGAAAAACAAAAAATAACACACACACACACACACACACACACACACACAAATACATAACAGAAACAACAACAACAACAACCCTTTAGAAGCTGATGAACACTTTATAAAAATTATCTCTTAAGTATCTCTTTCCCTTCATCGTAATTCCTAATACAGAAAAGGACTAATCTGTAGACATGTATATCAAAAATATGTATGTAAAATGCTAACCTGACTGTTCATCGCTGAGGGGAGTCTGGTGGGAAGAGAAGGTAGAAGGAAAATTGTAATTTTGAACATAAAACTTTATATGAACGAAAAATTAATTAATTAATTAATTAAAAAGAACCAGTCATTCACTAAATTATTCTTTACTGAATTAATGAAAATATGATAGATTGATATCTCTCATCTACTTTAGTTGATTATTCAGTCTAAAATATGTCAGCTAGAGGGGTTAATAATTTTCCATATTCATAAAATAATCTATTAATAAAACATCTTTTAATGATTTCTTTATGCAAAAGGAAAAATAAGATATTCATATCCATTCTCTAATGTAAAAATTTTGACATTGTCCAAAAAATTGTGAATTAGAGGAAAATAAGTTACATAAAACAGACAAAAATGAATTTGGAAGAGCCAGTTTGGTTGATGTAGTGGAAAAAGAACTGGTCACAGAAAGGTCCTAAACTGACAAAACATCGGAGTGATATGACCCTAGTAGAGCCCTTTAACTTCTCAGTGTCCCAGACAACTCTGTTCTCAAGGACTGTAACATAGAAGGGTTGCTGATAAGAATTAATAGAAAGATTTTCATCATCAGGACTCTTTAATGAATAAAATCACAGTCAAGTTCCAAAAGCAAAGAAACAGAAATTATGAATTTTGTTATTAAACTACTTGATTAAACTGAAGTTTGCTGCAAGTTGAATTTCTTTTCTCCTAAAGATATTTGTCTTACCTGAGAAAGCAGATTTAAATTTTCCTAGAACATATAGTTACAAGCTAAATTTCATTACAATGCTGATAAACTTGATTTGCTTTCAGAGTTCTTTCACCTTATAACTTCTAATTAGATTTATTCTCTCTCATTTCAGACAGCATGTAAATAAAAGGTTTCCATTTGAGTCTTTTCTCAAAATTAATTGTGACTTGATACATTTCTCATTTTATGAAGAAAGACACTCAGTGGAATGCCCATTGACAACTTGAATCAATATCTAATTACCAATAGGATATTACAACTATTCAGCATAGAGAAAAAAACACCTCCAAAAATCTGAAATCCTGATTTCTCAAGAAATTCCAAAGGTAGATTCACTAATATGTTGAAGATTACTTCTGCCAGACATTTGGTTGGTCTCTTGTGTAAATATATTCCTTCTGTAAATCTAGCATTTTCACATAGGTCAGCAACATATTCTTATTTAGAAGAGGATTTTTGTCCCACTGGAAACCTCCTGGAAAAGGATAAAGATACTTGGACACAGTGAATGTACTTTTAAGTGTTATGGAATGTTTGATTTGAATAATAATATTATACTTAGCCCTGGAGTAAAGAACCAGATAAACACAATCAACAATAAGCAAAACAAAATTCTAGGGGGCGGCTAGGTGACTCAGTGGATAAAGCACTGGCCCTGGAGTCAGGAGTACCTGGGTTCAAATCTGGTCTCAGACACTTAGTAATTACCTAACTGTATGGCCTTGGGCAAGCCACTTAACCCCATTTGCCTTGCAAAAAACTTCTAAATGATTGTGGTGCAGATTTTCTTATAGAGAGTATAGTAGTAATTTAAGGTCAATATCCACAAGCACATTGGGGAAAAATGTCTAATTATGAGGCAGCGAGGTAAAAGGTATTTATGAAGTTATTGTCATTCAGTGAGGATACAAAGATAAACAAGAATATAGTCATTCTCTATTAATGGGCAAATGATGAGCTTTCACTGTTTACACAAATGCCAGGTGATTTGAGAAGAAGGAGCAGTAATGAAAGTCGGGGTGGAAGGGAATTAAAAAATGACCTCATAGAAATGACCTCAGGCTTCTGGTTTGATGAAATTTATAGTTTCTAATAAATGGTGGTGAGAAAGGGGCTATGTTTCAGGCATAGGAATAACAATAAATGACAAACTCAGAGATGGGAGATTGAATAGTATCCTTAATGAACAGCAAGTGGGACTGTATATATGGAAGGCATGAATGGCAATAAAATAAAATAAGTATCTGACTGTAAACTCATTTGGGGATTCTTGGGGGGAGAGGGACAAAGATACTGGAGTGGTTTGCTGTTTCCTTCTCAACTTCATTTCATAGATGAGAAAAATGTGGCTAATAGGACTAAGTGACTTGGACCTGGTCACACAGTGTTTCAGGTCAGATTTGAATTCAGAAAGATCAGTTTCCTTGACTCTAGGTCTGGTGCTCTATCCACTTTGCTACTTAACTGCTCCAAAGTTTATACAGGCATTTTAAAATAATAGGTTGAATAGCAGCAGAAATTTGAAGCAAAGTAATTTGATGTAAAAGGAGAGAGATGTGATCAGTCATATGCTTTAAGAAGATTATTTTAAAGCTTAAATGGAAGTTACATTTGAGACAGGAGATGCTAAAATCAGACCAGTAAAACATCTACAGAAGTATAGATGAGAGATGGAAAAAATGATGACTTTTTTGGAGTGAATAGGTAATAGACTTAGTATTATTATAAGGACTACTGACAGGATAAACAACAAAGTCATAGTGAAAGAGAGTCATCAAATATTTTAAAATTGAAAAACAAGGTAAGCAAAAGAATGTCAATTCCCTAAACAAAAATAGACAATTTTAGATGAAAGATGAGTTACAAGTATATAAATTTATTCCTTTGTAGTAATGTTGATATTGAGAGGTTAATGGAATGCCTAGATACAAATATACAAAAGTCATTTATGAGGGGCAGCTAGGTGACCCAGTGGATAAAGCACTGGCCCTGGAGTCAGGAGTATCTGGGTTCAAATCTGGTCTCAGACACTTAATAATTACATAGCTGTGTGGCCTTGGGCAAGCCATTTAACTCCATTTGCCTTGCAAAAACCTAAAAAAAAAGCATTTATGATGTGTTCATGAAGTTCAGAACAGAGATAAGAAATTACTATGTAAATTGTGAAAACATTTGCAGAGAGATATTGATGAAACTTTCCAGCACTGATGGTGTCTCCTAGAAAGTACAAACAGAAGGAAGACCAGGGTTTATTCCTTAAAGTATATCTGTGATTATCAGTGAGAGAAATATGATGATTAATTAAAGGAACCTGGGAAGAAGATAACAAATAGAACCAGGAGAAAACAATTTAATAATAACAATTGAAGAGTGAATAGCTATGACCTACCAGTGGAAAGCAATGCCAAAAGCTTCAGAGATATCAAGTAAGTTGAATTCTAATAAAATAAACAACATAAGGAACAAGAAATGAAAAACAGAAGAAATAAAAATCACTATCTATTTTAACTATGAAATGATCAAAATTGGGGGAGATGTAACTATATTTGAATAATAGAATCAGGAGTCAGCAAAATATTCAGGTACTACATGATGACCTTAAGGCAATGAGTGTAAGTAACTCTTCCCCACCTTCAGAATTTGTCTATGAATAAGAAAAGAGTGACAAGTGAGTAACAAACAGGACCCAGGATAAATTGCTTATATTTGTTGTTTGTTTTAAGTATGGTGTAAACTTGTGCATGGCTTCATCTATCAGAGATTCTATTCATCTATTCATCTATTCAATAGATGAGAAGACACTGAAGATGTGAGAAAATTGGAGAAAATGAGCAAGGTGCTGTAGAAAACTCAAGGGAAATATGAATTGATGGCAGTTTTGGTACAGATTATAATTTCTTAATGAAGATTTGGAAAGATTATATTATATTTTTTTCCTGAAAGAACAGAGGGCATCTGAGTGCTGCTGCTTCTTTCTCATCCTTTTCATTTCATATCACTCAGATACCTTATGGCACTTTTTTTACCATTTTATCATATGAAGAAGTGGACTCTTTCCTTCAAAGTTAAATTATTCTGCCCACATAAGTGATCCTATTACCATTTTCAGCAAGTTCACCTTTCTCACTTTCAATTTACATTTGTCTACTGGCTGCTTCTCAACTAGCTACAAACATAATCATGTCTCCCCATCCTAGTAACAAACTAACAAAAATACTATCAGGTTTTTTCCTATCCCTGCCAGTGATAAGCCTTCTGCCATTCATGACTAAATTCCTTCACAAGTTCAACTTAAATAAAAGTCTCCACGTCCTTTCCTCTCAGTCTCTTCTTAAAGCTGTACAAACTGTCTTCTATCTTTTTCTCCAAGATTTCACATGATCTCATAATTGCCAAATCCAATCATCTTTTTAAAAACTTTATTTATTTTCCAACTACACACAATGGTAGTTTTCAACAATTATTTTTGCAAGCATTTGAGTTTTACATTTTCCTCCTTTCCTACTTTGCATTCCCCTCCCCTGACTGAAAGCAAACTAATGTAGGCTATTATTGTATACAAGAATCAAATCAAATCAGAAAAATATAACCTCAGATAAAATAGTAACATAATGCATAAGACAACATTAAAAAATTGGTGATAGTTAATTTTGGTCAGCATTAAACTCCATAGTTCCTTCTCTGGATATGGCAGGTATCTTCCATTACAGGTCTTTTAGAATCACCTTTTATTATTGTATTGCTGAAGTGAACAAGTCCATCATAGCTGATCATCACCCAGTGTTGCAGTTAGTGTATATAATATTCTTCTGGTTCTGTTCCCTTCACTCAGAATCAGTTCATGTGGTCTTTATTCTAAAGACCACAATTATCACAATTTGTTCACAAATTTCCCAGTTGATGGGCATCTCCTAAATTTCCAATTCTTTGCCACTATGAAATGAACTATTATAAATATTTGTGCATATGTGGATTTTTACCCTTTTTATGATCTCTATAGTGGTATTGCTAGATGAAAGGATATATGCAGTTTTATTGCCCCTTTTGTGTACAAATCCAGTAAAAATTTGAAGAATCCTCATTTTTTTCTTAAACTTTCTGCAACTTATGTCTCTATCAATTACCCTCTTCTTTATAATTTCATCTCCCTGTGTTTTTCTGTTACTAGAAAATTCTTGATTCATTCCCTGCATGTCAGATCAATCAGACTCAGAGACATTCACTAAAGTTTCATCCTGGACAAACTCTATAATTACAAATGACATACATGGGCCTATCCTGGCTATTCTTTATTTCTTCCTTCATACTTCTTGGTGATCTTGTCAGTTATCAGGGATTTGTCATCTCTGAACTGATTATTTTTAAATCTATTTTTCCAGACCTAACCTCTCCTAACTTTCAGCTTTAAGTATATAACTACCCTTCAGGCACACATAATTACTTATTGAAAATGCCCAAAACTAAACTCATTTCCTTTACCCAATCCCTTCCCTTTGCATAATTTCTCTATTAAAGATAGAGACATCTTTTTTAATTGCCTGGGTTTGCAATCTAGGCATTTTTCTCAACTCATCATTATTTCTTATCCCCATATCCAATCATTTGCTAAATCTGTCAATTCCAAATTTGCAACATCTCTCTAATACTTCCTCCAACGTCGTTCTTCTTACAGTGCTGCCATATTGGTACAAGCTTCCTTCCACCTAGGCTATTGCAATAGTCTCCTAATTAGTAAGTTTGCCACAATTTTCTCCCCATTGCACTTGGTTCTCCATTCAGTTGTCAAGGTAATTTTGCTAAATATTTCAATTCCAACTATCCCTTTTGCAATAACTTCAGTGGCTCCCTAACAATTATGGTTTTGAATACAAAAATTCTCCACTTTTCTAGTCTTCTTACACATTTTACACCACTCTTATGCAATTTTTTGATCCAATGAAAATGACTTTCTTCCTGTTTCCTGAAAAAGGAACTGTCTATCATTGTCTCATGAAATCCCCCTGACTGTCCCAAGGCCTAGAATTCTCTCAAAATTCATTTATGTCTCATGATGCAGTAAAGAACTCTCACTGGCACTTCTCACTTAAGGAAATTCTTAAATTCCTCTAAATTACTTTAGTGAAAATTTTCCATCACACTTTTTTGTGATTTGATGAACCCTCCAAGAAGAATGTCATATATTCTCCAGAGAAACCTTTCCGCTTCAGTTGTCCCCTGACTTGAGGATTTGAGACTATACCCCAGATAATCTACATAGTGGCAACTTCTACCTCATTCTAGTTTTGAGGTGTTTGTCCATTTGCCTTAATATATATATATATATATATATATATATATATATATATATATATATATATATATATATATAATATATATGTATACATATATATTATATATCAACAATATTATCTATCCCTGCACTGCAAAATTTTCAGAAGAAAACTATAAAAGGTAGAAAATAGTAGGACCTAGTATAAGAGATAGTAGGGCTCTGTTATTGAAATTCTGGCTTTGTTACCAACAATAATGCAAACACCTAAAAAAATAGACTTTCTTTAATTTATCAACTGTTGTTGATATTTTTGTTTAAATAAATATCTGTAAAGCATCACAGTATTTAAAAGGTATATTAGATCAAAAGGAATCAGACTTTTTACTCAAGAAGTAAATGTACCACAGTCATAATATATTCCTTGTTTTGAATATGAAGTTTGCAGTAAAACTGGGAGATAGTAAAAAATGAAATAAAATAAACCAAACAAAATCTCCCACAAGGTATAATGGGGATGAAGAGAGGGTGGGAAGCAATGAATCCAATTAGCAGCTATGCTCTGAGATGAAATGGTAGTCACATCAGCTCTATAACAAAACGTCAACTAGGTCAAAATGTTTATCCTCTCAGAAGTAAAATTTCTTCAAATATAAAATTAAAAAGTTTCATTAAATTATCTCTAAGGTTACTTTAGAAAAAAGTGGTGCTGAAACTAATGTTCCATTTTCCAAGTGAATTAGATTTAAATGGGTTTTAATGTTTTTCTTTTTTAGTATAATGGAAACAACAGAATTTTTATCTTTTTAACAAATCTTTCTGAATTGATATTTTATATTATTTTTCAAAAATAAAGTATGAAGGTTTTTCAACACCCACCCACTTGAATATTTATTAGTTGCACATTTTTCTGCCACCCTCCCTTCCCACTCCTTTTCTGTCAGTGGAGAAGTCTGCTTGAAGTTGTACATGCATATTTCTGTTTAACTTGTTTATATATTAGTCATTTAGTTTATGAGGAATTAGGATTAAGGAGGAAATAAAAAATCTTAGCATAGAAAGGAAAAATACAAGAGAAGATTTTAAAAAGAGAGTGTAGTATCCATTCAGATTCTCTGGTTTCCCCTCCTCTGGATCTGGA
Source organism: Macrotis lagotis (assembly GCF_037893015.1). Lineage (NCBI taxonomy): Eukaryota > Metazoa > Chordata > Mammalia > Peramelemorphia > Peramelidae > Macrotis > Macrotis lagotis. The sequence goes on along the minus strand of NC_133658.1, from coordinate 469,984,442 downwards.
TGACATTGTTCCTAATAGGGATCCCTGCTTTGTCCTTAATCCCCGAACTGCTGAGATGAACTGCATCCATAGTAACTGATCAACTCACAATGTTGCTGTTAATGCATACAAAATTCTGTTGCTTTTGTTGTGTTAGCTCAGCATCACTTCATTTAATTATTTCCATGTTTGTTTACAATTTTATCATTCATGATTTGTTAAAGATCAATAGTATTACAAAACATTCTTATACCATAATTTCTTCTGTCATTCCCCATTTAATGGACATAGCTTCAATTTTCCAATCTTTGAAAGGCAAAAATGGATATTATAAATATCTTTGAACATGGGGGGTGTCAATAGCCTTTCATTAATTATTTTTGATATAGTTCTAATATTGGTATTGCAGGGTCAGTTTTATTGTTCTTTGAGCATAGTTCCATATTGCTCTCCAGAATACTTAGAATAGTGCATAATTCCACAATCATGCATTAATGCCCAAATCTTTCCACAGTCTCTCCAGCATTGATTATTTTACCATTTTATCATCTAAACCAATCTGATAGATGTGAGATGGTATCTCATTATAGTTTAAATTTTCATTTTTCTAATCAATAATGATTTGGAGTATTGTTTTCATGTAACTCTAAAAAGCTTTAATTTCTTCATTTGAAAATTGACTGTTCATGTTCTTTGACCATTTATAAATTAGGGAATGAATTGTAACCTTATAAATTTGATAGTTTTCTATATATTTTACAAATGAGAATCTTATCAGAAAACTCAGCAGTAAAATTGTTTTACAATATTCTGTTTTCCTTTTAATATTGACTACATTGATTATTTTATTGCAAAATGTTGCAATATAATGCAGTCAAAATCATCCATTTTGTACTTTGCATTGTATTTTGTTTTTTGTTTGGAAATAAATTTCTCCCCTTTCCACAGGTCTAATAGATAAAACATTTTCTGATCTCATAACAATTCTGTGCTATTGCACTTTATGTCTACAACTTGTACCAATTTTGACTTTTTGTATAGAGTGTGAGATGTTGGGAAATGTCTAGTCTTTGTCATTGTATTCCCCAGTTTTCCAGTAGTTTTTATAAAATAGTGAGTTCTTATTTTAAAATTTATTTTCATCCATTTGCACATGCAAATTTTCAAGTTCCAAATTTCCTTCCACCCTCCCTTCCCACCCCCCTCCCTTCCCACCCCCCTCCCTTCAGGGCTTAACAGTCAGGTTAGCATTGTGCATAGATATTTTGATAAACATGTTTAGAGATTAGTATTACCTGTTTTCATTATGAGAAATTTGGATTAAGGAAAAGAGATACAAAAGAGATTTTTTTTTATAAAATGTTCATCAGAGTCTGAATGGTTGTTTTGTATGTGTGTGAGTGTGTGTATGTGATATGTTTTGTTATGTATTATTTTTCTTCTTCTGGATAGGGATAACATAGTCTATAGATGGTCTAATATAGTTGGAGCTTCTTCCATCAGGTTTGTTCATCTCACAATATTTTGGTTGATGTGTGCATTTTTCTCTTGGTTCTACTCCATTCACTCAGTGACACATTCCATAAATCATTCCATACTTCTCTAGAGTCTGACCATTTATAGTTTCTTATAGAACAATAATAGTCCAAAGAATTCATGAACCATAACTTGTTTAGCCATTCCCCAATTTCTAATTCCTTGCCACTACAAAAAGGGCTGCTATGAATATTATGGAACATTTAGGACTTTTCCTTTTTTTATAATTTCTTCTGAATTTAAACCTAGAATTGGAATTGCTGGGTCAAAGTGTAAATAGTGAATTCCTTACCCAGAAGTTATTTATCTTCGGGTATGACAAATAAAAGATAACTGTAGTTATTTACTACTATTACTACTATTGTACCTATTCTAATATACAGGTCCAATATTCCATTTTTAACCAGTACCAGGAAGTTGGTTTGCTTTTCACATTACTATAATGGTCCTGTTTAAAAGTAAGCATATCCCTTCTGCAAAAAGAAAAATGATCTTCAAGAATAATAAAGTGAGAGAGAGAGAGAGAGAGAGAGAGAGAGAGAGAGAGAGAGAGAGAAGTGTCCTTCAATCTGTATTCAGATATCATCCAGTTCCGTCTTTGGGAAAGGATAACATTGTTTTTATAATAAGTCCCTCAGAGAAATTGCTTCAATATTTTTCCCACAGTTGCTATTTCTAGATGTATTAAGCTCCACCCTATTCCTTCCCACTCCCATTTATTCTATTCTCTCTCTCTATTCACTGTGTCTCTCCTCAAAACTGCATTGTAAGGGGTGGCTAGGTGGCGCAGTTGATAAAGCACCGGCCCTGGCATCAGGAATACCTGGGTTCAAATTCAGTCTCAGACACTTAATAATTACCTAGCTCTGTGGTCTTGGGCAAGCCACTTTACCCCATTGCCTTGCAGGACCTAAAACAAATGCATTGTATCTGATTATCTTCTCCCATGACCTTCTCTCTTTTCTATCACCTACATCCCCCCTCCTCCTCTCCCATCACCTTTCTCCGATGCCTCTCCTTTCCTATTTTTTCTCTAGGAGAAGATAGATTTCTATATCCAATTGAGAGTGAATGTTATTTCCTCTTGGAGCCACTTACAATGAGAGTGGAAGCTCACTCATTCCCACTCATCCCTATCCCCAGCCCTTCCTTCCACTTCACTGCAAAATCTTTTTCTTGACTTTATTATGTGGAATAACTTAGCCCCTTCCAACTCTCCTTTCCCTTTTTCTTACTACAATCCTTTCTCCCTCCATTAACTTCATCTTTATTACACATTATACCTTCTTATTCAGCTTCCTCCTGGGCCTAGTCTATATATGTTCCTTCTAACTGCCCTAATAATGTGAGTTTTCATTATCATCTTCTCTTACAGGAATACAAGCAATTTAGTATCATTATTTCCCTCAGGATTTTCCCTTCCTGTCCAAACCATTTATGCTTTACTTGAGTGTTTGAAGATCAAACTTTCTGTTAAGCTCTGATCATTTCAACAAGAAAGTTTGAAAGTTCCCTATGTTAATGAATGTCCACCTTTACACCTGACATAATTTGATCAGATATATACTTCTGGAATGGAGCCAAGATGGTAATGTGAAGCTAGCACGCTACCAGAACTTTTCCCTACATAAAACTAAAATAGTGCTACATTGACATCAAAACTACAGATTCCACCAAGAAAAAGACAAGATCCAAAGAAGTTTTTCAATGGTAGAGGATCTTCAGTGAAGGTCTGTCTCTTTAGGGGGAAAAGGGAAGTAAAATCCTGTGAGGCAGGAGAGCAGGAAAGACACTGGGAGGCTTTTAGCCATAGTGCAATCCAGGCTCTAACAGCATGGGAACAGCATAGATCCCATCAGATAAATAGCAAGACCCAGATAGATAGGAGAGCCCCAACCCCAAACAAAGTCTAACAGGGGCACTGGGACAGGATTGGGTTGGGAACAAACCACTGCATAGACAGAACCTGGACATAAAGGAGGAAATAATCCTGGGCAAAGGCAAAGCCTAAACTACATAGATAACATATTGGTCAGTGACAAGAAAAGGATCAGATGCCGGGGGGGGGGGGGGGGGGGGACAAAAAAAAACAAAAAACAAAACTTGTGTCTAAGTTCCCTATGCCCTCAGACATTTCCAGATGAACAGAAAAGCTAAAAGTTCACTCACTATAGAAAATGACTATGCAGATAAAGATGAAACAATGCTAACTTGGATGAAGAAAACAGTGAAAAATTACCCACAGGGTCATTTTAAAAGTGCCTATGAATTAGACTCAAATCTAAAAGCTCTTAGAAGAACATTAAAAAGAGTTTGAAAACCAAAGAAAAATGAAGAAGGAAAAGTGACGAAAGAAATAAATTCCATTAAAAGAATTAATAATTAACTGGAAAAATAATGTAACTCCTTAAAAAATAAAATCAATGAACTACAAAAGGAAACACAAAATTTAATTGAAGAAAATAAAAGCCTAAGGAACAGAATTGAGGAAGTAGAAAAAATAAAAACCATTGAATCTATTAGACTACAAGATTGTATCAAACAAAATAAAAAGGCTGAAAAAAAACATGGAAAACATAGGGAAATGATCAGAGAAACATGTCCAAATCTGCTAGAGCAAGACAACAAAATAGCCATTGAAAGAATACATAGATAAAAGATAGCCAGGACAATAGCTCCAAGGGCTTTCTTTTCAAATAAAGGAGAAAATACTGCAAGCAACAAATAGAAAGCAATTTAAATACAAAGGAAACACAATCCCAGTTACAGAAAATTTATCAGCTTCAACATTGAAGGACCAGAGGAGGGCAAAGGACTTTGAATTACATCAAATAATTTACTACCCTGCAAAATTCTGTTAGGGGTAAAAATGCATGTTCAATGGAAAAGAGGACTTTCAAAATTTTCCATAAAAAATCAGAAGAGAACAAACAATTCAAGCATCAAAAAATAGGACTCGAGATAAAAAGTTAAATTAAAAGGGGATGGGAAAAAATTGAAACAAAAGAAAACATGTTAGTGGAGACCATCAAACCATATACAACCCTATAAAGGAAGATATAACACTTATATCTCTAAAGAATTTCATTTCTGCTAGGATAGTTAAAAAGTTGAATATAGTTTAAGAGATTGGATTTAAAGTACATAAAGGGGACGAAGAAGACATCAAAATGTTTTAGATGAAAAGCCTGAGGAAAAGTAGGGGTATTTACTCAGCAGTTTCCTATGCTGGGCAATCCTGAACCAGTATGTCCCATACCTTACAAACAATTATATAGTTCTTAAGTGAGATCTTCAAAGTATCCCAGTACTTAGAATAATTTGAGATTCTATAGTTAATTAAATGAGGATTGAACTTAATCCATACTTTGCTTAACACAGGGATAAATGCCCTGGTTAGGGAACTAAAGGGGGGGGGGGGGGGAATGTGAGAGAGAGTATGCTTGGAAGCAATACAAATATTTCTTGAAATTATTTGACTTTGGATGATGCTTTGGCCCATGAAGATTGTATATCCTTGGAGGGTATGTGAAAAGTTAGTAAGGTATAAAATGACTAGATTTTGAAGTAATTGAAACTCTTGATAACTGCATTTCAAGTGAGACAGAAGAGGGGAGGGTAATTAGTGACTTTGAGGCAGTACTGCTTAACAACAATCAAGCAAGCAATCTGTGATTGTACTTTGAGTTTATCAAGCAAATATACAATCAATTAAACAAGCATTGTTTGGTGGTACCTGATTAATAGTACTTGATAGATAAATAAGACCAGAAGAGAAAAAAAAAAGATATTATATAGAAAGAATGGAGGGTGTGAGCACTGAATAAATTCAATTCAGTTGATTTGGTGCAGTGAAGGAATAAAATGTATTCCCACTTGGATTTAAAAATCTATGCTACTCTTCTGGGAAGGGGGTGGGTTAGAAGGGAAGTGAAGAAGGGACTGATAAAAGAAAAGGCAAAGAAATAAGTAAAAAAAAACCTGCTAGCTAAATTTTAAAGGAAAAGTTAAATGTGAAAGGGAGTAAAACATTGAAAAGGAAGAATAAGAGGAAAGGAAAGAGAAAAATAAAAATGGGAAAAGATAGATTAGAGGAAAATAGTGAATTAGCAATCTTAACTGTAAATGTGAATGGAATGATAGCAGAATGGATCAAAAAACAGGATCCTACAATATATTGTTTTTAAAGAAAAACATTTGAAGCACAGAAATATACACAGGGTAAAGTTAAAGGATGGGAGAAAATACATTATGCTTTAGCTGAAATAAAAAAAATCAGGTGTAGCAATCCTGATCTCTAAAGAAAAAGCAAAAATCAATCTCATTAAAAGAGACAAGGAAGGAAGCTTCATCTTCTTAAAAGGCACCATAGGGAATGAAAGTATTTCATTAGTCAACATGAATGCACCTAGTAGAACAGCATCCAAATTCCTAAAGGAAAAATCAAGTGAAATATAAGGAGATGTAGTCAGCAACATTTCAGTAATGGGGGACCTCAACCTCTTTATCTTAGAATTAGCTAAATCAAAGCACAAATAAACAGTAAGGAAGTTAAGAGATTAATACAGTCTTATAAAATTTAGATATGATAGACCTCTAGAGAAAACTTAATGGGAATAGAAAAGAATATACCTTTTTGTCAGCAAAACTGACCATGTAATAGGACATAAAAACCTTATTATCAAATGCAGAAAGGCAGAAATAATAAATGAATACTTCTCAGACCATGATGCAATAAAAATTACAATAATACAAATGATTATAGAAAGAGAAACCAAAAATTAATTGGAAACTACATAACTTAATTTTAAGTAATGAATATATCAAACAGCAAATCATAGAAATAATCAGTAACTATATCCATGAAAATCATAACAATGAGACATCAAACCTAAATTTGTGGTCTTCAACCAAGGCAGTCTTGAGGGAAAATTTTATATATTTAAATGCTTATATGAATAAAATAGAGAAAAAGCAGAACAAACAACTAAAAAATTGAGGGAAAAGAACAAATATCAAATTAAATTTTTTTTAAATCAGAGAGATTAATAAAATTGAAAGTAATAAAACTATTGATCCAAAAAAATGCAACTAAGATTTCCTTCTATAAGAAAACCAGTAAACCTGTGTTAATCTGATTTAAAAAAAAAACAGAAGATAGCCAAATCACCAGTACAAAAAGTGAAAAGGATGTACTAACCACCAATAGGAGCAAATTAAAGATATAATTTTGAGTTAGTTTACCAGACCTTATGCCACTTAAACTGATAATCTGAGTGAAATAGATGAATATTTGCAAAAATACAAACTGCTGAGATTAACTGAAGAGGAAATAAACTTCTTAAAAACCCAATTTCAGAAAAAGAAATCAAAGAAGCCTTCAATAAACACCCTAAGAAATAGACTCCAAGTCCAGATGGATTTACAAGTGAATTCTAGCAAACATTTAAAGAATATTTATTTTTATCGTACATAAACTATTAAAATAGAAAAAGAAGTAATTCTTCCATATTTCTCTTATGATACCAATAACAGTGTTTTTACCTAAAGCAGGGAGATCCAAAATAAACAAAAAAGATTATAGAGCAATCTCCAAAATGAACACTATGCAAAATTCTTAAATAAAATTTTAGCAATAAGATTACAGTAAATTATTTCTATGATGATACACCATGATCTCTCCCATAAAATAGAAATGGACAGCAGAATGGATCAAAAAAAAAACGGATCCTATAATATCCTACAAGTATAGGTCAACATTAGGAAAAAACAACTTTGAACATATCAATAGCAATTACAACAATAATTACAAGATTATCTCAATAGATGCTGATTAAACCTTTGATAAAATAACAGCATCCATTCCTATTAAAAACACTAGAAAATACAGGAATAATTGGAGTTTTACTTAAAGAAATGTGCATCTATCTAAAATCATCAACAAATATTATAGGTAATTGGAATAAACTCAGAGCATTTCCAATAAAATCAGGGGTGAAACAAGGTTGCCCATTATCACTAATATTATTACTATATTGAATAATAGTAGTATTTGAAATTGTAATAAGAGAAGAAATAAGAGAAGAAAAATATGTTGAAGTGAACCAAATTGGCTATGAGGATGCCAAACTTCCACTTTTTACAGATGATGTGATGGTATAATAAAAGAACCCAAGAAAATCATATAAAAATCTTCTTGAAATAATTACCAAACTCAGCAAAGTAGCAGGATATTAAATAAGCCCATGTAAATCATCAGCATTTCTATATATGAACAAAAAATTGATGAAAAATAGAAATTCCATTTAAAGTTACTTAAAACTTAAAATTCTTGAGAATCTACCTTCCAAGGCAAACTGAGAAACTGTATTAATACAATTACAAAGCACTTCTGACCCAAATAAAGTCAGACCTAAATATTTGGGAAAATGTCAATTTCTCATGGTTAAATGTAGCTAATATAATAAAGATGATAATTCTTTCCAAAGTAAATTTCTTATTCAGTTCCATACCAATCAAACTACCAAAATATATTTTACTAAGCTGTAAAAACTAGTAACAACATTGAATTTGGAGCAACAAAAGATCAAGAATACCATGAGAACTGATGTAAAAAATGTAAAAGAAAGTTTCCTGTCTCTACCAGATCTAAAACTAGACTATAAAGTAGCAGTCATCAAAACTGCCTGGTACTACTTAAGAAATAGTGGTAGATCAGTGGATTATGATGGGTTCAAAAAAAAACAGTAAATGACTTCAATAATCTACTCTTTGGCAAACCCAGAGACATTAGCATCTGGGTAGAAACTCACTATTTGACAAAAATTGCTGGGAAAACTAGAAAATAGTATTTCATAAGCTAGGCATAGACCCACATCTCACACCTTTTGCCAAAATAAGGTCAAAATGGATATAGTATTTAGAAATAAAGTATGACATCATAAATAAATTAATAGACCAAATAATATTGTCAGGTATATGAAAGGGGAGAAATTTAAGAACAAGAAAGAAATAGATTACATTATAAATTGCAAAATGAATTATTTTGACTACATTCAATTAAAATATTTTTGCAATAATAAAATAAATACTACCAAAATTTGAAGGAAGACAGTAAACTGGGAATCAATTTTCACAACAGGGGCTCCTTTCTAAAATAGAGAATTTCATCTAATTTATAAGGTTACAAGTCATTGCCCATTTGATTATTTTTCAAAGGATATGATCCGACAGTTTTCAAATGAAGAAATTAAAGTTCTATATAGTCATATGAAAAAATGCTCCGAATCATTATTAATTAGAGAAATTCAAACTAAAACATTTAAAAACTAGCACCTCACACCTATCAGATTGGCTAAGATGACAAAATGGGAGAATGATCTATGTCAAGGAGGTTTAGGGAGGATTGACACATTGATACAATGTTGATGAACTGTGAACTTATCCAACCATACTGGAGAGCAGTATGGAACTATGCCCAAAGAAAAATAAAATGGATCATTCCCTTTGATCCAGCAATATCAATAGTAGGTCGGTATCCAAAAGAAACAATTAAAATAGGTGAAGTCCCACATGTGGCAAAATATTCATAGTAACTCCATATAGTAGTGTGTTTTATTTCATTTTATTTTTCTTCCTCTGCTTGGGGATAATATAGTCCATAACCAGTCAAATACAATCATCCTGGCTCTCTGGACTGTCAAGAGGAGTTGTTTCAGCAAGGTTGTTCATGTTCTCTTGGCTCTACTACTTTTGCTCACCATCAGATTCAAGCACATATATAAAGTTACAAAATGTCTTTTCACCCTCCCTTCCTGCCCCCCTCCCCTCAACAGGGAATAGTCAGGTTAGCACTGTACATACACATTTTTGATAAACATGTTTACAGATTAGTTATTTTCAGTATGAGGAATTAGGATTAAGGAAAGAACTATATGACATAATTTTTGTAATGTGTTCATCAGATTCTGAAAGGTTGTTGTTGTTGTTATTGCTGCTGCTGTTGTTTTGTGTGTATATATGTGTGCTTTGTTTTATTTCGTTTCTCTTCCTCTGCATGGGGATAATATAACATTGTCCATATCCAATCTAATGCAATTGTCCTAGCTCTCTGAGCTGCTGAGAAGAGCTGCTTCTATCAAGATTGTTTATCTCACAATGTTGTTGTTAATGTCTAAATTATTCTCTTGGTTCTATTCCCTTTCGTCACTATCACATACCCATGCTTCTGTTGTCATTCCATGCTTCTCTAGAATCCAACTATTTATGTTTTTTATGGAACAATAGTATTCCATGGTATTCGCATATCATAACTTGTTTGGCCATGCCCCAATTGATGGAAATTCCATCAATTTCCAATTCTTTGCCACTACAAAAAGATTTGCTATGGATATTTTGTAACATGTCAGACTTTTCTTTTTTTTCTATACTTTTTTCTACATAAAGACCTAGAATTGGAATTGCTGGGTCAAAGGGTATGAACAGTTTTATTGCTCTTTGGGCATGTTTTCATATTGCTCTCCAGAAAGGTTGGATCCATTCATTCACAACTCCAACAGCTGTGCATCAACATCCCAATCCTCCCACAGTCCCTCCAACATTGATCATTTTCCTTTTTTCTCTTCTTGGCCAGTCTGATAGATAGGTGTGAGGTGATAACTCATTGTTCTTGTGTGGAATAAAAATACACTTAAAAAATATAGAGACTTGTCTGAGCAAAAAAAAAAGAAAGTTTATTTTGGCTTTTCTTAAGAAAAGGGCATATTCCAAGTCTCACAAAGGTAGTAAAGATCAAGGAACTACCCCTAGGTGACAGTAAAGCAAGATTATATGACCTAGCAGGATTCCCCCTCCTTAACCCCCTCTTTTCCAACCTGATTGGGAAAGGTTTTCAGAGTTAAAATCTTTACATGAAAAATCTACCCTTTAACTAAGAGAAAAATAAAATGTTTTCATAGAATATTACCCCACCATCCAGATAGTGATGGTGTCAGAAGATTTCTAATGACCTTTGGTTGTCTATCTAAATGAATTAATGTATGAGTATGCAAGGTCTTCCTAGTGCTTATCAGCAAACAAGAGAAGGAAGTCTACTGTTCTCCCAGACTATCACCAAACAGTTAGCTAACTAAGAATAGAAGGTCTCATCTCTGAAAGTATTCCACTATTTCCCTCCCTAACACAATTGGGAAGCTGTCTGAAAGGGAATGCAAGGCCTCTTTCTTCTAAGAATATTCTAAGCTTAACAGTCTGTCTTTGTTTAAATGACTTTTAACCCTGAGAGGTCTTCACTAACTCTTAAGAGGGAATATTCCACTCATTGTGCAAATTGTTTGTAAAACTTTTTAATTTAATGTAGTCAAAATTGTCCATTTAGTTTTATATAATATCCTCTATCTCTTCTTTGATCATAAATTGCTCCCCTTTTCCTAGTTCTGTCAGATAAACTGTTCCTTGTTCTTCTAATTGATTTACAATATTCACCTTTTATGTGTAAATCTTGTACCTTTTTTGACCTTATCTTCTTATAGGTCATTAGATGCTGGTATATGCCTAATTTTTTGCCATACTATCTTCCAGTTTTATCAGCAATTTTTATTGAAGAGTGAGTATTTTTCCCTCAAACAGGAATATTTGTTTTTATCAAAGGTCATTTACTATTATTTACTATTATTTCTTTTTCACCTAGCCTAATCCACTGATTCACCTCTCTATTTCTTAGCTAGTAACAAAGAATTTTTATTAATGATGTTTTGTAACATAGTATTAGATCTGTTATTGCTAGTACCCCTTCCTTTATATTTTTTCCATTATTTCCCTTGCCATTTATGATCTTTTTATTTCTATATGAAATTCATTACTATTTTTGTCTAGCCCATTAAAGTAATTTTTTGAAAGTTTGATTGTTATGGAGTGAATAGGTAACAATTTAGATAGAATTCTCATTTTTATTATATTATCTCAATCTACACAGAAGTAAGTGACATTTGCCCAGTTATATTGATCTGTTTGTATTTATTGTGAAGTGTTTTGTAATTGTTTTTATAAAGTTTCTGAGTCTGCCTTGGCAGGTAGATTTCCAAGTATTTTATGTTGTCTACAGTTACTTTAAGTTAAATTTTATTTTCTATCACTTGCCAATATGTCTTGCCATTAATATATAGAGTTGCAGAAGATTTATGTGTGTTTACTTTATATTTTGCAACTTTGTTAAAGTTCCTAATTGTATCAAGTAGTATTTTTTAAGATTATTTACCTATGATTCTCTAAATATATCATAATATCATCTGCAAAGAGTGATAGTGTAGTTTCTTCAATATCTATTTAAATTTCTTGATTTCTTTTTTCTTCTTATTGCTAAATCTAGCATTTTTAAAAATTTATTTTCATCCATTTGTACATGTATATTTCCAAGTTGTAAAGTTTCCCTCCACCTTACTTTCCACTCCCCTCTCCTCAGTTGGGAACATTCAGGTAAGAATTTTCCATTCATACATATTTTGCTAGACATATTTACAAATAAGTAATTTTGGGCATGAGGAATTAGGATTAAGGGAAAGAGATTCATAACAGATAATTTTTATGAAGTATTCAGCAGATTCGGTAGGGATGTCTTTTTTTGTTTGTTTTGTTTTGTTTCATTTTTCTTCCCCGGTTGTGGATAATATAGACCAAAATCTTTGAAATGAAATTGTCCTAGCTTTTTGGACTGCCAAGAGGGGTTCTTTCCATCAGGGTTGTTCATCTCATAAGGTTGACATGTAAATTGTTCTCTTGGCTCTACTCCCTTCCCTCCACATCAGATCATTCCATGCTTCACTAGAGTGATCATTTTATTGCTTCTTATAGAACAGTAATATTCCATAGCTTGTTTGTACCATACATCTTAGCCATTCCCCAATTGAGGGGCATCCCATCAATTTCCAATTGTTTATCATTAGAAAAAGGCTGCTATGGGTATTTTGGAACATATAGAACTTTTTCCATTTTTTTTACAGTTTCTTCTGGATATAGTCCTAGAATTGGAATTGCTGGGTCAAAGGGTATGAACAGTTTTATTACTTGGGCATAATTGCATATCGCTTTCCAGAAAGACTGGATCTGATCACAACTCTACCAATAATGCATCAATGTCCCAATCCTCCCACAGCCTCTCAAACATTGATCATATTTCATTTTTCTCATCCGGGTTAACCTAATAGGTGTGAAATGATGCCTCATTTTAATTTGCATTTCTCTAATCAATAGTGATTTGGAACATTTTTTAATAGCTTTAATTTCTTCATTTGAAAAATTCCTGTTCATATCATTTCACCATTTATCAACTGGGGAATGACTTGGGACCTTAGAAATTGGATGCAGCTTGCTATATGTTTTAGAAATGACACTTTATCAGAAGTTCTGGTTGTGAAGATTGTTTCCCAGTTTTCTATTTTTCTTCTAATTTTGGCAGCATTGATTTTATTAGTGCAAAACCTTTTTTTAATTTTATAATATCAAAATTGTTCATTTTGCAGTTTATAATGTGGTCTAATTCATTTTTGGTAAAAAAGTTATACCTTTTCCATAGATCAGATAGATGGAATATTTTTTGGTTTATTAATTTATCTATGGTATCACTCTTTATATCTAAATACTGTAGGCATTTTGATCTTCTTTTGGTATAGCGTGTGAGATGAGGATATATGGCTAGTTTTTGACAGACTATTTTTCAATTTTCCCAATAATTTTTGTCAAATAGTGAGTTCTTATCCCAGAAGCTAATATCTTTGAGTAGATTGCTGTAATCACTTAATGCAGTTTTATTTAAAGCTATCCTCATGCACTGTATTTCTTAACCCGGTACCAGACAGTTTTGATGACTACTGTTTTACAGTGTACTTTTAGACCTGGTAGAGCTAGGCCACATTCTTTTAAAACTTTTTTTTCATCAATTGCCTTGTTATTCTTGCCTTTTTGTTGCTCCAGATAAATATGGTTACTATTTATTCCAGCTTAGTAAAGTCATTATTTGGTAGTTTTATTGGTATGGCTCTGAATATGTAATTTAATTTGGGTAGTAATGTCATTTTTATTACATTAGCTCTACCTAACCAAGAGCATTTGACATTTTTCCAATTATTTAGAACTGACTTTACTTGGGTGACGAGAGCTTTATAACTGTGTTCATACAATTTCTTTGTTTCTCTTGGGAGGTAGATTCCCAAGTATTTGATGTTATCTACAGTTATTTTAAATGGAATTACTCTTTCTATCTCTTGTTCTTGGACTTTGTTGTTCATATATAGAAATGCTGATGATTTATATTGGTTTATTTAATATCCTGCTACTTTGCTAAATTTGTTGATTGTTTCAAGGAGATTTTTTAGATGATTTTCTCAGGTTCTAAAGTATACTGTCATATCAACTGCAAAGCATGACTGTTTTGCATCATCATTGACTATTCTGATTCCTTCACTTTTTCTCCTTCTTATATTGTTACTGCTATTGTTTCTAATACTATATTGAATAGCAATGGTGATAGTGTGCATCCTTATTTCACCCCTGAATTTTTGGAGTTTGTTGCCATCAAATATAATATTTTTGATGGTTTTAGATAAATAATATTTATTATTTTAAGGAAAATTTCATTTATTCCTATACTTTCCAGTGGTTTAATAGAAATGGCTGTTATATTTTATCAAAAGATTTTTCATCATCTATTGATATAGTCATAAAGTTTCTGTTGATTTTACTCTTGATATGTTTAATTATGTTGAATATTTTCCTAATATTGAACCATCTCTTCCTGCCTGATAGAAATCCAACCTGATCATGGTGCATTATCCTGGTAATAACTTGCTGTAGTCTCATTGCTAAAATTTTATTTAATGTTTTTGCATCAATATTCATTAGGGAGATTCCTCTATAATTTTCTTTGTCTGTTATGGGTCTTACTGAATTAGGTATCAGCACCATGTTGGTGTCATAAAATGATTTTGGCAGATCACCTTCCTCTCCTATTTTTTAAAATAGTTTATTTAGAATAGGAATTGATTGTTCAATAAATGTTTGGTAGAATTCACTTGTAAATCCATCTGGAGCTGGAGACTTTTTCCTTAAGGAGTTTTTTGATGGTTTCTTCAATTTCTTTTTCTGAAATACATTTATTTAAGTAATTTATTTCATCTATTATTTTGGGAAGTTTTGTATGTTTGTAAATATTCATCCATTTCACTCAAGTTGTCCACTTTATTGGCATGTAGTTAGGCAATTAGCTCTGAATTATCTCTTCAATTTCTCCTCATTGGTGGATAGTTCAACCTTTTCAGTTTTTCATACTGGTTATTTTGTTCTCTCTTTTAGAAATTAGATTAACCAGAGGTTTGCTTTTATAATTGGTTTATTCAGAAAACCAACTCATAATTTTATTTATGAGATCAATCTTTTTTGGCTTTATTTTATTAATGTCTCCCTTGATTTTCAGAATTTCTAGTTTGGTGTTTAATTGAAGATGTTTAATTTGCTCTTTTTATAACTTTTTCAGTTGTATACACTATTCATTGTACTCCTCTTTCTCTATTTTATTCATAAAGGCAGTTAGAGATATAAAGTTTCCCCTCAAAACTGCCTTGGCTGCATCCCATAAAATTTTGTATGATGTCTCATTGTGATCATTTTCTTGGATGTAATTATTGATTATTTCTATTATTTGCTGAATGATCTACCCATTACTTAAGATAAAGTTGTTTAATTTCAAAATAGTTCTTTGTTTATCTTGCTCTAAATTGCATTAAGTTTTTATTGCATCATCATGTGTGAAGTGTGTATTTTTTATTTCTATCTTTCTGCATTTTATTTTAATGTTTATGTGCAATAGTACATGGTTAATTTTGGTGAAAGTGCCACATACTGCTAAGAAGAAGGTATATACTTTTTTTTGTCCCCATTAAGTTTTTTATCAAGGCCTTTCATCTCTAAGTTTTTCTAAGATTTCACCCTTTTAACTTCTTTCTTGTTTATTTTTCTTTGTAGATTTATCTAGTTCTGAGATATGGAGGTTGAGCTCTCCCATTATTAAAGTTTTGCTGTTTATATCTCCTTGTAATTCACTCAATTTTCCTCTAGGAATCTGAAAGCCATTCCACTAGGGGCACACTTGTTTAGTAATGAAATAGCTTCATTACTAATAGTGCCTTTTAAGAAGAGGTAGTTTCCTTCCTTATCCCTTTTAATGAGATTTATTTTTGCTTTTACCTTATCTGAGGTTAGAATAGCTACCCTAGATTTTTTTTTACTTTATCTGAGGCAGCACAATATATTTTGCTCAAACCTTTTATGTTTACCCTGTGTGTATCTTTCTGCTTCAAATGTGTTTCTTGTAAACAACATATTGTAAAATTCTGGCTTTTAATCCATTCAGCAGTTCTAGACTTCTATTTAATGGGACCCTTCATCCCATACATATTTACAGTTAAGATTGCTAATTCTATATTTCCTTCCATACTATCTTTCTCCATTTATATTTATCTCTTTACTTTTCTCTTATTGCTCTTAACCAAAATTTAACTTTCCCCTTTGATTTCTTTTAAAAATTTAAATTACAGTTTATTTTCACTTATATCTTCCCTTCCCTTTATCCATCCCTTCTTCCCTTATCTTCCCCTTCCCTGTTTCCCTCTTCCTTGTAGATTAAGTTAGATTTTTAAACCCAACTGGAAATGTATCTTATTCCCTCACTAGGCTAAATCTATTGAAAATAATTTGCACAGCATTCATATTCTCCTTTCTTTCCCTCTAAAATTATAAATATCTGTGTCTCTTCCCTTGGTGTTCCCATATTATTAGTCAGGTATCATGAATCACAGTTGTTGATTGCTTGATAAGCTCCTATTGTTATCAAAATATCATCACGGATTGTTTACTTGATTGTTTGATAAGCATCATTGCCTCAAATTGCATCAAATTTTAAATATAATCATTTTTACCTTATCCCTTATTCATGTATCTTTCAAGTACACACAATCCTCTTCACAGGCCCAAGTATCCTCCAAAACTATATCATTTTTGAACTATTTGTGCCCCTCCCCCAACCTATTTTCTTTCCCACTTTACCTCCCCACCTCCAATTTAAGGTACCTAACACCTTCTTAAGTGAACCAAAGCACTTCATCTCTCTAGCTTTACCCCCTCCACCCCATGCTACCCCCACCCCAGCAGGGTGCTTAACTCCTTGTTAAGTGGAGCACCTTGATTGAATTAACTGAGAGCATCTTGAAAATCTCTAAGTAGTGGGAGACTCTGGATGTCTTACTGAGAAGTTTACAAATGATTGTAAGGTAATAGAGACACTGTCTCAGGTCCTTGCAGTTTATGATGCTCTCATTAGACAACATCCTTAGCATCTTATGATTAAAGCCAGTCAGAATATAATGATAAATCTAAGTTAAAGCTGACACTATTGCTATTTTTTCAGGGCTCTTTATCTCAAACATTGTGATGTGACTTTGGACCTCTTCAACTGAGAGACATGGCACAGTTAAACCTATATCGCAAGTTCATTCTCTTCTATTATATTCTACCCTCTTATTATGCTTAGTGAAGTAAAGTTCTAATGACTTAAAATTGCTATATCTTCCCTTTTAGTGACAAACATTTGTTTAAAACAGCTTTGTTTTTTCAGTATCCTTTTTCATTTACCATTTTTATGTAACACTTCAATTGTGCATTTGGAAATTGAATTCTCTGTTCACTTCTGGTCTTTGTGTCAGGAAATTCTGGAAGTCCTGTATTTCATTGAACACCCATAATTTTCCATGACAATATATGCTTAATATGCAGGATAGTACATTTTGGGTTGCAATCCCAGGTCCTTCGCTCTCTGAAATGGGCTATTCCAGTTCTTCCAGTCCTTCAATATTAAAGTTGATAGATCTGGCTTAGACTGATTGTGTTCCCTTTATATTAGAATAATTTTCTTTTGCTCTTTAAAATATTCTCTCTTTTATTTGGGGTATCTGGAATTTCGCTATTGTGCCCTTGGAGTTTTTATCTTGGGGTGTCTTTCTAGAGTGGTTCTGTAGATTCTTTCAATTGTTATATTGTTATCTTGTTCTAATAGATTGGGGAAGATTTCCCTTGTAATTTCCGCCATGATGTTTTCCAGGTTCTTCTGATATTCCAGGCTTTCTAGTAGTCCAATGATTAGTAGATTGCCTTTCTTGGATCTGTTTTGCAAGTACTTAATTTTCCATACATTTTCTTCATTTTTTTCATTTGAAGGAGTCTTGCAGTCTTGTAGATTCATTGGATTCTAACTGTTCCAGTTTTTAGGATCTTATTTTCTTCAATTCCCCTTTGTGTTTCCTTTTAAAAGGTGTTAAATTCTCTGGGCAACTTTTCACAGTTTTCCTGCATGACTTTCATTTCTTTTTTCCATTTTTTTTCTTCCTCTCTTCTTTAATTTTTAAATTACTTTTTTAAACTCTTCAATGAGCTTTTGTATTTGAGTCCAATTTATTGACTGTTTTGATACTTCTCTTGTGAGTAATGTTTCTTCTTCAGACATGCAATACTGTCATATTTATCTATGAAGTATTTTTCTATAATGAGCCATCTTTTAGTTTTTTTGCTCATCTTTGTTGTTGTAGTTTTACTCCTGGGTTATATGGAATATGGATCCAAACTTTTATTTTGCTGGGGCTGGGGTCTGTGCCCTGGCTTGTTGATTGCCAAGATTACCTATGAAGTCCAGGTCTTGCCTTTACAGAAGTCCCCCCCCCCCCCACTTCTTTACTCTTTCTGACTTAACAGAGGATTGTTCCCAACCATTTTCAGTCTTCTACCCCTGTATTTTCAAGGTTCAGATTTTATTTGGTTTTGGCATCCTCCCAGCTGGCTTGCTATCCAGCTGCCAGGACCTCTGTTATTATTAAGCTCATGGGATCTGGACTGCACTGTGTCTAAAAGTCTCCTGTCGGCTTTCCCACCTCTCATGCATCCTGGACTTTTCTTTCCCTTTCCTCCAAAGAGAGAGATCTTCAATGAAAATCCATGATGTCTGTATGTGAAAACTTCTTTGAATCTTCTCTTTTTCTTGGTGGGATAAGGAGTTTGAGTGTCAGAGTAGAAGCTTCATGTATCTTTGGTAAGGAAAGGTTCTGGTAACTTGTTAGCTTTGCACTACCATCTTGACTTCACCAGGGAAGTCTCCATAACTAGAATTTCTAATACATTATTGAGTAATAGTGGTGATATTGGGCAACCTTGTTTTCCCTTCTTGGCAATGCCTCTAGCTTATCTTTATATATATATATATATATATATATATATATATATATATATATATATATATATTTTATATAGTACAATGATACTGCCTTGGGGAGCCTAGGTGGCACAGTCAATAGAGTACCGGCCTGGGTTCAAATCCGACCTCAGAAATTTAATAATTACCTAGACATGTGGCCTTGGGCAAACCACTTAACCCCATTGCCTTGAAAAAAAATCTAAAAAAAAAAAGAATGATACTGCCTTTTATTTTAAGGAACACTTGATTTATTACTATGCTCTCTAGTGTTTTTTAATAGGTATTGATCCTGTCTTTTCATAAAAGCTTTTTCAGCATCAATTGAAATATGACTTTTATTAGGTTATTATTGTTATGGTCAATTTTCTTGATGTTTACCTAAGTTTTAACCAACCCTGCATTTCTGGTATGAATCCTCCTTGATCATAGTGTATTGTCCTAATAATAACTGGCCATAATTGCTTTGCTGAATATTTTATGCAATTTTATTAATTGGGGAAATCAGTCTATAATTTTCTTTTCTCTATTTTAACTTTTCCTGGTTTAGGTATCAATATCAAATTTATCTTTGAGAAGAAATTTGGCAGTATTCCTTCACCTATTTTTTTCAAATAGTTTATATAGGACTGGAATTCATTGTTCCTTATATGTTTAGCAAAATTCACTTGTGAATCCAGCAGTTACTGGTGATTTTTTTTTCTTAAATAGTACATCAAGGAATTGTTGATTTCTTTTTCTGAGTTGGGATTATTTAACTATTTCATTTTCTCCTCTTTTAATCTGGACAGCTTAATTTTTCTGAATATTCATCCAATTCAATTAGATTGTCAAATTAATTAGCATACAGTAGGGAAAACTGGGTTTGAATTATTGTTTTAATATCCTTCTCATTGTGGTTAATTCACCAGTTTGATTTTTTGAGACTAGTGATTTAATTTTCTTCCTTCTTTTTTTAAGCAAATTAACCAGAGGTGTCTCTATATTATTTTCTGCTTTTCATAAAAATATTATTTATTAGTTCAATAGTTTTCTTTTGATTTTTTACCAATTTCTCCTTTAATTTTTGGAAGTTCTAATTTGATATTTAATTGAGGCAGTTTAATTTGTTCTTCCTCTAGTTTTTTGGTTGCATGTCCAATTCATTCATTTCCTCTTTCTCAGTTGTATTCCTATTATCATTTAGAAATATAAAATTTCCCCTGATAACTGCTTTGACTGTTTCTCCAAAGTTTTGATATGTTGTCTCCTTATTGTCATTATTTTGTATGAAATTATTAATTATTTCTATGATCCATTATTTGACCCACTCATTTTTACAATTAGGTTATTTTGTTTAAAATTAATTTTACATCTTTTACTACATGTGAATTTTATTGCATCATTTTCTGAAGAGGAAGCATTTAATATTTCTGTCTTTCTGCATTTGATTATGAAGTTTTTAAATTTTAACATATGATCAATTTTTATGTAGGTACCATATATTGCAGAAAAATAAGTATGTCCCTTTCTATTCCCATTCAATTTTCTCCAACGATTTATCATATCCAACTTTTCTTATATTCTATTCACCTCCTTATCTTCTTTTTTATTTATTTTATGGTTAGATTTTTCTAATTCTGAAGAGCTTGGTTGAGGACCCGACCACTATAGCTTTGCTTTCTAGGACTTTTTGCAACTCATTTAACTTTACTAAAATTATTGATGTTATACTGCTTGGTGCATACAAGTTTATTATTGAAATTACTTCATTGTCTATAGTACCTCTCAGAAGGTTGTAGGTTCCTTTCTTATCCCTTTTAACGAGGTCTACTTTTGCAATTGCTTTTTTCTGAGGTAAGTATTACTACCCCTGATTTTTTCACTTCAGCTGGAGTATAACATATTCTGTTGCTGCTTTTTTACCTCTACTCTCTGTAGTGTCCCTGCTTCAAATACATTTCTTCTAAGCAGTCTACAGTAGGATTCTGGTGTTTTATCCACCCTGCTATCTGCTTCCATTTTCTGTAAGAGTTCATCCCATTCACATTCTCAGTAATATTTACTAACTCTTTATTACCCTCCATTCTGTTGCCCTTTCATTTGTAGTTTTTATTGTCTGTTTTCACCCTATTCCTCCTCACCAGTGTTTTGCTTCTGAATACCATCTCTCTTTTCTATTTTCCCTATCTGTCAGGCACTGTAATTTTTCTTCCCTCTTTTCCCTTTTCTCTTTCTTCCTTTCACCCTTCTTCCCTTCCTCCCTTACCCCCCTTATTCTTAACAGATAAGATTTCAAAGCCCACCTCAGAGACTGTGTTTTTTCCCTTTTGAGTCAAATTTGATAAGAACAAGAATCAAGCAGTACTCACTCTCCCTCCCCCTTTTCCCCTGTACTTCAATAGGTCCTTTGCAGCATTTCTGTATAATACAAAGTGACCCATTCTGCCTCTCCTTCATCCAGTCTCAATACAATTCTCCACTTTTTTTCTGTCTTGTTTTTTAAATCATTCTATCATAATAATTTTATGTTCATTTCTTAACTATATTTTGTCCAATACAGTTACAATCTCAAGAGTTATAAGAATTTTCTTCCTAGGTAGATATGTAACCAGTTTGATCTAATTGAATAACAGTATTTTCCTTTTCCCCTATTTACCTTTTTATGTATCTCTTGAATCTCTCTATTGAATATTTAATTTTTGTTCAACTGTGGTCTTTTCATAAGCAACTTTTGAAAGTCACCTTTTTCATTAAATATCCATTTTCCCCAAAAAGAATATGCTCAATTTTTCAGGGCTGTTGATACTTGACTGTAATCAACTGATTTACCTCTGGAATATCATAATTAAGGTCCTTTCATATTTTTTGTTTGTTTAGTTTTTTTTTGTAAGGCAATGGGGTTAAGTGTCTTGCCCAAGGCCACGTAGCTACTTAATTATTAAATGTCTGAGGCTGGATTTGAACTCATCTACTCCTGATTCCAGGGACAGTACTCTATCCCCTGCTCTACCTAGCCACCCCATCCTTTCATATTTTAACATTGATTCAGCCTTTCTATGTAATCCTGACTTTGGTCCCCACAGTATTTGAATTATGTCTTTCTGTTCACTTACAGAATTATCTCCATGACCTGATAATTCTGGAGTTGATAATTCTGGAGTGTGACTACAATATATGCGAAATCCCTTTCACAATGTGGATTCCTTCAATGACTGTTTTGGTCTTTGGCTCCAGAATGTCAGAGTAGTTGTCCTTGACAATTTCCTGAAGTATGGTATCCAGGATCTTTTTTGTGATTACAACTTTCAGGTAGTCCAAAAATTATCAAATTATCTCTTATGGATCTATCTTTCAGGCCATTTATTTTACCAATAAGGTATTTTACATCTTCTGTGGTTTTTTCCATTTTTTTCATTTTGTTTAATAGATTATTGGTATCTCCTGGAGTCATTAGCTTCCACTAGATCCAGTCTATTTTTCAAGTACACATTTTCTTTTGTTAGCTTTTGCATCTCCTTTTCCATTTGTCAATTCTATTTTAATGGAGTTATCATTTACATTAGCCCAAATATATTTTACAAGGAATTATGTTGTTCTTACCACTTTTTGTTGCAAAATATTTATTTTTTCTTGAATTATTTTTCTATATAGTCTTGTCCTGAGAGTAATTCATATTCTCCTCCAAAACTTCACATGTATTACCTCTTCTGTCTTCATTTTCTTTCTTTATTATTTTTCTTTTTCTTTTTTTATTTTTCAAGGCAATTGGTTTAAGTGCCTTGCCCAAGGTCACACAGCTAGCCAATTATTAAGTGTCTGAGGATGGATTTGAACTTAGGTCCTCTTGACTCCAGGGATGATTCTCTGTCAAGTTTCTGACCTTTCTTATTCATTTTCAGATTTGTGACTGGGCCCTGTACCACTGTTCTTGTGTTGAGAGAGGGGCTTTATTCCAAACCTTTGGTGTGGAGAACCTTGTATACTTGCCTACTGGTCTTAGGCCACCAATATTAAGAACTCCAAGTGGTTGTTCAGTGGGGCAGACCAATAAGGAATGCCAGAGATTTTGTATGGACCATCTGCTTTGATGAGGAAAGCTGTCCACTTTTTGAGTTGATGATGGGAATTCCTGTGACTATCTCTGAAATGTTTATGCTGGGGAATGCCAGATGCTTCCAGTTGGAAATGTCAGGGCTGGCCATCAGAGCTGCCCATCCAGATCAGCTCTGAGGGATGAATGAGCTTCTTGGGTACCTTCACTGAAGTTCTCCCAGTCCACATAGCATACAACCTGAACATGAAAAACCTCCACTTCCATAGATGAGAATTTCAGGTTAATTTCCCCCTTCCATTCCCCCCACCTCCATAAAACACTTTCCAAGAAGATATACAATTCTACTGTGAGTTCTGTTGTTCTAAAATCTGTTAATTGATTTGTTTAATATTGGTTTTGCAGGAAAGCCAGAAGAGCTTAATCAAGGTCCTGGTTTCTCCTCACCATCTGAGCCAGAAATCCAAGAAAAATATTAAAAAAGGAATCTTTGATATTTCCTTTTGTTCTCCCAAATTATTTATTGAAATAAATATAATATAAGCTATATTTAGTGTGTATATATATATATATATATATATATATATATATATATATATTTGTATACACACACACACACACACAGAAATTTATTTATATATGACTGAACGGAGTCAAATAAAAGTCTCTCATTTTCCCAGGGGATACTTTATGATGTCAAATTACAGATGATTACTTATCTATATCAAAATGAGCAGTTTTCAGTACAAAATTTGTCAGAATTGCTGAACTTATAGGTTAAGCAAAAAAGAACAGTTACTGTAATACTGTTATATTATTATCTGGCATTCACTAATATTACTGAATTTTTTAGCAAACATATTTAATTCATATGTTAAGTTATTCTTTTGCACATTAGGACCTTCTCCACAATTAACAGTCATACATAGTTCCCTGGGCAACTGAAAGCTTAACTGTTTGTCAATATGTGTCTGAAGTAGGACTTATACCCTTGATATCATCTTTCAAATATCAGCTCTCTTAATATGACCCATTCAGTATTTTAAAAATACAAGATTATTATTTAACAAAATAAAATTATATTAAACACAATTAAAGGGAAATACATTTACCAAATTTATTAATATTTAATCACCATTAAAAAAGTATTCAACCCACTAAAAAAGCACTTAGTCCCAAGTTGCCATAATACAAGTTTTTACCTGTACTTCAGAGGGAGTTTTGTTGCTAGAGGACAACCAAGGGTGAGGTACAGGTCATCACTTAAATGAAAGGGAAAGAGAGAGAGGGATAATATCATGGTCCTGAAATTAAAATAAGTGATGAAGTCTTCCAGAAAAACACTAGCAGGATGTATGAATGTAAAAAGAGCAAAATTAGTATTTCATGATGCCAGAAGATTGTAGACTTTCAATCACAAGCTGTTCCTAAAGTATCTACTTCTGTTGTCCATGACAAATAGAATTCCAACTATACTCAGGGAAAGAGATTTTATCTTACTAAAAATGGTTAGTCATCATGATCTTGACTTCCAAAGTCAGGCATCCCAGTTCCCAGAAATCATGTGTATGAAGAAGCTATGACAAATTTGCAAGGAGAAATGCTCTCCAGTTTAAGTTACTCAAAACTATCTTCCAGGAATATATTGCCAATAAGGACAGATTGCTTTTTAAAATTCTTTTGATTCTGCCCAGCCTTTCTGTCTATTCTCTTTATCAAGGATACTCAATATTTCTCTCTTCTCTCTCTTTCTCCACTAATTCACTTAGTGATCTCATGTTATTCCATTGATTCAATTATCTTTTCTATCTTAATTTTCTCCAAACTTTGTACTAAACTATAGTTATGCATGTACAATTGCTTTTCAAACATCTCAAACTTGATTTTTCCAACTACGTGTAATGGTAGATTTAATTAATCATTTTTTGCAAGGTTTTGAGTTGTACATTTTTCTCTTTCCTTTCCACCCCTCCTCCCTTAAGCTAACAGTAAGAAATCTGATATACTCTACATTTATAATCATGCTAAACATAGATCCATATTGATCATGTTGTGAGAGAAGAATTACATCGAAATGGAAGATAGAAAACATTAGACAAAAAATTACATAATACAAAGGAAAACTTTAAGAAATTGAAGGTAATAAGCTTTAGTCTTCATTTAAATTCCACATTTCCTTCTCTGGATATAGAAGGTATTTTCCATCATAAGACTCTTAAAACCATCTTTGATTATTGTACTGCTCAAATGAATAAATCCATTGTGGTTGTTCTTTATCCAATATTGTTAGTATGTATAATGTTTTTCTGCTTCTGATCATTTCATTCAGTATCAATTAATGCAAGATTTTTCAAGTTTTTCTGAAATCCCATCCCTCATGATTTCTTATAGAGCAATAGTCTTCCGTAATCTATGTATATTACAATTTGTTCAGCCATTCCCCAATTGATGAGTATCCCCACAATTTTCAATTCTTTGCTACTACAAAAAGATCTGCTATGAATATTTTTGTACACGATGGATTTTTATCATTTTTCATGTTCTCTTCATGATACACACATATTAGTGCTGGTCAAATGATATGTCCCTTTTATTGCCATTTACTCAGAATTCCCAACTGTTTTGCAGAAACTTTGGAACAGTTCACAAATCCACCAATACTGGAGTAGTTCAAGGTTTCCCACACCCCTTCCAACAGTGATCACATTTCTTTCTCATTATATTGACCATTCTGAGAAGTATGACTTGGTACCTCAGAAACATTTTAATTTGCATTTTTCTATAATTGTATTGATTTATAGCAATTCTTTATATGACTGTAGATAGCTTTCCTTTCTTCATCTGAGATTTGCCTTTCTACATCCTTTGACAATTTATCAACTAGGGAATGACATGCTTTCATATAAATTTGATGCAGTTCTTTATAAATTTTACAAATGAGTCTTTTGTCAGAAAAACTAGATGGAAAGATTGCTTCCTAACTTACTCCATTGCTTTGAGTCTTAGTTGCAGTAATTTTGCTTATGCAAAACTTTTAAATTTTTTATAATTAAAATTATACAGTTTGTTTTTTAAAATGATCCCTATCTCTTCTTTGGTCATAAACTGCTCCTTTTTACATATATCTAATAGTAAACTATTTGTTCTCCTAAAAGACTCATAATATTAACTTTTCTGTCAAAATTCTGCAGTCGTTTCAACCTTATCTTGGTATAGAGTAAGAGATGTTGGTCTACACCTAGTTTCAATCAAACCATCTTTCAGTTTTGCCAGTAGTTTTTTTAATCAAAGAGTGAGTTTTTATCCCAGAAGTTGGAAACTTTGGGTTTATCAAAAAAGTGGATTTCTATAGTCATTTTCTGCTCTCTTTTAAATCCAATCAATTCCACTGATGCCCCACCATTTTTCATTTTTCTTTTTTCTTTTAATTAGTTTATTTTAATTTTAATTTTCTCCCCAGGTACATGCAAAAACAAATTTCAACATTCACTTCCAAAACCTTGAATTCTAAATTCTCTCCACTACCCTCATTGAGAAAAGAGATTACTTGGTGTAGGCTAAAAGTATATAGCCATGAAAACTATTACTTCAATAATCTTATTGTAAAAGTTAGCATAACCCCTGTAAGAAAGACAATCTTAAGAAAAAAGAAGTGAGGGGAAAAAAGTATATTTCAGCCTGTATTTGGATGCAATCAACTCTGTCTTTGAAATAGATGGCATTTTACATCATAAGTTGATCAGTGAAATCCCTTCAAAATTTTTTTCTCATATTTACTGTTACCTGCTTTTACCCCTGCCCAGTTATTCTATTCTTTGTCCCCTTTCACCCTGTCTCTCCTCAAAAGTGTGTTACCTTTCACTGCCTTCTTGCAAGATCTTCCCTGTCTTCTATCACCTATACCCTCCTCTCCGCCTCCTGCCCCCTTTCTTTCATCCCTTTCCTCTTCTATTTTCCTCTAGGACAAGATGGAAGTGGCTCTCTGAGTAAGGCTAATACATTCCGCTTCACCTTCCCCCCATCCCCTCCACTGTAAAAGTTTTTACTTGGCCCTTTTAGATGAAATAAATTATTCCATTCTATTTCTCCTTTTCCTTTCTCCCAGTACACTCTTTTCTCCCTCATTAACTCCATCTTTTTAATATCTTATATTTTCAAAGTCAACCCCATCCTGTGCCTTATTCAAATATGATACTTCTAACTGTCTTAATAAATAAGAAGGTTCATATGAGTTATCAATATCATTTTCCCATGCTGGAATGCAAGCATTTCAACATTATTTCATCCTTCATGATTGTCCTTCCCATTTGCCCTATCTATGCTTTACCTGAGTCCTGTATTTGAAGAACAAACTTTTCTTCAGTTTTGGTTTTTCTTATCAGGAAAGTTTGAAAGTCCCTTTTCTCTTGAAAGAGTATGTATTGTTGAATAGTTGATTCTTGGTTGAAATCTAAGTCCTTTTGTCTTTTGGAATATCATATTCTAAGCCCTATGAGCCCTTACTGTAGAAACTGCATTATCCTAGATCCCAAAAATTTGAATTATTTGTTTCTGGTTGCTTGTAATATTTTTTATTTGACTTTGGAGGTCTGAAATCTGGCTATAATATACCTGGCAGTGTTCAGTTTTGGCCTCTCAGGAGGTGATGGGCAAATTCTTTCAATTCTATTTTACCCTCTCCTTCTAAGATGTCAGAGTTTTCCTGGAGAATTTCTTGAAAAATGACGTTTAGGCTTTTTCTTTATTTATTCATAATTTTTAGATAGTTGAGTAATTTTAAAATTATATTTTTTGATCTATTTTCCAGTTCAGATGTTTTTCCAATGAGATGTTTCACATTTTCTTTTAGTTTTCATACTTTTGCTTTAACTTTATTTTTTTTCCTGATTCCTAACAGTCATCAGTTTCCCTTACCTCATTCTCCATTTGGAGGAATCATTTTTTTTTTCTGAAAGTCTTTGTATCTCCTTTTCCATCTGGTCAATTCTGCTTTAAAACACATTCTTCTCCTGCTTGGTTGTTTGGATTGCTTTTCCTATTTGATTCAAACTGGTTTTTAAGATGTTATATTCTTCAGTATTTTTAGTGTCTCCTTCACCAAGCTGCTGACATAATTTCCATGGTTTTCCCACATCCTTCTCATTTTTCTTTTGAATTTTAACTCTATCTCCCTTACTTGATATTAAAAAATCTTTTCCATAGCTTGAGACCAGTTCCTATTTTTCTTGGAGGCTTGGATTCAGAAGTTTTGACTTTACTATCTTCTGAGTGTGTATTTTGATCCTCCAAAGGATCAATATAATTCTCTATGGAAGGAATTTATTTTCTTTTATTGTTTTCTCATTTTCTCAGTCTATGAATTGATTTTTTTAGGTTTTTGCAAGGCAAATGGAGTTAAGTGACTTGCCCAAGGCCACACAGCTAGGTAATTATTAAGTGTCTGAGACAAGATTTGAACCCAGGTATTCCAGATTCCAGGGCTGGTGCTTTTACCACTGCGCCACCTAGACGCCCCTATGAATTGATTTTAACTCTTTATTAAGGTTGGGGCCCTGACTCTAGAATGGAGGATACACTATCTGAGCATTTTGAGGGTCTTGCAGCTATTTTTAGAGATGTCCCCTGCCCAGAGGCCTGTAATTTCTCTATTTCTCCAAGATAATATGAAAGGCTTTGTCTATTCTCCTGTCCTCTAATCTGGTAGATGACCACAAGCACTTTTTTCTACCCTTAAATCC
Organism: Macrotis lagotis; assembly: GCF_037893015.1. NCBI lineage: Eukaryota > Metazoa > Chordata > Mammalia > Peramelemorphia > Peramelidae > Macrotis > Macrotis lagotis. Next base: position 469,955,872 of record NC_133658.1, on the reverse strand, counting down.
TGAGCAGGGTCCCTGCTCTGCTGTAGGCAGTGTGAACTCTATTGTGCTTCTGCTCCTCCTCCTGGGACTGGGGTCCCAGACTGCGACTTGGAGCTGAGTATAGTCAAAGCTACAGGGTCCTGCCTTAGGGTTAGCAAAGAAACCTCTGCAATATCCTCTGACCCCCTTATTGCCCATGAGCTAAGCACTCTGGATTAGAAGCCTTGTATCTCCCTCACAGGTGGATCCCCAAGCCTACTCCAGTTCCTCTGGGCCTGGGTCTGCACTGAGACTAGTACTGGACTGGGCTCCACTCGCATTCTGGTGTGGAAGAGTTTTTCTGTTGACCTTCCAAATTATCCATGACATTCACTGGACTGAGAGTTCTGGAGCCTGTCACTGCTGCCATCCACTCAGATGCCCTCATGGACCCAAGCATCTATGATCTGTTCCTGGATGACTAGAGTCAGTTTGCTCTACCACAGGGTGGGTTACACTATGGGCCCTTTCTAATTCAGTGTAACATACCCTTCCTATGTATCTTCCAAGTTGTCTTGGGCTTCAAAATTGTTTCACTGAATCTTTTTTGTGTTGTTTCTGCTATTCTTGAATTTGTTTAGAGTCCTTATTTAAAGACATTTGGAATGGTTTGGGAGAGAGCTTGCAGAAGTTCCTGTCTTTACTATGACATTTCAACTCCAACCCTCCACTACTTTATTTCACAGTCAGTATAAAACAGTTTTGATGACATGCTACGTAATATAATTTTATAACTGGTAAAGTTAAGCCACCTTACTTTGTATTTTTTTCATTAATTTCCTTGATATTGTTGAACTTTTGTTTCCCTATATGAAGTTAATTGCTATTTTTTTCTACCACTCTAAAGTAATATTTTGGAATTTTGATGGGCATGTGACTAAAAAGAACTTTAATTAATGTAGAATAGTCATTTTTATTATATTACATTTTTCTACTCATGAACAATTGCATTTCTTCAGCTATTTAGGTGATTTTTTGTGAGAAAAGGGTTTTGTTGCAATTTTCATAAAGTTTCTATGTGTCTTGAAAGGTAGATCTCCAAGTATTTTATGTTGTCTGATATTATTTTAAGTGGGATTTCCTTTTCTAGATGCTGTATTTTATTAGTAATATATAGACAAGCTGAGGATTTGTGTTGGTTTATTTTATATTCCGTGATTTTGTTAAATCTGCTAATTATTTCCAGCAGTTTTTTTAGATGATTTCCTAGCAGTCTCTAGGTATACCCTCATATCATCTACAAAGAATGAAAATTTTGTTTCTTCACCATCCATTCTAATTCCTTCAAATTCATTTTCTTCTCTTATTGCTGAACCTTAAATGTCTAATACAATATTGAATAACAGTGATGATAACAGTCATTCTAGTTTCAACTCTGATCTTATTGGGACTGCTTCTAGCTTATACTCAGTACAAAATATGCTTCTTGATAGATTTTTTTAAATAGATGCTGCTATTCATTTTCTTTTTTGCGAGGCAATTGGGTTAAGTGGCTTGCCCAAGGCCACACAAATAAGTAGTAAAGTGTCTGAGGCTGGATTTGAACTCAGGTACTCCTGACTCCAGGGCTGGAGCTTCATTTGCTGCACCACCTAACCATCCCATGCTGCTATTCATTTTCACAAACTTTACATTTATTCCTATACTCTCTAATCTTATTTTTACTAGGAATGGGTCCTGTATTTTGTCTAAATTCTTCAGCATCTAAAAAGATAATTATATGATTTCTGTTAGGTTTGTTATTGATAAAGTTATTCATGCTAATAGTTTTCCTAATATTTAATCAACCCCTGCATTTCTGTTGAATCTTATTTGATCACTTTGTTAGAATCACTTTAGCATTTTATTTAAAATTTTTGTCTTATTAGGGAAATTAGTCTATAAATTCTTTCCCTGATTTGACTCTTCCTGGTTTTGCTATAAGCAAAATAGTTTCATAGAAGTATTTTTGCAGACCTCTTTTTCACCTATTTTTACATATTGTTTGTATATAATTGGAAGTATTTGTTCATTTAATGTTTGGTAGAATTTACTTTTATATCCATCTGAGTCTGTTTCTGAGATGGGGTTATTTAAGTATTTAATTTCTGCTTCTTTTAAACTGGGCAGTTGATGTTTATGAAAAAATTCATCTATATCATCTATATTTCAAAAATATTTACCCACATCACTTATATTATCAAAGTTTTTGATTATATAGTTGGGCAAAATAGTTTAGAATTATTACTTTAATTTCCTCTCATTGATAGTGAATTTTTGATATCAATAATTTGTTTTATCTTCCATTTTTTAAATAAAATTAACCAAAGGTTCAGGTATTTGTTTGCATTTTTATAAAACAACTATTAGTTTTATTTATTAGATAAATATTATTCTTAAATTTTATTTTAATTTCATCTTTAATTTTTAAAGTTGCTAATTTGTATTTAATTGGGGATTTTTAATTGTTTCTTCTCTAAGTTTTTCCATTTTATTCTCAATTCATTGACTAGCTTTTATATTTTATTTATATAAACATTTAAAGATATAAAATATTCCTTAAAGACTGCTTTGATGGCATCCCATAAATTTTGGTATGATGCCTCATTGTTACATTGTTAATTATTTCTATGATTTGTTACCTGATTTGCTCATTTTTAAAAACTAAACTATTTAGTTTCCAATAGCCCCTTATTATTAAAGATATGCATTGCATAATGATCTGAATATTATGCATTTATTATTTCTGCCTTTGTATAATTGATTAAGAGTTTTTGGGGTCCTAGCACATAGTCAATTTTAGCATAGGTGAGATATATCACAAGAGAAAAAGATATATCCTTTTCTATCCCTATTCATTTTTCTCTAGAGGTCTATCTTATCTAAGTTTTCTTAGATTTTGTTAGCTTTCTTAACTTCTTTCTTGTTTATTGCATGAGTTAAATTAATCTAGTTCTGAGAGAAGGACATTGAGGTCCTCCACCAGTATAGTTTTGCTGTCTATTTTAACGCATTCAGTTTTTCCTCTAAGAATTTGAAGGTCAGGCTCCCTACACCTGATTTTTTTAAATTTGCTGGAAGCATAATATATTTGCTCCAGGCTTTTACTTTTACACTTTATGTATCTCTCTTTTTCAAAGATGTTTCTTACAAACAGCATGTTGTAAGATTCTGGTTATTAATCTATTCTGCTATCCAATTCCATTTTATGGAGAGTTCATTCCATTTCCATTTACTGTTGAGATTATTATTTTGGGGGATGGGTAGGTGGCACAATGGATAGAGCACCAGCCCTGGAGTCAGGAGTACCTGACTTCAAATTCAGCCTCAGACACTTAATAATTACCTAGATGGTTTGCCTTGCAAAAAAATTATTATTTCTTTATCTTTCCCCATTTCTAAATCTAAATTTCCTTTTCTCTTATTCCTTCACACCAATGTTTTGTTCCTTTTCAACTTTAACTTTTCTTTTAAAATTTAATTTCATTTTCACCTATACCTATGCCTTCCCTTTTATTAGGCCCTTCTTTGCTTTTCTTTCCTCCCCCCCCACTTCTCTGTAGAATAAGATTTTTCAGCCTCACTGAGACTGTATCTTAATCCCTCTCTGTGCCCAATATATTGAATAGGATTTACTCCTTATTCACATACTACCTTCTTTACCCCTACTTTATTAAGTCTCTGTGACTCTTCACCTGGTGCTATTTTTTCACTAATGCCTAAGCTTCTTTTTGTTTTTATTGTTTTCAAAATACTAAACATCAAAGTACAATCAAGCAAAGATTGATTGGTTGATTTCTTTTTTGAATGATAAGCTCAAAGTTCTATCATTCAAAGTACAATCAATGAAAGTTTATTGATTGATTGCTAGATTGACTGATAAGGAACATTGCCTCTTGGTCACTAAGTAGCCTCTCTTCTTTCTTTTTATAAATACACTTCTCAAGAGTCAAGGATCACATCAAATTGCAGTCACTTTATACCTTATTCCTTATTAAGTACCCTTTATGGACACTCAGTTCTCATACACCAAAGTATCATGCAAAACCAACTTATTCCATGAAGCATTTGTACAACCAGGAACATACTGTCTCTCTTAGGAACAAACCACTTAACTCCCTTAACTCCCAAACCTTGATTCTTAAACCCTCTTTGACTAAAGCATAAATTAAGATCATTATTCAACACTTTTATGTACCTTCTGCTTACTTTTTTATGCATCTTTTGAGTGCTGTATTTGAAGATTTAATTCTCTGTTCAGATTCAATCTTTTTATCAGAAAATTTGGGAAATATACTATTCTGTTGAACATATTTTCCCTTGAAAGTTTATGATGAATTGTGCAGAGTAATAAATTCTTGCTTATTATCTAGGTTCCTTTGTTCTTCAACATATGATATTCTATATCCTCCTGACCTTCAATAATTAAGCTGATAAATCCTATGTAAATCTTCCTGTGTTTCCTTTGTATTTATATTGTTTACTTTTGACTGCTTCCTGTGCTTTCTCCTTTAATTGAACTTTCTGGAATTTGACTATAATAGACCTTGACTGTAATAGTCTCTTTGTGGAGAAGTTATATATATTCTTGCAATGGCTATTTTGTCTTCCGAATCTAGAAGATTAGAATGTTTCCCCCATAATCTCCTGAAATACATTTTCCAGGCTCTTTTTTTATCTAAGCTTTCTAACAGACCAATAATTTGCATATTTTCTCATTCCTGGATTTATTTTCCAGGTGGTTTGCTTTTCCTAATATATATGTTTTCTTCAAATTATTAGTCTTTTTACTTTGCTTGATACAATCTTGGTGTCTCATAGATTCTTTAGTTTCTATTTTGGGGGTTTTGTTTTCTTCAGTTTTTTTTTTTTTAATTTTTGCAATGCAATGGGGCTAAGTGGCTTGCCAAAGGCCACATGCCTAGGTAATTATTAAATGTCTGAGGCAGGATTTGAACTCAGTTCCTCCTGACTCCAGGCTGGTGCTCTATTCACTGAACCACCTAGCTGCCCCCTTCAGTTTGTTTTTATGTTTCCTTTCTAGTTTGTCAATTTTACATTTTACTGAGTTGCATTCCCTTTCCCATTGGTTGATTCGAATTTTAGGATGACTTGCATTCCTTTTCCAGTTTGTCAATTGTATCTTTTGAAAAGTTACATTCCTTTTCCAGTTGGCTATTTTTGCTTTTAAAGGAATTGATTTCTTTAAGCAATTATTCATAATTTTCCCGCATGACTCTAATTTCTTTTTTACATTCTTCTTTCTTTCTTCTTTGTTTTTTAAATTCTTTTTTAAAGATCTTCTATGAGGTTTGGATTTGGAGGCTAATTCATAGACTCCTTTGAGAGATCTCAAGAAGGAAATTTTTCACTGCTTTCTTCTTCTGAGGTGGCATTTTTATATTCTCTATCTGCATAGATATGGTTAGCATGCTTTTAGGGTTTTTTTCTCATTTTCATTGTTTCAGCTCTACTACTGGGGTATAGAGAGTATAGATCCAAGCTTTCTGTGCTGGGACTGGAGTCTGATCCCTGCTTTATCACTGACCAAGATCTTGCCTATGCAACCCAAACATTGTCTGTGCATAGGTTTGTTTCTCCATAATTTCCAAGCTGTGCTTATGCAGTGGTTTGTTCTGAATCTAGTCCTGTCTTTTGCTCCTGTTCCCAGAGTTCCAACTTTGTTTGATCTTGGAAATATTCCTGCTAGCTTATTATTTAGTTGCTGAGACTCAAGGTATTGTCTAACTGCTGGGACATGGATTGCAGTGTTACAAAAAACATTCAGATGACTTTTCTGCTCACATGTCGAACTGGGTTTTACTTCCCCTTTCCTGCAAAGAGACAGACCTCCATTGAAGATCCTCCACAATGTTTACTGTTGAAAATATCTTTTGTTTTGGTGGAAGCTATAGCTTTATTGCCTTTATAGATTCTTTATTTAATATTATGCAGGGCAAAGCTATAGGAGCATGCTAGCTCCACATCACCATATTGGCTCCCCAAACTTGTTGCTTGTAAGCAATATATTGTAAGATTTTGGTTTATGATCAACTCTGCTATCCATTTCTGTTTTGTGGGAGAGTTCATCCCATTCACATTCACAGTTATAACCACTAACTCTTTATTGCACTCCATTCTGTATCCCCACCCTTTGCATTTTTGTCTCCTTTCAATTTATCCCTCCTCCACAGTGGTTTGCGTGTGAATAATACCTTGCTAAATATGATTTCAGCTTTTATCCATCATTCTCCCTTTAAATTTCCCCTTTTTCCCCTCCTGCCCCCCCACTTCTCCTCCTAATACTGAGTCTATGTATTAATCTGTCTTTGAACCAAATCCAAAGAGAGTAGGATTCAGGTGAATCTCATTCATCTCCTTCCTTCTTTTCCCCTATTGCAAAAGGTCATTTACCTCTTTATGTGGTATAATTTCTACCTTCCCCTTCTTATCTCTTTATAGTTTCTCCCCCTTTTAATTCAAATATTTTTGTTCATTCCATCAAAGTCATGGACATACTAGAAATGCCCATAACTTCAACCTAAATATATTCCCTCTAGTAAAGTTACAATTCGCAAAAATTATGAGAAACTTCTACTCAGGAAGAAAGGTAACTGCTTTAATCTTATTGGATAGCATTCTTTTTTCTTTTCCTCTCTTAGAACTTTCATCTATAACTTGAAAATCCTATTTGAAGATCAGATTTTCTTCTCAGCTCTTGTCTTTTCATCAGGAAAGTTTGAAAGTCACCTATTTTGTTAAATATCCATTTTTTCTGCTGAAAGAAAAAGCTCAATTTTAATAGATATTTGATTCTTCCATCTCCCTTGTGTTTTGAAATTTCATATTCCAGACTCCTTGGTCCTTTAATATTAAAGCAATCAGGTCCTATGTAATATTGACTGTGATCTCCTTATTAGCTGCTTTGTGAATGCTTGCATTATTTTCTTCTTGATCTGATAATTCTGGAGTATGGTCGCAGGATTCCTTGATATTTTCATTTTGGGGATTCATTTTAGGAGGTGAGGGATGGATTCATTCACAGTTGATTTTGCCCTCTGGTTCAAGGATACCAAGGCAGTTCTCCTTTAACTATAACCCTAAAAATTGGAATCAAGACTTTTTTAAGCAAGGTTTTCAAGTAGTCCTATGAATCTTAAATTGTCTTTTCTGGTTCTATTTTCCATGATAATTGTTTTAGCAATGAGCTATTTTACAGTTTCTTCTATTTTTTCAGTTTTTTAATTTTCCTTAATAGATACTTGGTTTCTTATGAAATTTTTAATTTCCACTAATTCCAATCTAGTTTTCAAGGAGGTATTTTCTCCATTTAGATTTTTCATCTCCTTTTCCATTCAGTTAATTTATTCTATTTTTAAATTCTATTTTAAATTCTATTCTATTTTTAAAGAAGTTGTTATCTTTTTTCCCATTTTTCCAATTTTCCTTTTGAAGGAAGTATTTATTTTTGCATTTGGCCAATTTTGTTTTTAAAGGATTTGTTTCTTTATTTCATTTTTTTATGGTATAATGTTAATTTTCTCTTAAATGGTATTTATTTTCTCTTGTATTTCTTTTCCCAATTTCTCCATTTGACTTTTAAACTCCTTTCTGATCTCTTCTAAAAAGTCTTTCTGGACTAGAGACCAATTTAGTTTCTCCTCTGAAGCTTCCTACTATATAGATCCCCTTCTGTCCCCTTTTTCTGAGTTAGTATCCTTATTTCCAAGATATAATTCAATAGACCACAGACTTTTTTCAATTTAGGATGTTAGCTATCCCTAGGTTCTTATATTAGAGGAAGGCTTCTTCACAGATCTTGGATGTTTAGACCCCAAAAGACCTTGCTCAATAAAGCTAAGAATTGTCTCTGAATTTTCTGTGTTGGGTATGTCTAGTTGAGTTAAAATTCTACTAGAGTTACAATGCCCGGGACTATATCTGTGTTGTCCTCAATAGAGCATCTATCTGGGGAAGAGTGCTGAGGAAAAGTACAATTGTTTTGTTTGGTTTTTCCTGAGGAGTGTCCAGACCCTCCACACAGGAATGAGGTATAGGGGTGAGGTTAGGCTTCTGGGCTCAGGCCATTCAGAGCACCCTTGCTGAATGAATCTGTGTCCTAGGTAGACACACTGGAGCTCTCCCAACCTGGCTTCTCCTCAGACACAACGTAAAGACTCCTGCTACCACCACCAATAGGTTGGTCACCAACCTCACCTGGAAAATATTCCCGTCAATAATTTTGTGGGTTCAGTTGCTTCAAAGATCCTGTTAAAAGAATTGATTCTTTTCAGTTATGAGGGAAAACCTGGATAGCTTAATATATAATTTGACTTCTTTGCTCCAATTTGGCCAGCAGTTTAAATTATTTTAATAGATATATATTATAATCACCATTCTAAATATGAACTCATCATCATTCTCTTTAAACTATTCCTCCACTATGTTTTTATTACTGTGTAGAACAAAACCATTATCCAAGTCCCTTGGATTCACAATTTAGGATCCTGTCTTTCTAAACTTCATTTCAAATCTCCTACAAAAGTACCTTTATTTTATCTCTGAAACATTTTTTTTAATCTTTTGACCCTTCCAATACTTATCACTTTATGCCTGGACAATTGTAGCAGTTTGATGATGAGTCTGCCTGTTTGAAGTGTCTTCAGTCCATCTGTTTGAACTAATTTTTAAAGATTTTTGCAAGGCAAACGGGGTTAAGTGACTTGCCCAAGAAACACAGCTAGGTAATTATTAAGTGTTTGAGGCCAGATTTGATCTCAGGTACTCCTGACTCCAGGGCGGGTTCTCTATCCACTATACCACCTAACCACACATGTACTAATATTTGCATATTTTCATGGCACCCCCCCCTCTTTATTCCTCTACATTCAATAAACTAATTTCTCTCTAGTTCATCAGAATCAAACACATAATATTCTATTTAACACTTGAGTTCCTTATCACCTAGTCCTTTCCTATCTACCCTGTTATTTTATACAATACCCTCCAACACACACTTTCATCCAGGAAAAGGTATCTGCTCACTATTCTATAAGTAAGATACCACATGTTTTATCTGTGAATATTTCGTTCTTACTGTGCTCTATCTTCATAATATCTGTCTCCTTTGCTGTTCTTACTGGTCTTCTTCATCATTTATGTCCCATCTTTTTCTGGAGGCCTTCCCCATCACTTATTAATTCCATTGCCTTGCTTCTGTTAATCATTACCTATTTATCCAGTATATAAATTATTTTGTATATGTCTATGTATATATATATGTATATATCTGTTTGTATGTCTCTCCCATTAGACTATAATGTCCTCCTTCAGGACAGAGACTATATTTTGACTTTTTTTTTGGTTTCCCAGCAATTAGAATATTACCTTTCTCATAACAGACACTTAAAATATTTATCAATTGAGTGATTCAGAGATCTTACCTTCTGTGATTATTCAGAGGGCTCTCCATACTATGCCTCAAGAAAATGCCACAGGAAACTTTTAGTTGGCAGGCCTCCTTTCAAAGTACTATTGTCTTAAAAGAGTTTTGGTGACCAAATGGTGATTTTTGTACAGAGATAACTTATTTACTAATTTTACATTGCTGGCTAAACTGTTTCTGCTTTACAATGATATTAGCATTTTACCTGAAAAAAAGGGAGGGGGAACCCAAGTTGATTATATGGCAATCCTTAGTCCTTATGAGAGGATAAAATAGAATTTTTATCAATTCTAGAGGAAAGTATCAGTTAATCAAAGAAGATTTTAATAAGGCAAAATATTATGTCATCCCATTTGTTGACACTTTAGCTATAACCTGAATAGGCCTTAAAGGAGAGGAAGAATCTAAATCACTAAAGCAATGCTGGTTCAGAGAAATCTCTAAAAACCTTGGCACTGGGAGACACTATGCTCTACTTAGCTCCCTTAGCATATACTTCATGTCTGATGTTAGGATCAAATAAGATATTGTAAAGCTTTAGGAAAACCTAAAATGCTATATAAATGAAAAATATAACTGTTGTTGATCCTGCTATTATGCATACCGTAACATGTGGTGAAGATCAGTGACTGTCCTACAAGTTTCATTTTCTGTGGTTTTGATGTTCCTGGTAGTACCCATGACATGACAAATCTAAGGATATATCATTTTCAAGAGGAAAACCTAAGATTTGTTATCTTTCTCATGTTTGTTGTTTATATTTCTAAATATCTGGACTGCTTCTACTAGGATTTTCATATCCCAAAGTTATAATTTTAAACTAAACAGACACAAGTCTCCTGGAATGCAAGAAAGTTCTACAGAAGTCTTTTTAGGGCATCGTTAGTAAGAAGTGGAATATGCTTAGATCAAATTTTTCTAATTTAATTCCACAAATATAAAGTAAGATTCTTCGTTCTGTTTGTTTTGTTGTTGGTATTGTTGTTATATTTTTTCTTTCTCTGAAAATTATATAAGGTGTACCGTAGATACAATTGGTTCAGGAGTTGAAAGCTTACTTTCTATTGCCTTTTGATTCATCCTATTCATCTGATCTTATGAGTTTACATTTTAGCTATTGTTATATCTTTCCTCACATTTTTCCCCTTTTTATAAGTAATATCTTTATTCACTGCTTTCACTTCTATCCCTCTTACTCTTTTTATTTTTGCAATAGAGTTTCCAAGTTTACCACTTAACTGAGTTTAAGGTAAATGCCTAACTTCTTAAGCAGATCTAGGTGACTGCCAGGAAAACACCATGTAGAATATTAATCTAATGTCAAAATTAATGGATGAGGATCATGATTCAATTGTTCATGTATGATTCTTTGTGACCATGTGCATTGTATTTCCCATTGTGTTTTCTTGGCAGATACCATAGGAGTTTCTTATTTCCTTCTCAAGTGGATTAAGGCAAAAAAGATTAAAGTATGTGCCCATTGGTCATGGAACTAGTATCTTAGCCAAGATTTGAACTTAGCATGTAGGTCCAGCATGCTATATAATGAGTTAATTAGCTGCCTTCTGTGTAAACAGAGGTTAAAAAATTCACCCAAAGTCACACAGCTATTTTCTAAAAATGAATTTGTACTCAGGTCTACCTGCCTCCAAGTCATGAGATTGACAATTAAAGTCATTATGGTCTTAGAATTATAGAAGAAAATTTTCACTTGAAAAATATTAATAAACAAGAAAGAATATATTTAATCTTAGCAAGAAGTACAAATTAACTCATGTAGAACTCTACTTGTCTAAATTCTTCTCCTGAAAACACACACACACACACACACACACACACACACACACACACACACAAACTAATATTCTCTATCTCTAGTATATTTTCCTAAAGAGAAATAGTTGTGACTATAATTAATTATGGTTTTATCCCAAGTGAATGGGTGAATTCTAATTGAATCACCTTTTAGATGCTTCTTTCAAGTTGACAACTTAGGAAAAGTAGAAAAGTAGAAAAAGATAGCCATTTTCTATACTTGAAATAGTAATGCAGTCCACCATTTCCCAAGAAAAAGGTAGAGTGAACTAGTAATGCTTGCTCTGGATTTTTTCCTTCTTGTGTTTCTTTCTTTAGCATTGACCTTCAGAGTACTGAAAGTTTTGTTCAATTTATAATAGATATCTTCTCCTCTTCTAGTACCTGAGGAGCAAAAGAAAGAGATTCTATTAGCAACTATTGAAGCATATAGCTATGGGAGTACACTGGTTCACATGAAAGTGTTGACATTGGTGAGAAATGACATTAAAATTGCATATCTTCTAGGATTATTGTGAAGAATGATGTTACATTATTTCAGTCCTGCCTGACTCTTTGTAAATTAATATGGTGTTTCTTTGGTAGAGATATTGGAAAGATTTGTCATTTCCTTCTCAAATGGGCATCAGAATTGTTCAGTTGATAGAATGCTGACACTGGAATAAGAAATACTTGAGTTCAAATCTGGTCTCAGATAATTATTATCTATTAAATCCTGTACTAGTCAACTTAACCTCTATTTGCCTTAATCTGCTGGAGAACAACAATATCTGTCTCCAAAAAAACCCCCCAAATATAGTCACAAAGAGTCATACATGATTGAAATGATGAAGCAAATTTCTTCACAAGGTTCCCTTTTGCTTTTATTTTTTTGCTCATAAAAATGTTTAAATAGAGAAAAGCATCACTTTAAAGGCTCTCTCCAACAATGTTTCTCCTACATTAAAATAATGCAATATTTCTTCAGTTATAACAAAAGAGGCAGTCTTCTCTAAAGTTTAAATAGTACTGAAATGAACTGTGAAATAAGACAAGGATACATTTGCTTGCAAAAATAAAATAGGTCATCATTTTCGTTAAGTAGCTTGCCCAAGGCCACACAGCTAAGTAATTATTAAATGTCTGAGACTGGATTTGAACCCAGCTACTCCTGACTCCAAGGCCGGTGCTTTATCCACTATGCCACCTAGCCGCCCCTATTATATTTATTCTTGCAATTGTTATTATCATCAGGACTTTCAATAAAACCATTTTTTCACAATTGATATTTTATTTTATTTTTCCCATTGCATTATAAAAGTTTTAACATTCACTCACATGCATATAAATATTTATAAGTGATATAATTTCCTTCCACATTCACTTCCCACCTCTCTTCCCTTAATAGCAGTCTGTAGAACATTGTACACATACATGTGATTAATATGTTTAGAGATTAATCATTTTTTGCATGTAGAATTTAAACTAAGTGAAAAGAAAGAGAAACATGAGATAGGAAAGAAAAATATAAGTTACTTTTTTAAAAAGTAAATATACTGCCCATTCAGATTCTGTGTTTTTTTCTTTTTTTTTTTGTTTTGGTTTTCTTGCTCTAAATATGGATAGCATTCTTCATAGCAGGTGTCCCAGGGTTGTCTTGGTCACTGAACTTCTGAGAGGAGCTACATCTATCAAGGATGATCAAGTACAATGTTCCCTTGGCTCTGCTCTCATCTCTCATCATCAATTCCTATAATTTATTCCAATGTTCTCTAGAGTCTGACAATGCATCATTTCTTAAAGAACAAAAGTACTTCATAATATTCATATAAAGTCCCTTGTTCAGTCATACAACAATTGATAGGCATCCCCTCAATTCCCAAGTCTTTGTCACTACAAAAAGAGCTGCCATAACTATTTTGGAATATGTGGGACTTTTCCCACTTTTTAAATTATTTCTTGTGGATATAGGCCTAGTATTGGAATTACTGTATCAAAAGGTATGGTCAGTTTTATTACTCTTAGGGCATAGTTCTATACTGTGGTCCAGAATGGTTGAATCAGTTTATAACTTCACGAACAATGAATTAATGTGTCAGTTCTCCAACAACTTACCCAACTTTGATTACTTCACTTTTTTGTCATCTTAGCCAATCTGATAAGTGTGAGGTGGTATGTCATCATTGTTTGAATCTGTATTTCTCTAATCAGTAATTTGGAGCATTTTTTCATAGGAGTATATATAGCTTTAATTTCTTCATTTGAAAACTGCCTCTTCATATCGTTTAATAAATAAGCAATTGGGGAATGACTTTGAACTTTGCAAATTTGTTTCAATTTTCTATCAATTTTAGAAATAAGACCTTTAACACAATTTTTAGTTGTGAAAATTCCCAGCTTTCTGTTTTCCTTATAATCTTGGCAGCACTGATTTTATTAGAACAATTTTTTTAATTTTATCTATTCAAAATCATTCACTTTACAGTTGATAATATACTCTTTTTTATTTGTCATAAATTTGCCCCTTTTCATAGATCTAATAGATAGAACTCTTTTTGGCCTATTAATTTATATATTGTGCCACCATTTATATCTAAATCCTGTAGCCATTTCAATTTATTTTGATATAACTTGTGAGTTGTGTGCATGCCTAGTTTTTGAACATACTAGTTTCCAGTTTTCCCAACAATTTCCCAACAAAGTGAATTCTTACCCCAGAAGCTAATGTCATTTGGATTGTCAAATTGTAAATTACACAGTCATTTGCTACTGTTTCTTTTGAACCCATCCTAATGCACTAATCCAATACTCAATTTCTTAAGTAGTACCAGGTAATTTTGATGACTGTCCTTTCATAGTGTAGTATTAGATCTGGGCTACCTTTCTTTAATTTTTTTTCATCAGTTCCCTCACTATTCTTGACATTTTTTCTAGTATGATAAAATAATTATTTCAGAATGTAATTTGTATGTCACTGAATAAGTAATGTATTTTGGTTAGAATTGTCATTTTTATATTAGCTCAGAGTAACCATGAGAAACTGACATTTTTTATCTGACTTTATTTATTGAGAAATGCTTTATAATTGTGTTGTTACAGTTTTTCAGTTTGTCTTGGGAGGTAGATTCCCAAAGATTTGATGTGTCAATAATTATGTTACATGGAATTTATCATTCTATGTCTTTTCCTTGGACTTTGTTGTTCATATATGGAAATGATGATTTTTATATCTATTTTATATCTATTTGGTTGATTTTGTTAATTTTTTTCAAGTAGACATTTTAAGATTATTTTCGCAGGTCCTATAATTATACCATCATATCATCTGCAAAGAGTGAAAGCTTTGCTTCCTCATTGCCAATTCTGATTCCTTCCATTTCTTTTTTTTCTCTTATTGTTAAAACTAACATTTCCGGTACTGTATTGAGTAGTAATTGTGATAATGAGCATCCTTGTTTCACTCCTGATCTTATTGGAAATGCTCTGAGATTATCACCATTACACATAATTTTGTTGATGGTTTTAGATATTATTTTAAAAGAAACTTCATTTATTCCTAAACTTTCTTGTGTTTTTAATAGGAATGAACGTTGTATTTTATCAGACTTTTTCAGCCTCTTTTGAGATAATCATATATTTCTGTTGGTTTTGTTATTGATATGTGTAATTATGTTTAGTATTTTCCGAAGAGTGAACCATCACTGCTTACTTGGTCCAAATCCTACCTGATCATGCTCTATTATCCTAGTAATAACTTGCTGTAATCTCGTTGCTAAAATTTTATTTAAGATTTTTCATAAATGTTCATTAGTGAGTTTGGTCTATAATTTTCTTTGTTTTGGTTCTTTCTGGTTTAGGAATGAGCATCGAGTTGGCATCATAAAAGGAATTTGACAGGACTCCTTTTTCTATTTTTTACTTGTTTATGTAAGTTGGGAAACAATCGTTCCTTATATATTTAATAGAATGCACTTGTAAACCCATGTGGACCTGAAAACTTTTTGTTAGGGTGTTTGCTGATTTTTCTTCAATTTCTTTTTATGAATTGGGATTATTTTATTGTGATATTTCTTTTGTTGATCTGACAGTTTGCAATATTTAAAAATTCATCTATTTCATTCATATTATTAAATTAATTGGCATAGAGTTCAGCAAAGTAATTCCAAATTATCTCCAAATTGTACCTTCTCATTCATTGGTGGTTAGTTAACTCTTTTCATTTTTGATATTGATAATTAAGCCAGGAGAGTTTAAAACATAGCCTTGTACCTCACTGCCATCTTGGCCAGCAGTCTTGGTTTATTTGAATTTTAGATGAGTTGCAATCCTTTTCTAGTGGGTCAATTTCATTTTTGAAGAGATGCATTCTTTTTCCAGTTGGTTGTTTTTACTTTTAAATTGGGTGATTACTTTGCTCAATTTTTCATAATTTTCCTACATAGCCCCCTTTTCTTTTTTCCCATTTTTCTTCTTCCACTCTTCTATGGTTTTTATATTCTTTTTAAGCAAATCTATGAGATTTTGGTATTTGAGTTTAATTCATAGACTCCTTTGAGATTTCCCATGTAGGTAATTTTTCACTGCTTTCTTCTGATTTTGTATATTTTTATCATCTTTATCAGCATAGTCATTTTCTATGCTTAGGCTTTTTTAACTTTCTTGCTCATTTTGACTGTTTGAACACTAATTCTGAAATATAGGGAGTACAGACCTTTGCTTTTTTAACTAGGACTGTTTCTGATCCCTGGCTTAACAGATATTGTTGTCTATCCAGAGCTTTGTTTCCTCCTTTATCTTCATGCTCTTACTACACAGCGATTTGTTCCGGACCCAGTTCTGGATTTTGTCCCATGTTGCTAGGGTTCAGAATTTGTTTGTTTTTTTATACAATCCCTGATGGTTTGCTTTCTACCTGCTAGGAACCATGCTGTTCTCAAATTTCCAGGACTTGGCCTGCACTGTGGCTACAAGTCTAAAGTTGACTTTCCTGTTCTCCTGCCTAAATGGGCTTTACTTCCCTTTTTCCATCCAAGAAGCAGACCTTCACTGAAGGTCCTCTGTGATGACTATAGTTGAAAACCTGTTTGAATATTGTCTTTTTATTTGGTCAGATCTTTAGCTTTAATATCTGTATAGAAGCTTCATTTAATGTTGTGTAGGGAAAAGCTCCGAGAGCAAATGAGCTTCACACTGTTATCTTGATTACACTCTGGAAGTCTGTCCATAAAAGCTTAGTTCAAATCATTTTGCTCAAATTTTAAGTAGAGGAGAATTAGACAGTGCAGAATAATTTTTTCCACACACACACATATTTGTGTGTACATTATGTGTAACTTTGAAAAAAAAAAGCAGTTTCAGATTGACTTGATCAGTATTTCTACATCAGGATTTACTCTCTCTGTATTAACACATTTAATCTTGTTTGTAACCAATAATAACAGGTTCAGTTTTTATAGACATTTCTGCTTAGAATCTCTTGTTATCATGTAACAAATGCATTTAAATCATATTCCCCTGTCCACAAACAATAATTTCAAATATTTGTACCATGAGTCAGAATCCTCTCCAAATTATAATTCAGGAATCCCAACCAAAGTAATAACTTTTACTATTCCGGTGGAGAAAATATTGATCAAAGCAAAGCTACTAACTAGGTAGCATAAAATTATAAATAACAGCAGAATAATACTCTCATGAATTTAAACTCAATCTCCATTAGGGATATATAGTTTTGATGAGAAGCCAGGATCAGCATGCCTAAAAGGACATTGAAAAGTATGTTTACCTTACAGCTCTGTGTTTTACTTATCCCATAGATTAATCCTTTGTGGTCTGAATTATTATTATATTGAGACTACTTGAAATAATTAGGAAAGGAAAGACATGATTCAGGTTTCATATAAACTGGCAATATAAGTTAAGGTAGAAAGAAGTATTTGTTAGCTTTGTTGTTTATGGAGAATACACCTTTGATATTTGATTTACTTTTTTATCTAATCAATTCAATGAATATTTAAAATAATTATCAATGGAAATAAAACCATAACATTACTAATATGCATTTATTTTTCATTAAATTCATTTATTTTGAATTTTACAATTTTGCCCTTAATCTTGCTTTCCTCCCCCTACCACCCACAGAATGCAGTCTATTAGTTTTACTTTGTTTCCATGATATACAATGATCTAAATTGAATGTGATGAGAGAGAAATCATATCATTAAAGAAAAAAATAAAGTGTAAGAGATTAAAGTACATAAAAAGATAATGTAGTTTTTCTAAATTACAAGTAAGAGGCTTTGGTCTTTTTTCAAGTCCCACAATTCTTTCTCTGGTTATAGATAATACTCTCCAGCATGAATATTCCAAAATTGTGTTTGATTATCGTACTGATGGAATGAGCAAGTCCATTAAGGATGATCATCACCCCTGTGTTGATGTTAGGGGGTGCAGTGGTCTTCTGGTTCTGCTCATCTCACTCAGCATCAATTGATGCAAATTCTTCCAGGCTTACATGAATGAATTCCCATCCTTCCTGGTTTCTAATAGAACAAGAATGTGACATCACATATATATACCATAATTTATTAATCCATTCCCCAATTGATTGACATTGACTCAATTTCCAAATCTTTGCCACCACAAACAGGGGTGCTATGAATATTTTTGTAAAAGTAATGTTTTTACCCTATTTCATTTTTAATTTATTCTTTCCCAAATTCTTTTAGTTGCATGATTAGTTCATTGATTTCCTTTTTTGGGGAATGACTCGATTTAAAAAAAAATTGACTCCATTCTCCATATATTTTACAAATGAGACCTGTGACAGAAATACTAATAGTAAAAATTGTTTCCCAATTTGTTACATTTCTTTTGGTCTTGGTTACAGTGGTTTAGTCTGCGCAAAAGTTTTTTTTTTAATTTATTGAAATCAATATCATCTAGCTTGTGTTTAATAATGTTAACTATCTTTGCCTTGATCATAAACTGCTTACCTTTGCATAGATCTGACAGCTAAACTATTCCTAGAGCTCCCATTTTGTGTATAATATTGTTTTTATGTCTAAATCCTGTATACATTTTGACCTTATCTTGGTATATGGTGTGAGGTGTTGGTCTAATCCAAGTTTCTGCCATACTAACATCCAATTTTCCAGCAATTTTTATCAAAGAAAGAGTATTTATGTCAAATGCTGTACACTTTGAGTTTATCAAACAGCAAATTACTATAATCATTTCCTGCTGTTTTTCCTAGTCTTTTTCACTGATCCACCATTTTATTTCTTGGGCAATACCAGAGAGTTTTGATGATTGGTACTTTATAATAAATTTTTGATCTTATATGGCTAAATCACCTTCTTTTGGAGTTTTTATCTATTAAAACCCTAAAAAGTCTCAACTTTTTATTTCTCCATATGAATTTACTTACAATTTTTTTTAACTCATTAAAGTAAATTTTATTCAATTTGATTGGTAAGGCAGTAAATAAGTAGTTTATTTATGTACAGTTGTCATATTTATTATATTAACTCAGCCTACCCATGAGCAATTGATATTTGCACAGTTTTTTTAATCTGATTGCACTTGTGTGAAAAGGGTTTTGTAACTTTTTTCAAAAAGTTTCTGAGTTTTCCTTGGCATGTAAAATCTGAAGTATTTCATATTGTCTGAAGTGATTTTGAATGGCAGTTCTCTTTATAGCTCCTCTATAGCATCTTGCTAGTGAAATATTATATATATCACTAGCAAGATGCTATATATATATATATATATATATATATATATATATATATATACACACACACACACATATATATATATATATATATATATATATATATATATATATATATGTTGACAACTTATGAGGGATTTTTATATCCTTCGACTTTTCCAAAGTTGCTAGCTATTTCTAGTGTGTTTTTTAAGATGATTTATTGGAATTCTCTAGGTATACCATCATGTTATCTGCAAAATGTGAGTTTTGTCTCTTCCTTCCCAATTGTAATTCCTTCAATTTCTTTTGTTTCTTGCTGAAGCTAAAATTTCTACTATGACATTGAATAGTAGTGGGGATAATGGGCATCCTTGTTTCACCCCTGATCTTATTGGGACTCCCTCTGCCCTATCCCTATTGCATATAATGCTAGCTGTTGGTTTTAGATAGATACTGCTCATTATTGTAGGGAACAATCCATTCATTCCTACACTCTCTAGTGTTTTTAAAAGAAATGGTTGCTGTATTGTTGTCAAATTTTTTTTAGCATCTATTGCTATAATCATATGACTTCTAATATGTTTTTCCTTTATATAATTAATTATACTAAAAGTATTCCTGCTATAGAATAAACCTTCCATTCCTGTTATAAATCCTACTTGGTCATAATGTATTATCCTAGTGATAACTTCTTGTAGTCATTTTTGCTAAGACATTATTTAAGATTTTTGCATCTATATTCATCAGGGAGATAGGTCTATCATATTCTTTCTATGTATTAACTCTTGCTGGCATCAGCACCATAATGATGTTATAGAGATAGTTAGGCTGAGTTCCATTTTCACCCGTTTTTTCAAAGAATTTGTATAGAATTGGTACCAAATGTTCCTTCAATGTTTGAAAGAATTCACTTGTGAATCCATCTGTCCCTGGAGATTTTATCTTAGGGAGTTGAATAATGGGTTTTAAATTTCATTTTCTTAATTAGGGTTATTTAGGTATTTAATTTCTTCTTCATCTGAAGTAGGAAACTTATATATCTGTAAATGTCTGTCAATTTCACTTCAATTATCAAATCTATTGCCATAGATTTGGGCAAAAATCTCCTAATTTTTGTTATAATTTCATACTCATTGGTGGTGAGTTCACCATTTTCATTTATGCTACTAGCAATTTGTTTTTCTTATTTCTTTGTTTAATCAAATTGACCAGAGATTTATCAATTTTATTCTTTTTTTCATAAAAGTATTGATTTATTTCCCTCCTTAACTTCTTTCTTGTTCATTTTGTGGTGAGATTTAGCTAAATCTGAGCATGGGAAATTGAGTTCTAACACTAGTAGAGTTTTGCTCTCTAAGTCTTCCTGTAACTCCTTCAACTTCTTCTCTATGATTTTGGATTCCATACCATTTGGTGCAAACATATTTAACATTGAAACTACCTTATTGTGTAGGTTCCTTTTAGGTGGATATAGTTTCCTTCCTTTTCTTTTCTAAAAAATATATATCTTTGTAGCACATTGTCTGAGATGAGAACTGCTACCCTGGCTTTTATCACTTCTGCTTGAGCAAAATATATTTTGCTCCAAACTTTTACCTTTGTTCTATGTGTATCTCTCTGCTTCAAATGAATTTCTTGTAAGTAACATATTGTGGGATTATTTTAATGCACTCTTCTATTTGCTTATGTTTTAAGGGAACGAGTACATTCCATTCAAATTCAAAGTTATAATTATTAACTCTTTATTGCCCTCTATTCTATCTTACATCTGATTGTATTTCCCCCTTTTTCATTTTATCCATATTCCCCAGTCTTTTGTTTCTGAATACCACCACCCTCAGTGTGTTTGCCCTCCTATATCAAACCTCCTCCCCTTTCTTTCCCATTTCCCTTTGCCCTTTCTTCCTTTCCTACCTTCTGACAATTTGCATTTTCCTCCACCTCTGCTTGCCTCTTTTAATACTTGAAAGATAAGATAAATTTCTTAATTTAACTGAATGTATGTTAACTTTAAACCAAATCTGATTAGAGTAAGATTTGGGCAGTTCTCACCTCCTCCCTTCTTCCCCTTTATTGCAATAGGTCTGTTGTAATGTAATGTAATGAAATTTACCCCATTCAATCACCTTCATACTCCCTTCCATTTACTGTATCTGTTTTTATGGAGTTACTTTTGCAGATCATTCTATGTGAGTCTCAGAAAAATCATGAGTGTCCATCACTTCTAGCTAAGTAAAATATCTCTAATAGAGTTACAATTCTTCAGACTTATGAGAATATTTCTCCCAGGTAGGGATATAGTCAGTTCCATCTTATTGGATTGCAATTTTTTTTTCTTTCCCCATTTTTTTAACCTTTCATGTGTCTCTTGGATCTCTTGTTTGAAGTCTAACTTTTTTATTAAGCTCTGGTCTTTTCATCAGGAAATGTTGAAAGTCTCCTATTTCACTAAATGTCCATCTGTGCCCCTGGAAGAGAAGGCTCTGTTTTGCCAGAGAGTGAATTTTTGGCTGCATTCCAAGCTCCCTTCCTTTTTTGGAATATTGCATTCCAGGCACTTCAATCCCTTAATGTTGATGCAGCCAGGTCCTGTATAATCCTTAATATGGCTCCTTGATATCCAAATTGTTTCTTTCTGGATACTTGCAGGATTTTTTAACGTGATAGTTCTGGAATTTGACCACAACATTCCTTGGTGTTTTTGTTTGTC
Organism: Macrotis lagotis; assembly: GCF_037893015.1. Classification (NCBI taxonomy): domain Eukaryota; kingdom Metazoa; phylum Chordata; class Mammalia; order Peramelemorphia; family Peramelidae; genus Macrotis; species Macrotis lagotis. The sequence continues at coordinate 469,934,209 of NC_133658.1, read as the reverse complement.
CAACAACAGAGAGGTTCAATGTATTCTTTCAATAACTATTTCGCCCTCTTCCATGATTTCAGGGCAAATTTCCTTCACTAAATCCTGGGATAATAAGTCCAGGTTTTTTTCCTCTTCAGCATTTTCAGGAAGACCATTGATTCTTAGGTTGTCTCTCCTCATTCTATTCTTGACATCAGTGATTTTGTTGGTGAGGTAGTTAATATTTTCTTCTATTTTTTACTTTTTGGTTTTGTTTACTAGATTCTTGTTGTTTTATGAAGTCATTAATTTTCACAGACACCATTCATTTATTTAGAGAAGTATTTTCTTCATCTACCTTTTGCAGCTCATTTTCCAATTGGTCAATTCTATTTTTGAAACAGTATTCCACTCAGACAATTGAGGTTTTGATAGAATTTTTTTTGCATTTGTCCAGTTGTATTTTATAAGGTTTTGTTTTCTTGTTGCAAGGTATTAATTTTCTCTCCCAAATTTTCCAATTGATTTTTTTAAACTCTTTCCTGATTTCTTCAAGGAAGTCTTTCTTTGCTGGAGACAAAATTATATTCTTCTCAGAGGTTCTAGATCTCTCTGAGTTAGGGTCTTTACCACCTGGAAACTTTCTATGGACCCTCTTTTCCAATAGTCTGTCTTCATTTTCCTGAGATCTTTTATTGTTGGAGTGACTGGCTCAAAAAAGTTTGGTATTGAGATCACAAGAGGCTTTACAAACTGTTTAATAACTCCAAGTGGGCTGGCCAGAAGGGTGAGGTGATTGCTTTAGCTGGAATGCCTGTGATCTTGCTTTGAGGCCCTTTTCTATGGCCTGGAGGGGTTTGATGGTGCTGCTCACTGGATACTTTGATCCTTGAGTGATGTGGACTATGCCCTGGGACAAGGCAATTACTCTCCCTATTCTGCTGTGAGAGTCCTGTTGCCCATGCCTGAATCTAGGGGTGGGGGTGGGTGGTGAGCTAATACTGTATTTGTTCTGGGAAGTTGAATTCATTGAAGTAAAAGTATGGAGTCTGAGGTCCTCCAGACCAAATGTGCCCAGCAGATGGATGTCTGCAACTCTCCACCCTGGAACTTACCCTCCAGCCCTGTCTGAAAGCCCCAGACTATCATTCCCACAATCAAAACCTCCTTGCCTCAGTTGGTTCTTAGACTCTGGCTCCCACAGTCAACACCTCTGTGACTGACCTTAGCTTAGTCCCTGTCTTACTCCATCCCCTAGGCTCTCTTCTCTCTGCCCCCATCTCACCCACAATCCCTAAAGACAGACTTTGAGGTAGATGTTCTTCTCCTAGGTTCTTTTTTTTCTGGGATTTGTCAATAGAATTTCTTGTAAGCTCTTTGTTTCATATTGTAATGAGGGAAGATCAGGATACCTTAGCAAAGTGCCTGCCTGCTCACTGCCATCTTGGCCAGAAGTCCTAATATGCATTTCTAAGAAAGGTCATGTAAAGTCTTGTTTTTCCAACAAGGAAATTATTGCCGGAGTCAGATTTTCCTCTGGTTATCAACAGTGCTTTCAATGGAATATTTTAGGGTCACTAGTAACAATGGTGTTGGACAAGACTTTGTATTTGTCCTCTATACCTCATTCTCTAAATTTTTATTTTTTTCCTATTCAACTTGAATGATTACTTAAATACTGGTCTAGATTTCCACCATTTATGTGGAACTGAAAGAACAATTTTCTTGGGATAGCTATTTATCAATTTTCACCTGCTAAACTCTGTGCTAAGATTGTTGACTCAATCCAATAAAAAGCCATCTTTAAAGAAGTTTTGTAGATGTCTAACTTACATTTTGTAGTCTACTGTGCTTGTAAACAACCTGTATTTTCAGTATTTGTGCCATCTCTTTGACAAAATATAGAAGATAATAATTACAGTTCTATCTTAAACTGCAATAAAATCCTTCTAAAAGTCATGATCACATTCCATTAAAATAAATACTTTTTTTAATTAGGGACTTTTCATTGTATTCATTCATTCAAATGTATTACATGAAATAAAAGATTGGTAAGAGACTATGACTGCAAGAAGAATAGGTGGAAGCTTTTCAAGGGGAATGTATATAATGTGGAAAACAAAAACTAATTCTATAAAGCAATTTCTCAATCCTGAATTATTTTCATTTGAAGATCAGGTTGAGCTTTAGCAGCTCTTCTACTATCTAAGAACACAGTAGAGATATTTTTGTGAAGGGTAAAGCAACAGTAGTGATATTACATAAACTAATAGTGCTCTTTGATGATTTGTTTTAAAGCTAGATAATGCAAATGGAAAGCATATATATTGGATTTTACATATAAAGTATGGAAAGACACTTATTAATGCAAAGAAACTTCTTAATCTGACAGACACTGTGCTAAGATAGATATAAAGGTATAGACACATATGTGTAGATTTATAAGTATATATATATGTATATACACACATATACATGCACATATATGTGTATATACATAGCAATTTATTCATACATATTTATTTTTTTCTAATTGTATCCTCATGACAAAAATGCATGGTAGGTTTTATTATCCCCATTTTATAAATTTGAAATTAGGGTCAATAGAAGGGAAATGCCTTGTTAGAATTCATACAGTTAGTAATGATCTTAAGTCAGATGTGCATTTGTGAATTCAGCTCTTCCTGATTCTAGTACTATTAATTTATTCCTTATGTTTTCCAGCAACCTATGAACTGTAATTTTATCCTGCGTGATTTTCTGTTTTTACTTTTGTTTTTGTTGTTCTTCCTCTGGAAGGAGATAACATTGTCCATATCCAGTCTAATACAGTTGTCCTAGTTCTCTGAATTGTTGAGAGGAGCTACTTCTATCCAGGTACATCATCTCATAATTTTTTGTTAATGTGTACATTGTTCCCTTGGTTCTGCTCCCTTTGCTCAATATCAGATCCTGTAACTCATTCCATGTTTCTCTAGAGTGCAACCATTTGTAGCTTTTTTATAGTATAATAATCCATAGTATTCATCTACCTTCCCCAATCAATGGGCATCCCCTCAATTTACAATTATTTGCCACTAAAAAAAGGGCTGCCAAGAATATTTTGGAACATGGGGCTTTTCCCTTTTTTTATTATTTCTTCTGGATATAGACCTAGAATTGGAATTGCTGCGTCAAAGAGAATTACTATTTTATTGTTCTTTTTTGCATAATTCCATATTTTTCTCTCGAGTGATTGGATCCTTCAAAACTCCACCAGCAATGCATCATGTCCCATTCTTCTTACAAACTTTCCAACATTGACTTTTTTTTTCCCTTTTTGTCATCTTAGCCAATTTGATAGTTGTAAAGTGTTACCTCCTATAGTTGTTTTAAATTGCATTTCTCTACTCAATAACAATCTGGAACATTTTTTCATATGATTATATATAGTTTTAATTTTTTCATTTGAAAATTATCAGAGGCAGAGTCAAGATGGTGACAGGAGAAGAGGCTCTCTTAGGTGCTTTCTCTCAAAAGTTATAAAATAAGGACCCTGACTAAATTTTCAAGAGACAGAACCCATAGAGGGATACAGTGAGGCAGTTCTCCAGCCCAAGGTAACCTGGAAAATAGTTGAAAGGTTCTCTCCATGGGGTTAGAGGGGTGGCTAGCAGAGTGAAGGAATTTCAGCCTCCCAGAGGCAGCTCCATTGCTCTGAGAGCTGTGGATCACAGCGGAAGGGCCAGTTCCCTGACCTACACACCCCAGGGGAGCACTGGGCACAACTTGGAAGATCAACAGGGGACCCTCTGCCACAGTGAGCCCGTGAAGACAGCCCTCAGGGTACTCAGCAAGCAGTGGGGCCCTGGCAGCCCAGATCCATGAACCAGAAGCAGGCAGAACTGGTAAGCAGGGGCCCCAGGCAACTAAGTCTTGAGTACTCAGCCTAGGTAGGGGTGTGGATAGAGACTTCACAGGTCTTTCTTCTGTAGCTGGAATAGGACTCTAGGGCTGTGAGCACATTCAGATCTGGATCATAGTTTAGGCCTCCCCACCCCCCATAGAACGACAGGGACACCCTCCACCTCAGCCCCATGGCAGAGGGGTTTGCTTGTGTTCATTCATAGACCAGGATGGAAGACAAAGCTTCACACACTGAAATCCTTGTGGGTGGGGGTATGTCCCAATATTACTCAAAAGCTTAGGAAGCAACCCCAAGACCAGGTACAGGCTGGGAAAATGAGTTAACAGAGAAAAAAAGAGGAACACCATTGAGAAATACATTATCTATGATCCCAAGAAGTATCAAAATATTCAGTCTGAAGATGAGGAAGTCCAAGCTACTGCATCTAAAGACTGCAAGAAAAATGGAAATTGGGTTCAGGCTATGACAGAGCTCAAAAAAGATTTTGAAAATCCAGTAAGGTAGATAGAAGAAAATTTGGGAAAAGAAATGAGAGAGATGCAGGAAAAACATGAAAAAGAAGTCAGCAGCTTAGTCAAGGAGATCCAAAAAATATTGAAGAAAACAGCATATTAAAAACTAGCATAGGTCAAATGGATAAAACAATTCAAAAATTTATTGAGGATAAAAATTCTTTAAAAAATAGAATTGGCTAGATGGAAAAAGAGATAAGAAAGTTCTCTGAGAAACACACAATTTAGATCTAGAATGGAGCTGAAGGAGGCTGCTGACATTATGCAATTTCAGGACACAATACTTCAAAACCAAAAGAATGAAACATTAGAAGAAAATGTGATACATCTCACTGAAAAAAACAACTGATCTGGAAAAGAGATTCAGAAAAGATAACTAAAAAATTATTGTGATACCTGAAAGTCATGCTCAGGAAAAGAGCCTTGACATCATTTTTAAAGTATTACTAGAGGAAAATTGCCCAGATATCCTAGAAGCAGAGGGCAAAATAGAAATTAAGAGAATCAATTGATCTCTCCTGGAAAGAGATCCCCCCAAAAACACCCCCCAAGGAATATTATAGCCAAGTTCCAGAATTCCCAATTTAAAGAGAAAATATTACAAGCAGCTAGAAGGACACAATTCAAATATTATGGAGCTGCAGTAAGGATCACACAGGACTTAGCAGCAAATACATTAAAGGCTCATAGGGCTTGGAATGTAATATTGCAGGAAAACAAAAGAGCTCAGAATGCAACTGAGAATCAACTACCCAGCAATAGTGAATGTCCTCTTCCAGGGAAAAAGATGGATTTTCAATGCACCAGGGATATTTCAAATGTTTCTGTTAAATTGCCAGGGCTGAACAGGAAGTATGAGCTTCAAATACAGGACTCAGGTGAAGTAGAGAGAGAGTGGAGGAGAAGGGTAAAATATGAGGGACTTTATGATGATGAACTACATGTATTTAAGCATATTAAAATGATACTGATAATACTTATAAGAAACTTCTCATTTAATAAAGCAGATATAAGGAGCTTTTATAGATGAAACACAGGAGAAAGCTGAATTTGAAGATATAATATATTGGAAAAATGGGGCCAATAGCTAAAAGGAAAATGTAATGGTAGTAAGAAAAAGGAGAGGTGGAATAAGCTAAGATATTTCATATAATAAGATTTTTTTACTAAATGAGTTATTGCAATAATATGGGAGGGGAGAAGGTATGGGGGAATGAAGGAATTTTTGCTCTTATCAGAGGTGGCTTGGAGTGGAAACAGCATATATACTCAATGGTCTATACACATCTAGAGTAAGAAGGAGAGAAGGAGGACAGGGGGAAAGGGGGATGTAAGTGATGGAGGAGAGGGTGGACCATGGAGGAAAGTGTTCAGATATAAAACATTTTCTTTTTTACTTCTTACAAGGTGCTGGGATTGGATGGCCTGTCCAGGACCACAGTGCTGGGTGGTATGTAGGCTTGGAGCCTCTTTGCCCCAGGGCTGGTGATCTGTCTGCTGTGCCACTCAGCTACCCTAAAGCACAATTAAGAAGACAGACAGAATGTAAAGAGAGAGAAAATATAGTGTATGACAGTGGGGAAGTATGAATGGAGGGAGCTGTGATCAGCAATGGCAATAGTGGAAAAATATGGAAGTAGTTTTTGTGATGGATTATAATAAAGAATGTGATCCAGCCATGACAGAGCTGGTGGTGTTGGAACAAAGACTGAAACAAATTTTACTTATTTATTTATTATTATTATTATTATTGTTGTTGTTGTTATTTGTTATTATTATTATTATCATTTGGTGGGGGGGGTTGTGGCATAGATGGGGATGGGTGGCTTGCCTGGGGCCACACAATTCGGTGATTGTTGGGTGTCTGAGACCAGATTTGGACCTGAATGCTCCCGGCTCCAGGGCTGGTGCTCTATCCACTGCACCACCTGACAGCCCTTATTATTATTATTGTTATTATTGTTGTTATTATTATTATTATTATTATTATCCTTTTATCTGGGGCTGGACTTGGGCTCAGGTGCTCCTGACTATAGGCCCGTTGCTCTGTCCACTCTGCCACCTATCTGCCCCTATCATTATTATTATTTTAAATTCAAATTTAAGTATTTTCCTCTTTCCTTTACTTTATTGCTCATGAGAATCTATATTTTTGAAGAGGGGCATTATGTTTAGTCTTCAGCAAGAATATTTTAGTGACATATAAAAACTTAATTTGTACAAAAATAATTGAGGTATAATTTACAAAGCATAAAAAATGAAAATTATCTATTCATATTCTTTGACCATTTATCAGTTGGGGAATGACTTGTAACCTCATAAATTTGATACAGTTCTCAATATATTTTAGAAATAAAGCCTTTATCATAAATCCTAATTGTGACGACTGTTTTCCAATTTTCTGCTTTCCTTCTAAATTTGGCAGCATTGATTTTATTAGTGCAAAACCTTTTTAATGTAATATAATCAAGATCATTCATTTTCAACTTAATAAGTTCCTCTAGTTCCTGTTTGATCACAAATTTGTTCCCTTTTCATAGATCTGATAGCTAGACTAATGAACATTCTTACAGTTGATCATATCATCTACATGAATTCTGAACTCCTACAGATCATTAATCAAAGTCATTCCACATCCCTACCACTTGCTTTCTCATTTCTATCAATTTCGACTCTCCCACCACAAAATTTCAATTTAATTCACCCAGGCCTTTTTTGTTCTTTTTTTTTGTAAGGCAGTGAGGTTAAATGGCTTGCCCAAGGCCACACAACTAGGTAATTATTAAGTGCCTGAGGCCACATTTGAACTTAAGTACTCCTGACTCGAGGGCTGGTGCTCTATCCACTGTTTGACCTAGCCACCTCCACCCAGTCCTTTTAAAGTATACTTTAATTATCTTTTCTACAGGTAAAAGACATTTATTCATCTTAATATATACATTTTACCCCCTTTCTCCTTCTTCCATCTAGCAGCTCTTATTGAAATTTATCTTTCTCTCAGAGTACCCTAAGCAGTCCTTACTGAATCTTCATTCATTCTTAGTTCATTGATTGAGGCAAGGGAGTTAGAATGCATTTTATTCTCCACTGACATTTCCAGATTCTGTCACTTCTTCCATCACTCAGTACCAACTCAGTAGCATCCACATCTCCTATCATTAAGATTCCTTTTGTCACTTTCTCCTCCTTTACCACTGTTTCATATGTTTCACATGATGCTAAGATCATATTCCTTACAAAGACCAATCCCTCGACTTGTTGAAATAGTTTCATTCCATTCCATCTCTTCCATATATTGCTCCTATGTAATCCTCTTTCACTACATTTTAATTCACCCTTGTTTACTTTCTCATTTTCTACTGCCTAGAAATATGGCCATATCTCCCATATCCAATAAACCCCCCCACCTTCTTCCTTTTGTCCCAATAAGTTATTGCCTCTACTGGCCTTTATAACTAACCTGCTCAAAACAATCATCTACAATAAATGTTACATGTTACCATGTTTTTCCTCTCTCTCCCTAAGATTTCAAAATAATCAGATGTTTGATCTTATCATTCCATTCATTTCCTCTTTCCAAAGTTACTAATGATCTCTTAGTTGAAAACTCTAGTGAATTTTCTCAATCCTTATTTTCTTTGATCTCTTCACAGGCTTTGACATTTTGTATTGTCTTCTCTTCCTTGAAATAGTTTCCCTCCAAGTTTTCAGATTATTCTTCTACCTAGATGATTGCTTCTTATCTGTCTCCTTTTCAAGATTCTCTTTGAGGTCATGCATTCTAATCCAAAATATACCTTAGAATTTTGCATTGGGCCCTCTTGCTTTCTCACTCCCTGATGAGTGCTCTCATCAGGCCCAGTGGATTTAATTATTTCTATGCTGATGATTCTCAAATCTGACAACTATATTCCCTAAACTGTTCTGACTTCAAAACTCATGTCTCTAATTCTCATTAGATGATTCCAACTCCATGACCAATAGAAAACTTAAATTCAATATATGTATAAGGAAATGCATTCTTTACCTCCACCTCCTAAAGACTGTCAAACTATCTTCCTTTTGATTTTAGGTTATATTTTTTTGCAAGACAATGGGGTTAAGTGGCTTGCCCAAGGCCACAAAGCTAGATAATTATTGTCTGAGGCTGCATTTGAACTCAGGTACTCCTGACTCCAGAGCCAGTGCTCTATCCACTGCACCACCTATCTGTCCCTTCCTTTTTATTTTAGAGAGTTACACCATCTTCTCACTTCCACAGGTTAACAGTTTTGGAGTCATCTTGGATTCTGAACTCTTTCTCACTCCTCATATTGAACCTGCAAAATCATGCAGATGTGTCCTTTCTGTCATGTGACCCTGCCACCACTCTGGTTCTGACCCCATCACTTCATGCCTAGACTATTAGTTTAAAATATTGGTGGTACTTCTGTCTCAAATCTCTTCCAAATTCAATTCATTCTCAATTTAGCCACGAAAATCATTTTTGCAAGGCATAAATCTGCTCCACTCTCCCTCCTCTCTCTCTCTCTCTCACTCTCTCTCACACACACACACAAAAAAACACATGCATACACACAAACCCACAGAAACAAACACACACAGTTAAACACACACACTCATCTCATTCAATAAATTCCAATAGTTTCATATTGTCCATAGGATCAAACCCATAATGCCCTGTTTAGTATTTGAAGCCCTTCATCATCCAGTGCATCAACTCTTTATGATGTTCTTTCACATTACTCTTTAAAACATATTCTTCAATTTAGTTTATACTATCTTCTTGGCTTTTCCAAAAACAAGATTTTTTATTCCTTGTTGCTGGTATTTTCTATTAATATGCTCCATGCCTGAACGACTCTCCCTTATCAATTCTGACTTCTTAACTCCCTGACTTCCTATGAATCCCAAATAAAGTCTAGATTTTTTTTTGTGAAGCTTCCCCCACCCTTTCCTTATTTTACTGCCTACCTTCCTTTTATTATTTTCTAATTGTTCAATTTTAGGTCTTTTGCATTAAAGACACTTCATCATCTGTCACCTTCCAATTTCTAGTCTTTTTATTTATCATTATACTTTCTGACCTCTACAGTTCAACTGCTGCTTTACATCATATTTTCCTCCCAGAAATCACAATTTTATATTCCATTTCTGAGTATTTTTTCCTGGATGTCTTCCTTGCCTGGATTGCTCTCTAAACACAATTTTTCCTAATTACAATCCTTAATTTCTTTTAAGATTCAGTTCTAATTATAATTTCTATAAGTTTTTTTCCACCATGTATACTTTCTATTCCGTGTTGTAATTTAATTTCAAATTGCCTTCCATTAACACTCATTATATCTTGACAAATGGTAAAAGGTTATATGTGCAGATTTCATTTCTGTGTCATCATACTCATTTGAGTATAAATTCCTTGAGGACAGGGATAATGTTTGTCACTTTATATTCTCAGTGCCAAGAACGACTCTTAGAATACAGCAAGTTATTTAAATGAATAGTTGTTGACTGACTCATGATTTTACAGTACAATTAAACAAAGAAACTGATGTGATATTGAGATGATATCTGTGAGTACATAAAATGATTTGCAGAGGCCTATATTTTCTCACTAAATTCAGTGTTCAGTGTTGAGAGGTGGGAAAAGGGTGAATTTGACTCAGAAGACTTGTTATTTATATTGTGAAGAGTAATAGTGAGTCAAAAAAGACAGCAAAATCACATTACTATGCAGGCATATAGGCCAAGTTTAAGTTACTTTACAAAGATGGGCTGTAACTATCATAGTAGTGACATTTCCTCCATTGTCATTAAGTACACAAAACAAATGTTATAGGTAAACCACAGTTAGAATTTTAAAAGGTTAAAAGTTCATAAAATGATGATGCAAGATCTTGGGTGCAGAAGATAGTGAACTTTACATCTATTTATGTATAGCATGAAATTTCTTTATATTTAATTTAGTTTTTAGTATTTAACTTTTCTAAAATTTAATTTTTTTAAGTTCCAAATTGCCTCATTCTTATCATCTCTTTGCCTATGCACTGAGAAGCATGTCCAAATTAGACATGTTGGAAAAATATTCAAGAAAAACAATGATAAATCATTCAATTTTCACTTAGTGTCTAACAGTGAAATATTTGGGGGTGAATAGCATTTATTATCATGAGTTCTTCAGAATTCTCTTGAATCACAGTACAGATAGGAGTAGCTGAATCTTTCACAGAAGATAACCATTAAAATATTACTATTACTGTGGACTATGTCTTCCTGATTCTGCTGATTTCAGTCTAAATCAGCACATATAAATCTTGGCAGATTTTTCTTCAAATATTCTGTTCATTTTTTAAAAATTACACAGTAGTATTCCTATCAATATATCACAACTTGTTGAACAGATTACAAAAAAAGTGTAATTACATTTTTTTTTTACATATAGGTCTTTTTTCCTCTTTTCTTCTGTGTCTTAGGATATAGATGTGGTAATTGGATTACACTGGTTGAAAGATTATGAATAGTTCAAAATTGCTTTTCAGAATGGTTGGACAAATTTATAACTTAACAGTGAATGGTTTATTTTCCACTAATCCCTCTAGTATATTACAGAGTTTAGCTACTGTAAAAAACAAATGAGCAAACTTTTAAGTACTAAGTCACAAAAATAATTTTAAAAAATGCACCAGAAATAAAGATTTTATGGCTCATACTGTCATCTTTATATAGGTCATATGAAAATATTTGGAAACTTGACAGCATACAAGCATTACAAATGATAAAGTCAGAAAGTCACTGTCAGGTCAAATGGTAAGGTTTGCTTAAAAAGTCATCTTTACTGAGGGAAAAATTGATGAACCAAGTCGTGTGAGGAGAAAGGAAGTCTGGATTTATTCTAGGTGGTGTGGGATAAAAATTGAGCAAGTCAGGGGTCAGTTGGACTTGATAAAGACAGTTTGCATTTCTTTTTTGTTTGTAGTATTTTTAAAGACATCCAAAAGATCATATTGAAAAGGTAAGAAAGAAATGAAAAAAAATAACTAAAATAGCCATGGAATACATCTCTAAGACAAAAAGGGGAAAAAAGGTAAACAGAAAATGATTTGGAGATTAATTTACAGGGTTAAGCAGGCAACCATTAAACAAAATTTAACATCTGAAAATATTGATTGAATGTTTTACTTATTTCCAGATACTTCTCTAGTTAATCCTTGACTTTTAGCATTGTCTTCAACTTTTGAAACAGTATATATATATATATATATATATATATATATATATATATATGTATGTATTATCCACTAATTTTGATTAGTATTCCCTCCATTCCTTTCAGTTTTATATCTTTGGTGACACATCTGGGTACCCAATGAGTTTCTAAATGTTTTGAAAATTTGAGCAATTTTTTGCAGTTATGTGTTTGTCATTTAGAATGTATAAAACTTATATTTAGATTATGGACTGATCTTGATAGACAGCAATAATTCCTTGAACCTCTTGCAGATAGTCTTGACATACACAGTTGCTTGGACATCTATACATTTTACTCTCAAGCAAAAATGCTCTCCTTGAATGAGGTAAGATATTTCTCCAGGAAAGATTCTTTGCAATGTGGTAGGAGCTAAGCAGAGGGGCAAAATGATAGTCACATTGTACCAATAGCAGCAGAAGTGTTAACTATTTCTAGGAGTTCTTAATGCCAAGAGATGGTTACAAGATTAAGAATCTGATAAGAAAAAAATTCCAAGGCATTATTGTTCTAACTCAAGGTTCAGGACCTTATGACAACTTTATTACTCAGTATTCAATTCTTGAATACAATTTCGGGGCAAGAAGTATGTAGTCATAAAGGAAAGAGACACTACCTTAAAAAGGATCAGAGTATAGGTTAGAAAAATTACAAAAAAACAACTTTCCATTGATTACACCACCTTGAAAAACTTGAAACTAATAAGCTCCAGAAGTAGATTTGAAAAATAGCAGCATAAAAAAAAAAAAAACAAGCTTAGAACATTTTCCTGTCCTCACTAAATAGATAAGGGAGAACTCAATTCTAGCAAGTCTAAAAATAAAAAAAAAATATGCCAGAAAAATAATAGGAGAACACAAAAAAGTCTGATGTTAAAAAGCTACTATGATGTCAAGAGAATGTAAAGACATGAACTCAAAAGAATATGATATGGAAACATCTATAACCAAAGACTCAAAATAAAGGCAAATTGCAAAGAAATACAAGACACCTTAGAAGAGATAAAATAAGGGAGAAAATAAAAAATCATAAAATTGAAAATAAATAATAATTATGTGACTTGAAAAAATAAGAAAATTATAAAAAATACAAAATAATGGCTAGGGGAAATAGATGCAAAAAATGTGGATAATATAAATATAAATATATATATTAAATTAAAAAATGCAAAATTGCAAAAAAGCTTTGAATCTTACTAAAGGAAAATTACTAAATCTTCCTAGAGAAATTGTGAACTAATGCAACAATTCTGGAGAGCTATTTGAAAGTATGCCCAAAATACTATAAAACTGCATACCCTTTGATGCAGATAACGCAAAACAATGGAAAAGGTTCTATCTGAACAAAAATATTTACAGCAACAGTTCTTTTTCTGTGGAGGCTAATAATTGAAAAAGAAAGGAATTCCCATCAATTAGATAATGGCTATATATTCTGATATACTATGGAGTACTATTTTTAAAGAAATGATGATTAGATAGATTTCAGAAAAACCTGGAAAGACTTACATGAATTGATAAATGATTTAAGTTAGAACAGAAGCAGGAGAATTTGTACATTTCAGTGGAAACACTGTTTGATGATCAGTTAAGATACAGTCGATTCATCTCAACAATATAGTGGACAAAGACAATTCTGAAAGTCTTGTTTTAGGAAATGGAAAATGCCATCCATATCCAGAGAAAGAATCATGTAGTCTGAATGTAAATCAAAGCACACTATTTTCACTTTTATTTTTTTCTATTTTTTCCCCTTTTTTTTTTGCTTCTTTTCTGACAAATTTATTTATATTGGGATATATTTGACAGAACTGTTCATATTTAACCTATATCAGATTGCTTTGTAAACCTTAAGAAAATAAATGGGGAAACTAACTTCACATGTAATTGAAGTAAAACAAAATACCATTAAGATAAAAAAGCAGTAACTATAAGAATGTTAGAAAATATCACACATTCTTGAAGAAAATCATTCTCCGCACAATTGGAATCGATCAAAAGGAAGCTAATGACTCAATGAGTTATTAAGAAAAAAAGTTACAAAACTAGAATTATGAGAAAATAACAGAAATGTGAAATTTTTTCATAGGAAAAACTAGATGTACAAAAAGTAATTTAAGAATTATTTGACTATCTTTAAAAATTTTTCAAAAAATCACATATACATCAGATTGCTAAAATTCATGAATGAAAATGTTGTAGAAATTAATATAATTTAATTAATATTAATATATTAATATAAACAGAGGAGAAATTAGACTCCTAAGAAAGCTTCTAAAATGGAAATTCCAAAGAATATTAGGGCCAAATTCCATAGCACCCAGTTTAAGAATCATACAAAAAGAAACAATATAGAAAAGATTCATAGTAAAGATCACATTATACTTAGATGAAGCCAGCATTAAAAAGGGAAGACCTTTGAATATGACATTTAGGAAGGGAAATGAGCTCTTGTAACCAAGAATCCACTATCCAACATAATTGAGTAATTCTACAAGGAAAAATATGGATGTTTAATGAAATAGAGAACTTCAAGGCATTCTTGATGAAAAGACCAGAGCTGAATAGCAATTTGATTTTCAAACTAAGACCCCAAAAGGACATGAATGAGAAATTATGAGGATCATAATAAAATTAACTAATTTCCTCAAATGAGACAATGAAACTTTTAACCCCTAAGAATTTTATTATCATTAGGGTAATTTGAATTATTATTTAAATAAAGGGCATTGGTATGATTATATTATGTTGGGATGATTTTAAAGACATCCATGGAAGTTTGAAATAGAGTGATATCTTGGGAGGAAGGAAATGGAGAGGAAAAAATAAGAAAAATGATCTCACATAAAATAATCCCACAGGGAAGAGTTTTTCTCTGAGGGGAGAACTGAGTATTACTTGAACCTTACTCTCTTCTGACTTGATTCAAAGAGAGAAGAATATGTACAAAGCATGGAATTACATCTTATTAAATAGGGAATGAGGATGAATGGGGCAAGGAGACAGGGGTGATGTAATAAAAGGGAAGGAAGAATAAGTGTTCTTTTAAAAAAATAAGTAAAGAAATATACTCACAAAATGTCTTCTGAGATACTAATATGATTTTTATATTTAAATTAAGTAGAACAAAACCATAGAAATCAAAATATTCAATTCCTCTAATGCATATTTATGAAAAATGTTAAATATAATACTAGCAAACTGATTTTTAACATTATAGCAAAAAGAGCGTGTGATATAATAAAGACATTATATCAACAGAATCAAAAACCATTTGAAGACAAATCACTATTTTATGATAAAAACACTAAAATATAAATAAAATATTAAAGAAGAATAAAAGTATCTTATTAAAGTTAACACCACTCTTAAATATTTCTGAATAAAACTGTCTAAATGCAATGTTGATAATAGGTTCTACTACTGTTGGACATAGTATTATATACTTTACTAAAGCAATGACTAGAAGGTTAAATGGGAATAAGTAGAAACAAAGAAATCACAAAATTATCTCTTTAAAAATGATTTACTGAAGAAATTCCAGAGAATCAAGAATAAAAATAATTGAGACAAATAATAGCTTTAGAAAAGTACTAGGATGTTAATTATATTTCAAAGATCATTAGGTTTCTTTTTTACATTCATTACTAAGAAAATCTAGCAGGGATATCCAGAAAGAAAATTTTCAAAATGAATAAAATATCTAGGAATGAATTTATTAATACATTGATAGAAAATATGACAAAAATAAAGAATACTTGTTGTTTGCTCAATTGATACTGCTCATAGTATTATAGCCCATTTTCCACTTAAAATATAATTATATTTCTTATTCAATAATTTGCTTTTTTAATTTATTTTATTTTTGAATAGTTTTCCCAGTAAATGTAAAAGCGAGTTTCAGCATTTACTTCAAAAGGCTTAAGCTCTAAATTATATCACTTCCTCCTACCCTAGGCCCCATCTTTAAGCAAGAAAGTTACTTGATGGAGGTTAAAAATGTGTTCCCATGAAAAACATTGCTATAATGGCATGTTATAAATGTAAACATAACCCCCCACACATACACACAAACAGAAACTTCAAGAAAGATAAAGTGAAAAAAATTATGCTACATTCTACATTCAGATACCATCAGTTTTTTCTTCGGGATAGATAGCATTTTTTATCATGAGTCCATCACAGAAATTACTCCAATATTTTTTCTTCACAGTTGTTATTGCAATGATATTTCCCTACACTGTATTGTCCCCAATTCCATTTATTTTATTCTCTCTCCTTTCACTCTGTCCTCCCCATAAGTGTGTTTGTTTCTGACTCATTCTCTCTCTCTCTCTAATGATCTTCCCTCTTCTTATTACCTACAACCACTCTCCCCTCCCCTATCCCCTTTCTCCCATCCCTTTCCTCTTTTCCTCTAGGGAAATATAGATTTCCATACACAATTGAGTGTAGATGTTCTTTCTCTGAGTCACTTCAAATAAGAGTAAGGCTCACTCAACCTACTCACCGTCCCCCTGTACCACTCACTACAAAATCGTTTTCTTGCCTCTTTTATGAGAAATCATATTCCATTCTATCTCATCTTTCCCTTTCTCTGAGTACATTCCTTTCTCTTCCATTAACTCAATCTTCTTAATGTAGTATGCCTTCAAATTCAACTCCTTTCTGTGACTTGTCCATATATGCTATTTGAACTGCTCTAATAAATGAGAAGTTTCATCTAAGTTATCTCTATCATCTTCCATTCTGGAATACAAGTAGTTCACCAACATTATGTTCTCATGATTTCCCCTTCATGTTTACTCTCTCCATACTTCACCTGAGTCTTGTATTTTAAGATCAAACTTTCTATTTAGCTCTGGTCATTTCATCAGGAAAGTTTGAAAGTACCCTATTTCTTTGAATGTCTATCTTTTACCCAGAAAATAAAATACATTTAGTTTTTCTGGGTAGTTGATTCTTGGTTATAATCCAAGACTTTTTGCCTTGTGAAATATCATATACTAAGCCCTATGAGCCCTCCATGAAGAAGCTGCTAAATATTGTGTTATCCTTATATAAATCCACCGGTTTTGAATTGTTTCTTTCTGGCTGCTTGTAATATTTTCTCCCTGACCTGAGAGTTTGGAAATTTTACTGTAATATTTGTGGCACTTTTCATTTGGGGATTCCTTTCAGGAGGCAATAAGTTGATTCATTGAATTTCTATTTTACTCTCTTCTTTGAAAAAATCAGGAAAATTTTCCTGGATAATTTCTTGAAAAAATGTCATTTAGAGGAGTGGAGCCAAGATGGCAGCAGGGGAAGAGCCTCTCTTAGGTGATCTCTTGCTATATTTCAAAAGTTATAAAATAAGGACTCTAAATAATTTTTTGAGAGACAGAACCCACAGAGGGATCCAGTGAGGCAGTAGTTTTCCAGACAAAGTAACTGGGAAAAGAGTGGAAAGGCTTTGCCCCACAGGGTTAGAGGGGTTGTCCCCCAGACCAAAGGAACTTCAGCCTGGCAGAGGCAGCCCCAGGGCATCTGGGAGCCTTGGCTCACAGCAGCAGGGGGCAGTTTCTTGACCTACACCCTGGGTAGCACTGATCAGTGGGGGGGGGGGGGGGCTCTGCCACAGCAAAGGCGTGAAGCCAGCCCTCAGGGCACTCAGTGAGTAGCTGGCCTTGGCAGCCTAGAACCAGGAACCAGAAGCTGCCAGAGTTGGTAAGCAGGGACCCCCAGGCAACTGAGTCTTCAGTACTCAACCTAGGTAGGGGTGTGGAGAGAGACTTCTGAGGTAATATATTATAAAAATGGAGTCAATAGCTAAAAGGGTAATGTAATATAATGGGAGTAAGAGAAAGTATAGGTGAAATAGGCTAGGATATTTCTTAAAATAATATTTTTTTTAATTATAATGAGCTATTACAATGAAATGGAAGTGGAGAAGACATGGGGGAATGAAAGAACTTCTGCTCTCATTGGAGGTGGCTCAGATTAGAAACAGCATATATACTCAATAGGGACTAGACATCTATAATAAGAAGGAGAGAAGGGGGACAGGTGGAAAGGGGAGATGTGAGTGATGGAATAGAGGGTGGACTGTGGGGAAGAGTGGTCATATATAACATAGTTTCTTTCTTACTTGAAAGGGGCTGGGATTGGTTGGTCTATTCAGGACCATAGGGCCAGGTGGATGCTGTGGCTGAGTGGTGGTATGTGGGCTCCCGGCCTCTTGGCTCCTGGGCCAGGGATCTATCTGCTGTGCCACTCAGCTACCCTACAGCACATTTAAGAAGAGGGACAGAGTGAAAGGAGAGTGAAAATATAGCATATGGTCGTGGGTAAGTAGGAATGGAGGGAGCTGTTATCAGCAATGGTAACAGTGGAAAAATATGAAAGTAGCTTTTGTGATGGACTTATCATAAAAAATGTGATCTACCCATGACAGAGCTGGAGGTGTTGAACCACAGACTGAAACATGTTTATTATTATTATTATTATTATTATTATTATTATTATTATTATTATCATTATCATTATCATTATCATTATTATTATTATTATTTAGGGATTTTGCAGGGCAAATGGGGTTGGGTGGCTTGCCCAGGGCTGCACAGCTGGGTGATTGTTGGCTGTCTGAGGTTGGATTTGGACCTGGGTGCTCCTGGCTCTAAAGCTGTTGCTCTGTCCATTGCACCACCTGGCCACCCCTATCATTATCATTATTATTATTACTATTATTATTATTAATTATTATTATTATTATTATTATTTTGGGTTTTTTTGCTTTTGAGGGGCAATGGAGTTGGGATGGCTTGTCCAGGGTCACACAACTGGGTGATTATTGGGTTGCTGGGCCTGGATTTGGGCTCCAGTGCTCCTGGATCCACTGCGCCACCTGACTGCCCTTATTATGATTATTTTTTTAATTGTAATTTTAATTTTTTTCTCTTTTTCCTTTACTTTATTGCTCAAGAGGGTCTATATTTTTTGGGGAAGGGGTGTTACTAAACAAGAACTGTGTTGGTTATTTTGGGTTCAGAGATCCACCATATATATATATATATATATATGTCCCCAAATTCCTTTTCTTCTGCCTTACTGTATCTGGATGCTTTGATTAATTAGTCAATCCATGAATCAAAACAATAAAAAGTGCCTACTATAAAAAAGAAAAATGACATTTAGACTCCTTTTTATGGTCATGACTTTCAGGAAGCTCAATAATTTTAAAAATATCTCTCCTGGATCAGTTTTCCAGGTCAGTTGTTTTTACTCCAGAGATAACTTCATATTTTCTTCTACTTTTTAATTCTTTTGATTGTTTTTTCTTGATTTCTCACAAACTCATCAGCTTCCCTTAGCTCCATTCTACATTTTAAAGAATTATTTTCTTCAGAGAGTTTTTATATCTCCTTTTCCATGTGGACAATTTTGCTTTATAAGGCATTCTTCACTTCATTGGCCTTTTGGACAACCTTTTCAAATTGACACAAACTGATTTTGAAGATAACATTTTCCTCAGTATTATTTTTTGTATCTCCTTCACCAAAGTGCTGACTTTGTTTTCATGATTTTCTCACAATTCTCTCATTTCTTTTCTCAATCTTTCCTCTACCTCCCTTATTTGATTTTAAAAATAAGTTTTGAACTCTCCCATAGTCTGGGCCCAATTCATATTTTTCTTGGAGACTTATGATTCAGAAATTTTCACTTTGTTTTCTTCTAAGTGTATACTTTTATCCTGCATAGGACCAAAGTAATTTTCTATGATATATATTTTTTTTCTTCTGTTACTTGATAATTTCCCTAATGTATGAGTAGATTATAACTCTTTGTAGGGTGTGCTTCCAAGGTGAAAGATCTACTCCTAAGCTTTTGAGAGTTTTGTCAGATGTTTTCAGGGACCTCCCAATTCTCAATTCCCCAAAGATCTTATGAGAGGCTATGACTGCTCTCCTGGCCTGTGCTGTGGTCTGAAGATGACCATAAACATTCCTTTCTGCTCTGGAACTTTGAGAAGGTGTCCTTGCTGCACTGAAGGCAATGCGTTTTGTTGTGCTTCTGCTCCTCTTCCTGAACCTTGGTCCCTATACTGTGACCTGTATGCGAATATGGGCAAACCAATAGAATCATTCTTCAGGGATAACAAAGAGACATCTGCAATCTGTTCTTCCCCTCCTTACTATATCTGGGCTGAGCACTCTGGAAGCAGCTGCTGGTGACTGCCCAGGCCTGCTGCTGGGCCCCTGGGGCCAGATCTGTGCTGAGGTCCGCGTTGAACTGTACTCCACTCTCATTTTGTTGCAGCATATTTTTCCTGATGACTTTCCTAATTGTCCTTGGCAATCCTTTGCCTGAGAGATCTGGAAACTCCCATCACTACTGCAGATTCAGGCATCTCTGCTCCTGGGTGGCTGTAGCCAGTTCTCTTTGGTGTAGTCTGGGCTGCACTTCAGGTCCTTTCTAACCTCTATGCAACAGATCCAGTCCAATGATCTTCCAAATTGTCTTGTGCCTTAAAATTGTTTCACCAGGCATTTAATGAATTCTATTACTTTAGAATTTGGCTCAATCATTATTTAAAGGTAATAGGAGTACTTTGAGGGAATGCTCACAGGAATCACTGCCTTTTGACTCAATAATTCGGATATTAAACTGATAAACTGCTTGATTTCAAAATATGGTGCAACGCAAACTCCAAAGAATAAATATACATTATCTTTCTATCTGTGTGTATATGTGTGTATACACAAGCATATAAATATGCATATTTTGCATATATACATATGTATGCTTGTAATTTCATTACAAAGGATGACTAAGTTTTCAGAAGTGCATTATGAATAACAATTCAAATTATGCTCTAAAATATTCATATTTCATTCCTGTACTTGGCAGCAGATAAAAATATGCTCAAAATATACTATTATTACAAGTTATTGTTAAGTTTCAATGAATATTCACAACTGTCATCTAGTAAAATAATAGGACCTGTCATGTTTCTCCTCAATGCAGTCACAACAGAAAATACTTCAAATTAGTAATACATTGAGATTCTACATAAAATGATTATGTCTAATCATATTCAATTAAACTTAAGTTAAACTCACATATACAAGAATGAAATTTACATTTTTAATCTGAAAAATCAACATTCATTCTCTAACAATAAAGAAAATGAGTCCTCAGTTTATTGAGAAAAAAACAATAACAGCTCTAGCTAATACTGCCAGATATTTTTTCCAGTGAAATGTTTCAAAGGCATGTGTGGGTGAACACACAAAGACATACACATATATGAATACATGCATGTATATTTACAAATGCATACTTTTCAAATACATAAATATAGAGAGGTATGTGTACATACATATATATATATATATATATATATATATATATATATATATATATATATATATATGTGCATATACCTGTACAAATACATGCATTCACAAGCATATATGGAGAGACAGAGAGACACAGAGATCGACACAGAGAAAGAGACAGATGTATACACAGTTAAAACAAAGAGTATAAATACACCTTATAATGTGCACCTGTTTTATCTCTGTGCCAACCATAAAAATTGATGTATTTGGTAAACTATGTATTAGCATTCAGAATACTTCCTGAAATAACATGTTGCAAAACTAAATTTTGGAGTATTTATGAATTAGTATAGTAACCTCACCAACAGTCTTGACACAACCCTATAGAACCATTCTAGAACAAAGAAGATATATTTTTCAGTGTGGCTTATAAAGTTACGTCAGATCTTTGATAATTCTGCCTTAAAGTCAAAGGCACTTCCCCAAAGATATACAGTTAATAAGAATCTGATGTCAGATTGGAATTCAGTTCTTCCTCACTCCAGACCCAGTCCTTCATCCACTATGCCACCTAACTGCCTCTTTAACTACATTACTTATAAACAAACAATTATGAAATATTTAAACAAAATTATGGAGGCCTTAGACAATTGGGTAAAAAGAATAAGTACAAATATTTTGCCAAAACAATATAATAAAAATTTGCATTCTAAGTTTACGTATACATTTACTATTGAATTAAATAAAACTATTGCTATTTTATAGAATTAAATAAAAAGACTTGAACATTTTATTTGGAAGGGAAGAAAGGTTTGGAATCTCATTCCAATGAGATACCAGGAAATTGTACAGGGAAACAATACAAAATTATTGAAATGACATTTTAAAATCTCAAAATTTTTCACAAAGCTGTATTCATTTCATATAGATTTCAAATTAGGGCCAGGGAACTTTGACCTATTTAAATTTGGACTTCACTAAGATGGCACTAATTGTGAAAAATAACTGTATATGTGAAGCACCAAGTCATCATTTCCCACAGGAAAAGAAGAATGAGGTCTCTGAGTTGTTATGAGGTGGATGTTTGCACAGTTCTTTTTTATTGATATTGTTCCAATTACAACCTTTGGAAATTTTTCTACATTCATCAATTAATATATTTACGTTATGCATTTTTCTAATACCTTCATTTCTCAACCTCCTCTCATTGGTGGTGAAAAGTTTGGTAAAAGTTGCATATGTAATTTTGTCTTTAATATATTTACATATTAGGCATTTTGTATATGAGTAATTAGGACTATAGAAAAAAGAAAGAAAACCATAGGATAGAAAGGAAAAGCATTAGAGAAGTTTTATAAAGTGAACATAATATCCATTCAGAAGCTGTGTTTTTTTTCCTCCCTCTGGATATGAATTGCATTGTCTATAACAGGTCTCTGATGGTTGTCCTAGATTTCTGACCTGTTTAGAAGAGCTGCATCCATCATAGTTGTTCAACTCACAATGTTATCATTAAAGTGTACAATATTCTCCTGGTTCAGTACCCTTTGCTCAACATCAGTTAGTGTAGTTTTTCTATAATTCTCTAATATCCAAGAATTTATTGTTTCTTATAGAGTAATAGTATTACATATTCATATACCATAACTCATTTATTCATTACCTAATTGATGCTATTCCCTCAATTTTTCATTCTTTACCCTTACAAAAAGAGTAGCTATAAATATTTTTGAATATGTGGAATTTTTCCATTTTTTTATTTTATCTTTTGAATATATTCCTTTGGATATAGTATTGATATTGTTGGATCAGAGGTTAAGATCAATTTTATTGCTCTTTGGGAATATTTCCCTATTACTCTCTAGAATGGTGCACAACTCGACCAACAATGCAATAATACCCCAGTCCTTCCACCACCTCTCCAACACTGATCATTTTCCCTTTTTCCTCATCTTAGCCACTCTGATAGATGTAAAGTGGCAACTCATAGGTGCTCTAATTTGAATTTCTTTAATCAATAATGATTAGAAACATTTTCCATATGACTATATTCTCAGATTTCTTCATTTGAAAGCTCTCTGTTCATATCCTTTGACCTTTTATCATTTGGGGCATGAATTATAACTTTATATATTTGATTCTATTCCTGACATATTTTAGAAATGAGATCTTTATCAAAACCAGTAGTTGTGAAAATTGCTTCCCAGCTTTATGTTTCCCTTCTAATCTTTAGTGTCATGATTTTATTAGTGCAAAACATTTTAAACTATTATAGTCAAAATCATCCATTTTATATTTTATATTATTCTCTTTCTTATTTGGTCAAAAATTTCTCCCCTTTCTGTAGATGCAATAGATAATTCCTTGATCTCTTAATTGTTCTTTGATATCACCTTTTTTTCCCTAAATCTTTTTTTATCTTATTTTGTTTTAGGGTGAGAGGTGGGTTTACACCTAGCTTTTGCCATACTATTATCAATTTTCCAAGAAGTTTTTGTTGGTGAGTCCTAATCCCAGAAACTAATGCCTTTGGGCTTGTCAAAAATTCGATTATTGTAGCCATTTACTACTATTTCTTTTTTATCTGTCCTAATCCACTGGTCAATTACTCTATTTCTTAAAAATGCCAGATAATTTTGATGGACTGTCACTTTATAATATGGTTATAGAACTAGTACAGCTAGGCCATCTTTCTTTGCATTTTGTTTCATTTCTTTTTTGCTTATATTCTTTTTCTTGTTCCATGTAAATTTGTTCCTCCTCTTTTTTTGAAGTAGATAAATATTTGTAAAAACTAATCAATGCTGAAGTGGCTAAAGAGAGCTCTGTTCCTAGTCACTAAATATCTAAATAATTAGTTAACAAAGACTCAGAAATTGAGCCATTAAAGCTTCTTATTAGTAATAGAGAATTTATTTAGAATCAGGCAAAATATAATAGATTGCTTTTATTTTGCAATGAGAACAGATCATGCATTTAATAGGGTTATTTCTATTGACTCTTATAAAAGAATTTTGAAATATTTTTAAAAATTAATAATTTTCTAAAAGTTTTATGGATTTCTTTTAAGATATAAACCATGTTATTTTTTAAATTAATAAGGCAAAAAATTACAATTTATACATTTACTGAATATCTGCATTTCAATTATTGAAGAATTCCAGAAGACTACATATCAAGGTAAAATTTCCTATATGGAGTGGGATTCATCAAATATAACTATTTTCAGTTCCTATGCTAATTGCATCAATTTTCAGCCATGGCAAAATCTCCTAAGTGATATTGGTAGTCTCTCAAAATGTTTGGCCAAATACTCAAAGTAGTAAAAAGTGAAAGAAAACTTTCCATCTATATTATTCTATACAGTTCTTGCAAATTACTTGCTTCACAGCTTTGGGACAGATATTGCAGATGAATGGCTGGTTGAGATTAGAATTCAAGAGAAGATTGATAAATTGGTCTGTATTTTCAGAAACAAGTGAAATTTTAACACCAAGATTCATCTTGAGCTCATAAAAAGAAATTGATTTTATTTTAATGTGCTTCAATGTTGATTAAAAAATTATCTTCGTCCTTCCAACCCCCTTGGCACTATGGTGTTAATTATAAATGAAAAGTTAAACAAAACAAAATTCTATACTTACCATCTTGCAAAAAAATTCCAATAAAATGAAAATAAAGGAATGCTTCAATCTGTGCTCACATTTCATTAGTTCCTTTTGAATGTGGAGAACATTTCTTATTCTTAGTCCTTTGCAATTAACATGACTTATTGTATTAATTAGAGTAGCTAAGTCTTTCAGAGTGCATCATTGCTACAATATTGCTTCTACTCTGTACAATATTTTTCTGCTTCTGATTACTTATATTTGCAACAGCTCATATCCATGTTCCCAAAGTTTCTGATGCAATATTCCTTTTCATTTCTTATAGCACAATAGTGTACCATATAGATTGCACACCATAATTTTGTAACCATTTTTTATTATTGCAAAGCTCTTCTTTTTTATAACTATGTTCCCTTGAGATTGCATGACTGATAGTCATGAAATACTTTAACTTTTGAAATACTTAAAGAAAGTCAATTAACAAACAAAGGGTATTTAAAAAACAAATATATTTTATGTTAATAGAATGCAACCTACTCCAATCATAAAAGTGTTTTGTAGATTCAAAGGATAATCATTGGAAAGTCAATAGGTGCCTTTTGTGTTCCTTTGCTGTCATGAGAAATCCAAGCAAGGTGCACAGAACATCGAGCTGATCTTCTTCAGTGTATTTTAGGGAATATATCTGTCATAAACATTGTTGGACATATATCTCTGTCTCTCAAAGAATATAGATGAACATGAGTCTTGGAAACATCCTAAAATAATTTGATTCAAGCACACACACACACACACACACACACACACACACACACACACACGAACATATATATATATATATATATATATATATTATAGAATTTTTTTCATTTCTATATAATTTTCTATAGATGTTGTAATTTCTTTTTTCACGCACTTGCAGTGAGGTTACTTTATCATCTAGTCAAGAGCAATTAAGTCAAGAAAACAACTCCCAACAGTTTCATTTCTATGCAAGATATAAAAGATATAAAAAAGGAAAACTTTTTATGGTAGTCATCTCTTGCTAACCTGGTCTGAATTTTCAACATAACACCATGACCAAATATCTAAATAATTTCTTATGAAATGTTAGATAGTGTATTTCCAAAAATTGCTCCCATAAAGAGGCCTTCCATGTATGTAAGCAGTCAACACTCATTAGTGAAATCAAGTTGAGATTTTGGGGAGGGAATAAAAGGAAAACTAAGTGAATTTCATGGAATGAAACATGTTTTTCAGCAAAAAGGTCAGGTTTCTTTCTCTCTAAAATTCATCTATATCTAGCTTATTTCCACCACAGTCTATGTATTCCATGAAACTTAGTAGTACTATATCAAAAAGAAAGTACAATCATCATATATCTGAACCTTGAGTCTTACTTGTATAACTACTAGTCACATGGTTCTGCTTATATGGACCTTTGAATGTTTTCTTGTTGAATGAGTAACCTAAGTATGATACAATAATTTGGTTCCATTGAGATAGTAAACTAACCTGGACATATCTTAAAAACTTGAGTTAGGTCCTCGACTCATTTAACAGATGAGTTCCCAGTGAATATTTTAGAATCAATGGCAAAAGAAATTATTGTCTCTGTTTTAGAACCTATCATGCCTGGTTCAAAATTGAAGATGATTTTTCTACATAGCAATTATTCTTTACAGGCAGACACTAAATAAATAAATAAATGAATTAATAAGTATTTATTCTATCCTATGAGTAAAATGGGCATTTTATTTTGACACAAAAAATCTATGTAGTTGAAAGTATTTTAACATTTTAGTGACAGATATAATGATATATTCATCTAAAATATTATATACATGGTGCCATTGACCATTGATATTTAAAATGTATCTCAAGCTCATTTACATGTGTAAAGAAATTATTAAAGTTTAATTAAGATGAATGTTTGAGATAATAAAATAAAAAATTTAATTAATAATTGGGTTATTCTTTCTGTTAAGTTATTGCTTTGATTTAGTTGGTAATGAAAAAATATACATGTACTTTTGTATACATTAGTTTATGTATGTGTATTTATGAAGCATACAAATATAACATATATGTATCTATTCTTCCTAACATATATATATTTATATATATATATTATATATATATATATATATATATATATATAATTATATACAATAAAAACGTGGAAAGATTGGCAATATATGCATGTTCATGTGTTCTGCCAGAATTCCGCAATGTATTTTTGTATAGAGTGCAAAAGTCTATTGCTCTATGATTCTATAGGTGATTTATGTTGAAATTACCTAATCTGTTTTCTCTTCCTACTTTTTCATATTCACGCAGAGTAGACTCACTTCTGTGATGATACTATTAAACTCTTCTCTATCCTTACATTGTGCCCTGGGGAGTTCTTGTCAAGTTCAATTGTTTTTCTTTTTGTTTGTTTCTTAGATTTTTAAAAACAAAATTCCACATTTTCTCTATTAGAAATATATATATATATATACATATATATATATACATATATATATATATCTTCAGTTTTAATGATTACTCTGACTCCAAATTTTCATCCTCTTTGTAAATTCCATTAAAATAGAAAAAATTTCATTAATTGCTTAATTGCTGTTGTATCTTAAAATATCTAATAGTATGAACTTAATAAATGTTAAATAATTTTATTAAATCTACACAGACTTCAATGATCTATGATTGATTTAGAATAGGATTTTCTGCTACAATTATATATTATTGTTCTGTGATTCTGGAGGCTATTTTTGCTTGTTTGTTTTGTTGTTTTTGAATCACTATGGCTGAAAAAGTTGTCACCTTTAATCCAATAGAGCTATTTTTTCTCTTTTAAAAGTTTATATGTGGATGTAATTGTGATAACAATAAATATTTTAATGGTCATTAATATTTTATTTTTTAAAAAATTTAATATATGTATATGTTCTTATAAATGTGAATCAAAGAAATTTACATGTGAATGATGAATTCAGAGAAAGGGCAAAATATAATTAAAACAGATAAAGATAGTAAAAAAGAATGATGGATGCAAGAGGAATTATTGATGAGAGAAAAAATAAAGTCTTTTTAGTAACATTAAAATTACATTATTTGTATACTTTTTGCAAGAATTTTCACTGACCTCACCTCAAAGTCATACATTTTGTATTTTCTTGACCCATTTTATTTGGTATTCTGCAGCATTTGAGAGGAGAAAGAGAGTCATATAAATATCTTCCTGTATTTTAAGCTTTTCAGTGTTGTAGTTTCCAGTGTACCATTTCATTCTCTATCAAATTAGGGAGAGTATTTTCATAACATAATTTACTAATGTATTAGTGCCCTTAAATCCT
This sequence comes from Macrotis lagotis, assembly GCF_037893015.1. Lineage (NCBI taxonomy): Eukaryota > Metazoa > Chordata > Mammalia > Peramelemorphia > Peramelidae > Macrotis > Macrotis lagotis. Next base: position 469,906,294 of record NC_133658.1, on the reverse strand, counting down.
TATCTAAAGTCTTGGCAACTGTCTTGGACTATTTTTCTGTAAGATTTTCCTCCTGGCCTCTCTGATACAGCTGATCTAAAACCCTGAACTCTGAGCCCCCCATGCTTCTAAGATCAAAACCCCAATTTTATTTCTCAGGGCAAGATGGTTTAAAGTTAAGGATAATGTTTCTTTGTACACACAATCCTCCCTTATGGTAGTGTTACCTAGTGTTGTTAAAGTGTTTCTCTCTTAAAAATAAATATTGGAGAGATGGCTAGCTGGTGCAGTGAATAGAGCACCAGCCCTATAGTCAGGAGTACCTGAGTTCAAATCCAGCATCATACACTTCAAAATTGCCTAATTGTGTGGCGTTGGGCAAGCCACTTAACCCCATTGCCTTACCAAAAAAAAAAAAAATAAACAAACAAATAAATACAAAAATACATAAATAAGCGAATGAATAAATAAATATTGGAAAAGGAGGAAAATTGAGGTCAGATTTGATTTTTTTTCTTTTCTTAAAGAAAATTATGGCTAACTGCTAGTTCAAAGAAGTTACTTCCAACTTTGTAGTACAACAATACAGAATAACCAAGTATGATCCAGTTCAATCATTTTCCAAGGCAATTTCTACAGTATCTTTCATGTGTATTTTTATCTTTAATGATCTGGGCATTCATCAAATTGTCACCATATTTGTTTTCATGCACATGTGTAGTATGTGTGTGTGTGAAAATATGACTTCTGAATAGTTATTATCTAAGAGTTTATATTAAAATACATAGATATATTGGAAAGGGGAAGTCATAGATTAAACAGAGATATTTCCTTTGAGTCCTGAAAGCAAATATTAAAGCCCCAACTTTGATAATACAGAGTCAGGTCAAATATCTTAACAAGTCAGGAAATTCTCCAAGATTCTAAGCTGAATACATATATATATATATATATATATATATATATATATATATATATATATATATATATATATGTATATATACATATATATGTATATATAATATGTATACATATATATATTCATTCTATGATGTTTGTTTATATATACTCATACTCATAATAAAAATATTCTGTAAAAATATAGATATAAAATTTGAAAATATATATTTATAGACATGAGTATGTCTATAAATATATATGGTTGTTTATTCCCAAGGTTCATTGAGAATATTCAGGATATTTCAGCCCTCTTTGTAAATTTAAAAAATATCCATAAATATAAAATATTTCCTCTTGTACTTGCATGCCTGTTTTATATAATCATGGAATATGTGTATGTTTGAGCATGAGCAAGTGTGTATTTTTAAGATAAAATTTGTTTCTCACAATAACTAACTTCTTTTTTAACTTCTACAATTATAGAAAATAGATTTGAAATAAAGTAGTAGGATATATCATGTTATTAGGACAAATACTATTTTCTAGACCTAAAGCACAGAAAACAAGATCTTCTGCATGATTTCACCCTTGGGAAAAAAAAAATCACATAATTACTATTTTGCTTTCCCAGAATGAGTTTTTCTCTGTACCATACAAGTTTATACATGTATGCATGTCCCAGTCTTGAATTCCATTTATGGATCAAATTTGTCTCATTATTGCTGTTAATTGTCATTGTTATGTTAACAGCATCACTAGAGCAGATCATGCCACTGGGGGGGCGGGGCTCAAGTATGTGTGTTTAATTTTTCTCCTTCCTTGCAAGTCATTTCAATCAGATTTTTGTCCTTTGGTCTATCCATATGACTTTACTGCTTTTAAACTGCACATCTCTATAAAGTTGGACATTCATGCCTCTATTGTAGCTGAAACCTTGTGTTATGGATTGTAGCTATGTGCTTTGCACTTGTTTGTATCTATCTTGCCCTTTTGCTTTTGCTAATATCTTTATAAAAGGTAAAATATCTGTGTTGCAATTGTGTTGTTTGCAAATTTTAATATCGTGAAAGATTTAAAGTGCAGTCAGATAGAAATCAGTATTTCTAAGGTCTCTTGCAAAGAGTTTCAAACACTGGGAAAGATTTTCAACTTTCATACTTGAAACAATTGTTTCTGTAAGCTGGACAAACACCTGTTTAAGACTTTCTATGGAAGATTAGGTTAAAAGAAAAGAAAAAAAAACAAGCTGAAAGAGATTTTTGTCACTTAAGCTTTGGTTATACTGTAATTACAGTAAGAAATACGATAATCAAAGCTTATTGAATTGCTAAAAACATCTTGGTAGATTTATGAGTTTCAAGAGAAATCATTTTAGGATTCCAGTAGAGAACTCCTGAGACATTGGGTAGTTATAGGAATTCACTCCATTAAGAAATATCTTAGTAAGTTTTTGGGTAAGAGGGCAGACAAAAGATGGTGGCATGAATATAGGAACTCCTAAAAGTTCTCTCCCAAAAGACTCCAAAAAATTATGACTCTTAAAATTATGACTCTAACCAAATTTTAGAGAGGCAAAATCCACAGAAAAACCCTGTGAAACAATTTTCCAATCCAAGTAAACTTGGAAAAACCATGGGAAGGTTCTGTTCCATTGGGGTTGGAAGGGGAAGGATCACAGACAGGGTCATGCCTCACTGGAGCAAACAAGTTCCAGTCTTCCAGTACCAGCCTGGGGTTGGGAGCACCTGGGTCCCTGGGGGCACCTTGACTCATGGCAGCAAAAGCAGTTTCCAGACCACCCAACACAGGTATTACCAAGCACAACTTGGAAGATCAGCAGGAAAACTTTGCCAGAGTGAATGCGGAGGCCAGGCCTGGGTAATGTCCGCCTTGGGAAACCAAAACAGGCATGCAGAGCCACCTGGTGGAAATTGCCCTGCAGCACAGATAATTATTTTGCTCCCATGGAGAATCAAAACACAAACTAAGAAGATGAAAATGTCTAAACTTCTGTATCCAAATCCTCCAAGAATAGGAACAGACCTCAGTCTGTGGAAGAGCTCAAAAAATATTTTGAAAATAATGTAAGAAAGGTAGGTGAAAAATTTTAAGGAGAAATGAGAACAATGTAGGAAGATCATGAAAACCAGATCAGAAGCTTGGACAAAGAGATGCCAAAAAATAAAAATCAAAAGCAAGTAATATAAGTATCACTGTTAAAAATCAATTTAGGCCAAATGTAATATTTAGGCCAAATTTAATATAGTCAAAACCATTTGTTTTGCTGTTTATAAGGTACTCTAATTCTTGTATGGTCATAAAATTACTATTTTCCATAGATCAGAAAAATAATTTTTTTTGGTCTATTAATTTATCTATGGTATCACTCTTGACATCTAAATTCTATGCCCATTTTGACCTTATTTTGGTATAGGGTGGGAGAACTCTACTATTCTCTTTTTTAATTTCTATTTTTTTTATTTTTTTATTAAAGATATTATTTGAGTTTTACAATTTTCCCCCAATCTTGCTTCACTCCCCCACCCCCACCCCACAGATAGCACTCCATCAGTCTTTACTTTGTTTCTATGTTGTACCTTGATCCAAATTAAGTGTGATGAGAGAGAAATCATATCCTTAAAGAGAACAGAATTCTCAGAGGTAACCAGATCAGACAATAAGATATGGTTTTTTTTTCAAATTAAAGCGAATAGTCTTTGTACTTTGTTCAAACTCCACAGCTCCTAATCTGGATACAGATGGTACTCTCCTTTGCAGACAGCACAAAATCGTTCCCAATTGTTGTACTGATGGAATTAGCAAGTCCTTCAAGTTTGAGCATTACTCCTATGTTGCTGTTAGGGTGTACAGTGTTTTTCTGGTTCTGCTCATCTCACTCAGCAGGAGTTCATGCAAATCCCTCCAGGTTTCCCTTAAATCCCATCCCTCCTGGTTTCTAATAGAACAATAGTGTTCCATAACATACATATACCCCAGTTTGTTAAGCCATTCCCCAACTGAAGGACATTTACCGGATTTCCAATTCTTTGCCACCACGAACAGGGCTGCTATAAATATTTTTGTACAAGTAATGTTTACATCCTTTTTGCTCATCTCTTCAGGGTAATAGAGCCAGTACTGGTATTGTTGGGTCAAAGGGTATGCACATTTTTATTGCCCTTTGGGCATAGTTCCAAATAGCTCTCCAGAAGGGTTGGATGAGTTCACAGCTCCAGCAGCAGTGTAATAGTGTCCCAGATTTCCCACATCCCTTCCAAAAATGATCATTATCCTTCCTGGTCATACTGGCCAATCTGAGAGGTGTGAAGTGCTACCTCACAGAAGCTTTAATTTGCATTTCTCTAATAATGATTTAGAGCATTTTTTTTCATATGGCTATGGATTGCTTTGATCTCCTCATCTGTAAATTGCCTTTGCATATCCTTTGACCATTTGTCAATTGGGGAATGGCTTTTTGTTTTAAAAATAAGACTCAGTTCTCTGTATATTTTAGAAAGGAGTCCTTTGTCAGAATCATTAGTTATAAAGATTGTTTCCCAATTTACTACTTTTCTTTTGATCTTGATTACATTGGTTTTATCTGTGCAAAAACTTTTTAATTTAATGTAATCAAAATCATCTAATTGGTTTTTAGTGATGTTCTCCAACTCTTCCTTAGTCATAAACTTTTCCCCTTTCCATAGATCTGACAGGTAGACTAGTCCTTGATCTTCTAATTTGCTTATAGTATAGTTTCTATGTCTATGTCCTGTAACCATTTGGATCTTATCTTGGTAAAGAGTGTGAGGTGTTGGGCTAATCTAAGTTTCTTCCTTACTAACTTCCAATTTTCCCAGCAGTTTTTATCAAAGAGGGAGTTTTTATCCCAGTGGTTTGACTCTTTGGGTTTATCAAACAGCAGATTACTATAATCATCTCCTGCTTTTACACCTAGTCTATTCCACTGGTCCACCACTCTATTTCTTAGCCAATACCAAACAGTTTTGATGACTGATGCTTTATAATATAATTTTAGATCAGGTAGGGCTAAGCCACGTTCATTTGCATTTTTTTCATTAAGCTCCTAGCAATTCTTGACTTTTTATTTCTCCATATGAATTTATTTACAATTTTTCTAACTCATTAAAGTAATTTTTTGTAATTTTGATTGGCAGGGCACTAAACAGATAGTTTCGTTTTGGTAGAATTGTCATTTTTATTATATTAGCTCTACCAATCCATGAGAAATTGATAATTGCCCAGTTATTTAAATCTGATTTAATTTGTGTGAGAAGTGTTTTATAATTGTTTTCCAAAAATTCTGAGTCTGTCTTGGCAAATAGACTCCCAAATATTTTACACTGTCTGAGGTTACTTTGAATGGGATTTCTCTTTCCAGTGCTTCCTGCTGCTTCTTGCTAGACATATATAGAAAAGTTGAGGATTTATGGGGCTTTATTTTATAACCTGCAATTTTGCTAAAATTGCTAATTGTTTCCAGTAGTTTTTTTAGATGATTTCTTGGGATTCTCTAAGTAGACCATCATGTCATCTGCAAAGAGTGACAGTTTTGTCTCTTCCTTCCCAATTCTAATTGCTTCAAATTCTTTTTCTTCTCTAATTGCTGATGCTAACATTTCTAATACAATATTGAGTAGTAGTGGTGATAATAGGCACTCTTGTTTGACCCATGGTTTTATTGGGAATGCCTCTAGCCTCTCCCCATTGAGTATAATGCTTGTTGATGGTTTCAGATAGATACTGCTAATTATTTTAAGGAACAGTCTATTTATTCCTACACTCTCTATTGTTTTTAATAGGAATGGATGCTGTATTTTGTCAAAAGCTTTTACCGCATCTATTGATATGATCATATGATTTCTGATAGGTTTGTTATTGATATAATTGAGTATACTAACAATTTTCCTAATATTAAACCATCCCTGCATTCCTGGAATAAATCCTACTTTATCATAATGTATTATGCTAGTGATGACTTGTTGTAGTCGTTTTGCTAAGATTTTATTTAGGATTTTTGCATCTATATTCATCAGGGAAATAGATCTATGATTTTCTTTCTCTGTTTTAACTCTTCCTGGTTTAGGTAAAAGTACCATATTGGATTCATAGAAAGAGTTAGGCAGAGTTCCATCTTTCCCTATTTTTCCAAAGACTTTATATAGGATTGGAACCAATTGTTCCTTAAATGTTTGGTAGCATTCACTTGGGTATCCATCAGGCCCTGGAGATTTTTTTTTTTAGGGAGTACAATAATGGCTTGTTGAATTTCGTTTTCTGAGATAGGGTAGTTTAGGTATTTAATCTCTTCTTCATTTAACCTGGGCAACTTATATTTTTGTAAATATTCATCCATTTCACTTAGATTATTAAATATATTGGCACAGAGTTGGGAAAAATAATTTCGAATTATTTCTTTAATTTCCTCCTCATTGGTGGTGAGTTCACCTTTTTCATTTATAATACTAGCAATTTGGTTTTCTTCTTTTTTTTTTAACCAAATTGATCAGAGGTTTATAAATTTTATTGGTTTGTTCATAATACCAACTTTTGGTTTTATTTATTAATTAGTATTTTTGCTTTCAATTTTGTTAATTTCTCCTTTAATTTTTAAAATTTCTAATTTGGTATTTGATTGGGCATGTTTGATTTGTTCTTTCTCTAATGTTTTTTAGTTGCATCTTTAGTTAATTGATTTCTTCTTTCTCCAATTTATTCATATAAGCATTTAGAGCTATAATATATCTCCTGAGAGTTGCTTTGAATGAATCCCATAGGTTTTGGTATGTTGTTTCATTATTATCATTATCTACGATAAAATGGTTAATTCTTGTTATAATTTGGTTTTTGGTCCACTCATTTTTTAAAATGAGGTTATTCAGTTTCCAATTTGCTCTGGGTCTCCTTGGCCCAGTATTGCATATGACTTTTATTGCATTGTGGTCTGAAAAAGATGTATTCATTATTTCTGCCTTTCTGCAGTTGATCATTACGTTTTAATGTCCTAGTACATGGTCAATTTTTGTATAAGTTACATGTAATGCAGAGAAAATGGTATATTACTTTCTATCCCCGTTCAGTTTCCTCCATAAGTCTACCATTTCTAATTTTTCTAACAATCTATTTACCTCCCTAATTTCTTTCCTGTTTGTTTTATGATTTGATTTATCTAAATCTGAGAGCGCGAGGTTGAGGTCTCCTACTAGTAGAGTTTTGCTGTCTATGTCTTCCTCTAATTCTTTCAGCTTCTCCTCTAAGAATTTGGGTGCTGTGCCAGTGGGTGCATATATATTCAATACTGAAATGACTTTATTGTCTATGGTACCTTTTAGGAGGATAAAGTTTCCTTCCTTATCTCTTTTAAAGCTATCTATTTTTGCTGCTGCTTTGTCTGAGATAAGGATTGTTACCCCTGCTTTTTTTACTTCAGCTGAAGCAAAATATATTTTGCTCCAAGCTTTTTCCTTTACTCTATATGTATCTCTCTGCTTCAAATGAGTTTCTTGTAAGCAGCATGTTGTAGGATTCTGGTTTTTAATCCACTCTGCTATTTTCTTACGTTTCAAGGGAGAGTTCATCCCTTTCACATCCAGGGATATGATTACTAATTCTTTATTGCCCTCTGTGCTATCTTCCCTCTGTTTGTATTTTTCCCCCTTTCCCCCCCTTTTATTCATATTCCCCAATATTTTGTTTTTGAATACCACCCCCTTCAGTGTGTTTGCCCTCCTATATCACACCCTCCCCTTTCTTTTCCCTTTCCCTTTTTCCCTTCCTTTCCTTTTGCTATTTCCCCTTATTTCCCCCACTCCCCTTCCCTTTCTCCATCCCCCCTACCCTTTTCCCCTTTTCATACTTGAAAGGTTAGATGTTTTATAAGTTAACTGGGTATGTGTCGGTTGACCTTAAGCCAAGTCTGATGAGAAGAAGATTCAGGTGTTTCCCCTCTGCTCCCTTTTCCCCCTCTATTACCATAGGGTTTTTGTACCTCTTAGTGTAATGAGATTTGTCCCATTCATTCCCCTCCAGTCTCTTTCTTGTCCCCTTTTTAGGGAGGTAGTGTATTTTTAGATCATTCTATCTAGCTCATAGAAAATTGTGAGTGTCTGTCCCTTCTAATTCAGTATATTCTATTGAATAGATTCAAAATTCCTGAGAGTTATTAGAGTCTTTCTCCCAAGTGGGGTTAAAGCCAGTTACATCCCATTAGAGAGCTGTCTCATGGATAGGTCATGGATGTCCATCATTTCTGGATAGGTATATTCTCTCTGGTAGAGTAACATTTGTCAGGGTTCATGAGAGTCTCTACCACCCCCCATGCTGGGATATAGCCAGTTTCAACTTACTGGATTGCATTTTTTTTCCTTTTACTCCCCCCCCCCTTTTTTTTACCTTTTCATGTGTCTCTTGAACCTCCTGTTTGATGTCCAAATTTTCTGTTTAGCTCTGGTCTTTTCATCAAAAATTTTTGGAATTCTTCCATTTCTTTAAATGTCCATCTTTTTCCCTGGAAGAAAAGGCTCAGCTTTGCAGGAAAGTAGATTCTTGGTTGCATTCCAAGCTCCCGTGCTCTTCAAAATATCTCATTCCAGGCCCTTCAATCCCTTAAAGTTGATACAGCCAGGTCCTGCGTGATCCTTACTGTGGCTACTTGATATTTAAATTGTTTCTTTTCTGGCTGCTTGCAGGATATTCTGTTTTATCTGATAGTTCTGGAGTTTGGCCACAACATTCCTTGGTGTTTTCATTTTAGGATCTTTTTCTGGTCGGGATCGTTGTACTCTTTCAATAACTATTTTGCCCTCTGATTCCATGATGTCAGGGCAGTTTTCCATCAGTAGATCCTGTAATATTAAGTCTAGGCTTTTTTTCTCTTCAATGTTTTCAGGAAGTCCTATAATTTTCAGGTTGCCCCTCCTCAATCTATTCTAGAGGTCGGTGGTTTTGTTGATGACGTATTTTACATTTGCTTCTATTTTTTCTGATTTTTGATTTTGTTTAACTGATTCTTGCTGTCTCATGGAGTCATTGGTTTCTGTAGACTCCGTTCTCTTTTTTGGGGGAGGAGTTTTCTTCATTAACCTTTTGTAACTCCTTTTCCAATTGATCACTTCTACTTTTGAAAGAGCTTTCCATTTGACCAATTGAGGTTTTGAGAGAATTAATTTCTTTTTGCATTTGCTCATTTGAGTGTCTGAGAGATTTATTCTCCTTTTGTGTTTGTCCAGTTGTACTTTCTAAGGTTTTGTTTTCTTGTTGCAAGGTATTAATTTTCTCTCCCAAATTTTTAAACTCCTTCCTTATTTCTTCAAGGAAGTCTTTCTGTGCTGGAGACCAGATTGTATTCTCCTCAGAGGTTCCAGGTCTCTCTGAATTGGGGTCTTTCCCTTCCAGGAATTTTTCTATGGATCCACCTTTCCACTGATGCTTCTTCATTATGCTAAGACCTTGAGTTGGGGGGGGGGGCTGGTTCACCTGGGCTTGGGATCGTCCAAGGCTTTATTGAGTGCAGTTTCTCTGGCTGTCCAGTAGGAGGTGCTGCTTGCTTTCTCTGGAGTGTCTGTGACCTTGGTTGAGAAGCCTTCTCCCTTTGCTTGAGGGAAGGAATTGGAGCTATTGAATTCTTTTGCCTTCTATCAATGGTGGCCTTTACCCTGGCCTGAGGTCATTCCTCAGCTGGGCTGGTTCTTTTGCTCACACACCTGGGCCTGAGGCAGAAGTAGTTTGCAATTGTTTGTTTTGGTGGAGGCTTAGTGCAATGGAGGCATGGACTCAGATTTTCTCAAACTTGAGGAGCCCAGGGATGGTCCTCAGCTCTCCTGCACCAGACCTCTCTCTTCAGCCCCTTCCCCAAGCTCCAGGGGGACAGCACCAACATCAGCATCTCTGCTTCCCCGCAGACCCAAGCTCCTTTCATCTAGCCCCACCACTGATCCTGCAGGTGCCACTCTTGGGCCCCTCAGACTCCCAGTTCCAATTCAGCTGTTAATCTGGCTGATCCAGGGTGATCTTCCCTCCAAGCCCAGACTCACCTGTTGGTACTCAGCCAAGGCTGCTGCGGGAGAGAAATCCTGAGGTAAATGTTCCTCTCCTGGCTTTTCTTTCTGGGTTTCCTGGTTCAGATTTCTTTTAAGAGGTTTGTTTCATGTGATAGATCGGAAAGAGATCAGGAGACTTTAGAACTGTGCCTGTCTTCTCTCCGCCATCTTGGCCGGAAGTGAACACTATTATTCTCTAAGAAATACTGTATTGTCAGATTGTAGAGAAGCATAGATAGATTTGTATGAACTGATGCTGAGTGAAGGGAACAAGACTAAGAGAACATTGTACACAGCAACAATAACATGGAGAAATGATCAACAATACTGAGAGATCAGTTATGGAAAATATCATCCATATCCAGAGAAAAAAATTATGAAGACTGAATGTAAACTATACATGTGTGCTCTTTAAAGTTTCTTCTATTTTTTTCTTTATTTTTCATGGTTTTGTCCCCATTTAGTTTTATTTTTCTTTTAGGTTTTTGTGAGATAATGGGGTTAAGTGGCTTGCCCAGGGCCACACAGCTAGGTAATTATTATGTATCTGAGCCAGATTTGAACTCAGGTCCTCCTGACTCCAGGTCCAGTGCTCTATCTATTGCACCAAATAGCTGCACCCCATTTAGTTTTAATTCCTCTTTCACAACATGACAGGAATGGAAACATGTTAAACACAATTGCACATATACATCTTTCATAAAGTTCTTCATCACCATGGAAAAGGGAAGGGAAAGAAAGGGTGAAAGAAAAAATGTGGAATTCATAAAATTAGAAATGGAAGAAGATGGAAAATAAAATCAATTAAAAAAGAAATATATACAGATATATAAATGTATTTATCATGGAAATTTAGTCTGTGAATATGTGTTAGTGCTTAATTCTCAAAATTGGATTAAAGAATTTACACAAAAATTATTATGACAATGGTAAAGAAAGTCAAACTTATTCCATTTTTAAAGTATCTGCTGATAATTTTCAGAGTCAAAAGAATTCACTTTACAGTTGAACTTTCATGAATTTTCTTTTTATAGTTGCTTGTATTTTTTTTTTATTTCATGCTCCTCATTACATAAAAAGGTAAATTTTAGCATTCCTTTTAAGACCACAGATTCTGAATTCTCTTGACAATACCCACCCCCATCTCCTCACTGAAAAACTAAATATTTTGATTAAGATTAAAAGTGTGGATTCAAGAAAGTCATTTTTGTAATAGTCATTCTGCAAAACTAAACACATAACTCCACAACCTTTAAAAATAATATAACCTCTTGATAATGTAAATGGAAACTATATACTCCAACCTAGATTCAGAGATCATTAACTCTCTCTCTGTCTGGTGATGGATATTATTCTTTCTCATAAGTGCTTCATAATTGTCTTGGATTGTAGCACTGCTGAGAAAGGCTAAGTCATTCACAATCGATCATGCCATAATGTTGTTCTTACTTTGTGTATTGTGCATTTCACATTGCATCTGTTGATATAAATCTTTCCAGGTATTACTGGAAAGCATTCTGCTCATCATTTATTATAGCAGAATAGCATTTATTCCTTATCGCATATCTCAGTTTGTTCAGACATTCCCCAGCTGATGGGAATCCCCTCAATTTCCAATTATTTGTCACCTAAAAACACCTGATAAAAATGTCCTACATAGAAGTCCTTTTTCTTTCTCGTTTTGTTCTCTTTTGGAATACACCTGGTAGTGGTATTGATAAGTAAAAGATTATGCTTGTCTTTGTATCCCTTTGGGTATAATTTCAAATTGCTCTACAGAGTAGTTGAATTGTTTTTTTTAAATTAATTTGTTAATTTTCAAATTGTTATAATAGCCTTGTTCTAAAAGTAAATATAATGTCCCCTTCTCCCCACAAAGATAGAGAAATCTCAGGAAAAATATGAGTGAAAAAGGAAAAAAAAAGTAACTTCAATGTGTGTTAAGTTATCCTCATCTCTGTCTCTGTATCTAGAATGGATCACACTCATTATCACCATTCTATCAGACAAGTTGCTTCAATATTTTCCACCATAGTTGCTATTGCAAATTCAATTTCCTTTCATTCTATTGCTCCCCAGATCCATTTATTTTGTTCTCTCTCCTTTTATGCTGACTACAGGTGGGTTCTCTATACACTGAGTTACCTAGCTGCTCCCATTTCCTGTTTTTAAAGAAAGATTTTTATTTATTTTGAGGTTTACAAATTTACCCCTATTCTTGCTTCCCTCCCCCAACCCCCCCACAGAAGGCAGTCTATTAGTCTTTACATTGTTTCCATGGTATCTAAGTTGAATGTGATGAGAGTGAGATCATATCCTTAAGGAAAAAAAATAAAGTATAAGAGACAGAAAAATTACATAACAAGAAAACATTTTTTTCCTAAATTGAAAGTAATAGTCTTTTGTCTTTGTTCAAACTCCACAATTCTTTCTCTGGATACAGATGGTATTCTTCATTGTAGACAGCCCAAAATTGTCCCTGACTATTGCACTGATGGAATGAGCAAGTCCATCAAGGCTGATGATCATCCCCCTGTTGCTCCTAGTATGTACAATGTCCCCTGGCTCCACTCATGTCACCCACCATCAGTTCATGCAAATCTTCCCATGCTTCCCAAATTCCCACCCCCCTGGCTTCTTCTTCTTCCTCTTTCCTGGTTAATATTTCATTATTTATACATTACTAAAATATTCTTGGTAGGAGTAACCATAATACCCCTCCCCCACAAAATTATAGAACCACATGAGAAATAAACTAAAAGAAAGAGGAAAAAATGTGTTTCAGTCTGTATTCTGATACCATCAGCTCTGTCTCAGGTGGATCACATTCTTTACCATAAATCCATCACCGAAGTTACTTCCATGTTTTTCCACAGTTGCTATTGCTTTTGTAATTCCCTTCATCTATTCCTCCCCACTACCATATATTATATTTTCTCTCTTCTTTCACTCTGTCACTCTTCTAAAATGGGTTATAGTGAAGCCAAGTGGTGCAGCATACAAAGCACCAGCCCTGTGGCCAAGAGGTCCTAAGCCCACATACCACCCCAGAGACCCAACAACCACCTGGCCCTGTGGTCCTGGATATGCCACCAAATCCCAGCACCTTGCTAAGAGTAAAAAATAAAATGTGTTATAACTGATTATTCTGTCCTATGGTCTACCCTCTCCTCTATCACCCACATCTCCCCCTTCCCCCTGTCCACCTTCTCTCCTTTTTACTCTAGATGTCTATAAGCTATTGAGTGTGCATGCTATTTCCTCTCTGATCCATTTCTAATGAGAGTAAAGGTTCCCTTATTCCTCCTCACCTTCACCCCTTCTAAAATATTGTAAAAGCTAATTGCAAAATATATAAGATAATATGATATAATATGACATAATATGATATAACATGATAAGATATGATGTGGCACAGCATGATATGATATAACATGATATAAAATGACATAATATGGCACAATATGACATGGTATGCCATGGTGTGCAATGGTATGATGTGGTATGGTATGATATGGTATGTATGATATAATGTGATATAATATAATATATAAATGTCTTTTATACAAATTATCTTAGCCTATTCCATCTCTCATTTCTCTTACTCCCAGTACATTTCCCTTTTAGCCATTGACTCCATTTTTACAATTTATTATATATTCAAATTCAGCTCTCTCCTGTGCTTCATCTATAAAAGCTCCTTCAACCTGTTCTATTAAATGAGATGGTTCATACGAGTATTATAAATGTCATTTTTCTATGCAGGAATATACATAGCTCATCATTATTAATTCCCTCATAATTTACCCTTCTCTTCCACTCTATGTGCTTCATTTGAGTCCTGTACTTGAAGATTAAGCTTTCTATTCAGTTCTGGTCATATCAGCAGGAATATTTGAAATTTCCCAGTTTCATTGAAAGTCCTTATTTCCCCTGGAAGAGGATGTTCAGTTTTTCTGGGTAGTTGATTCTCTGTTGCATTCCAAGCTCTTTTGCCTTCCAGAGTTCCAGAGTATTATATTCCATGCCCCACGAGTCCTTAATTTAATTGCTGCTAAGTCCTGTGTGATATTTCTTGCAGCTTCATGATATTTGTATTGTGTCCTTCTAGCTGCTTATAATATTTTCTTTTTGACTTGGGAGTTCTGGAACATGGCTATAATACTCCTTGGGCTTGTTTTTTTCTTTTTGATTTCTTTCTGGAAAAGATTTGTGGATTCTCTCTATTTCTATTTTGCACTCTGCTTCTAAGATATCAGGGCAATTTTCCTGTAGGAATTCTTTAAACTGACATCAAGGGTATTTTCCTGATCATGACTTTCAGGTTAAACAAAAAGTTTTTAAATTGTCTTTCCTGAATCTGTTTTCCAGGTCAGGTTTTTTCTTTTTTCAATAAGATGTTTCACATTTTCTTCTAATTTTTCATTCCTCTGGTGTTCAAGTATTGTGTCATGATTTCTTGTAAAGTAATTAACTTCCTTTAGCTCCATTATACATCTGAATGATTTGTTTCCATCAGAAAGCTTTCTTGTCTGCTTTTCCATCTGGCCAATTCTGCTTTGTAAAGCATTTTTCTCCTCAATAACTTTTTGAACTGTTTTATTCATTTCAGTTAAGCTAGTTTTTAAAATGTTATTTTCTTCAGCATCTTTTTTTGGATCTCCTTAACTAAGCTACTGGCTTCATTTTCATGTTTTTCCTGCATCTCTCTTATTTTTTTACAAATTTTTCTTCTAACTCCCTCGCTTAATTTTCAAAATTGTTTTTGAGCTCTGTCATAACCTGAGTCCAACTTCCATTTTTCTTGAAGTCTTTAGGTGAAGAAAAGTGTAATTCTTCATCTTCAGATTGAGTATTTTGATCCTCCTTCGGATCATAGACAAAGTATTTGTCAATAGTCAGGATCCTTTTTTCCTGCTTACTCATTTCCCCAGTCTATGCCTGGTTTGGGGGTGCTTCCTGAGCTTTTGAGTTTCATTGGGTCACCCCCACAAGGACCTCAGTGTGTGAGCCTCTGACTGCTGTCCTGGTCTGTGAATGATCACAAGTGCACCCCTTTGCCATAGGGCTAAAGGGAGGAGATAACTGTTCTATGGGGGGCCTGGATTGCAATCAGAATCTGAATGTGGTCAGAGTCCCAGTGTCCTTTTCCAGGGACAGAGGACAGACATCGCAAGTCTCCCTTCACTCACTTACATTTGGTGGGCTGAACCCTCAGGATGCAGCTGCCAGAGGCTTCTGCTTGCTGGCTCTGCAGGCCTGCTCTGCAGGCTGCTGGCCACTCCATGGCCATGCTGATTGCTCCGATTGCCCTGTGTGTAGTGACTATGCTCAGGGCCTGAACTTCACACTACTTCTTGCAGAGGTCTCCCTGCTGATCTTCCAAGTTGTGCTTGGTGGTCCCTGGGGTGCAAGTTAGGAAACTGCTTCTGCTGCTGGGAGCCATGGCTACCAGGTGCCCTGGGGCTGTTCTCAGAGGCTGAAGTTTCTTCACTCTGGTAGGGCTGCCCCCTCTAACCCCATCAGCCTGAGTTTTTCAATTATTTTACAGGTTACCTTGGGCTGGAGAATTACCTCACTGGATCTTTCTTTGAGTTCTGTGTCTCGAAAATTAGTTAGAGTCATAATTTTAAGATTTTTGAAATATGTTGAAGAGAGCACCTAAGAGAGGCTCTTCTCTTGCTGCCATTTTGACTCTACTCTTCTGAGGCATTTTCAGTGAGAATGAAGGCTCACTCAATTTTCTTTCTTTCTACTACATTGCAAAAACTTTTTCTTCACATTTTTACATGAAATACTTCAGCCCATTCTTTCTCTCCTTTCCCTTTCTCCCAGTTCATTCCTTTTTCACCCATTAATTCCATATTTATAGTATATTATACATTAATATTCAGTTCTCTCCTTTGTCTTGTCCTTATATGTTCCTTCTCACTGCTCAGATAAATGAGAAGGTCCATATGAGTTATTAGTATCATCTTCCTATGCAGGAGTACATGCAGGTCAACATCTTAAATCTCTCATAATTTTCCCTGCCCTTCCACCCTCTCTATGCTTCACCAAAGTCCTGTATTTGGAGATCAATCTTTCAATTTAGCTCTCGTCTTTTCAAGGAAAGTTTTAAAGTCATTTCATTGAATCCTCGTGTTTTCTCTGGTAGACTATGTTGAGCTTTGCTGGTTAGTTGATTATCTATTATAATTCAAACTCTTTTTTCTTTCTGGAAATATCATAATTTAATCCTTACTTGCCCTGAATGTAGACACTGCTAAATAATACATAATCCTGACTTACTACCATGCTATATGAAATGTTTCTTTCTTGCTGCTTGTAATACTTTCTCTTTGACTTGGGTGTTCTGGAATTTGGTTAGAGTATTCATGGGAGCTTTTTTTTGGTGGGAGGCAAGGATATGTTTCATGAGGTGATTGATGCATACCATCAATTTCTATTTTTTTAAAAAGATTTTACTTACAGCAACATGGGAGTGATGATAAACATTAATGGGCTTGCTCATTCCACTAGCACATCAATCAGGCACAATTTGGGGATATCTGTGATGGAAAATTACATCTGTATCCAGAAAATGAATTGTGGAGCTTTAAAAAGAACAAATACAGTTACCTTTAATTTTAAAAAACAAGCACTTCTCATGAAGATAAAATCACACAAAAAATCCCACACAAAAAAATTTCTCTATCATTACATTCAACTTAGATTAATATATATCATGAAAAGAATGTAAAGACTAATATACTGCCTTCTGGGTGGTGGGAATCAAGATTCAGGGGGGGAAATTGTAAGATTCAAAATAAATAAATAAATTTACAGTTGGGGGAAGGAATAAGAAAGGAAATATGAAAGATAAAAAGATTTAAAAAATCTCTACAATTCTTTCTTTGTATATAGATGGTATTCTCCATCACAGATACCCTAAAATGCCATTTATTGTGGTACTGATGAAATCAGCAAGTCCCGTAAGATTGATCATCACCCTCATGTAGCTTTTAGCGTCTACAGTGTTTTTCTGGTTCTTCTCATCGTGATCAGCATCAGTTCATGCAAATCCTTCCAGGCTCCTCTGAATCCCCATCCCTCCTAGTTTCTAATAGAACAATAGTTTTCCATAATATGCATATAACATAATTATTTCAGTCATTCCACAATTGATGGACATTCACTCCATTTCCAATTTTTTGTCAACACAAACAGGGCTGCTATGAATATTTTTGAACAAGTGATGGTTTTACCCTTTGTCATGATCTCTTCAGGGTACAGAGACTCTTTAGTGGTATTGCTGGTTGAAAAGGTATGTACATGTTTATTGCACTTGGGGCATACTTACACATTGCTCTCCAAGAAGGTTGGATGAGTCCACAATCCACCAATTAATAAATTAGTATCACAAATTTCCCACATCCCTTCCAACATTGATCATTGTCCTTTCTGGTCATTTTGGCCAGTCTGAGAATGGTGAGGTAATGCCTCAGAGTTATTTTAATTTTTATTTCTCTTATCAGTAATGATTTAAAGCAAATTTTCAGTGATTCTGGATAGCTTTGATTTCCTCATCTGTAAATTTTTTTTCTGCAAATCCTTTGCCCATTTTTAATAGCAGAAACGGTGAGTTCTTTTTAAAAAGTTGACTCTCTTCTCTATATATTTTAGAAATGTGTCCTTTGTCAAAAAAACTAATTGTAAAAATTGTTTCCCAATTTCCTACATTTCCATTGATCTTTGTTACAGTGGTTTCGTTTGTACAAAAGCCTCTTAATTTATTGTAATTAAAAGTATCCAGTTTGTTATTAGATCTTGTTGTTATTATTACATTTCTTGTATTTATTATTATTATTATTATTATTATTATTATTATTATTATTATTATTATTATTACTAATCTCTCCTTTGGTCATAAATTGCTTTCTTTTACACAAATCTGACAGGTAAACTATTCCATGACCACCTAGTTTGCTTTTATTTCTAAATCTTGTACCCATTTTGATCTTATCTTTGTTAGCATGTGAGATGTTGTTTTAAGGCAAATTTCTGCCATACTAACTTCCTATTTACCCAATATTTTTTATTGAAGAGAGAATATTTATCCCAGAAGTTGTAGTCTTTGGGTTTATCAAACAGCAGATTGCTATAATCTTTTCCTGTTATATCATCTGGTTTATTCTACTGACCCACCACTCTATTTCTCTTTTTTTTAGGTTTTTTTTTTTTTTTTTGCTAGGCGATGGGGTTAAGGGCTTGCCCAAAGTCACACAACGAGGTAATTATTTAGTGTTTGAGGCCAGTTTTGAACTCAGGTACTCCTGACTCCAGGGCCTATCCACTGCAACACCTAACCACCACTCTATTTCTTAATCCCAGGAAATTTTGATGACAAATGCATTGTAATAAAATTTTAAATCTGGTAGGGCTAAGCCACCTTCTATTGCATACATTTTTCATTAAATCCCTGGAAATTCCTGGTGTTTTATTTCTTCATATGAATTCACTTACAATTATTTCTAATTCAAAATAATTTTTTGGAAATTTTGATTAGTAGGGCACTAAATATGTAGGTTAATTTAGGTAGAATTTATTTTTATTATATTAGCTCGGCTTATCTATCCATGAGCAGTTGATATTTGTTCAGGTTTTTTTTGTGAGATAAGTGCTTTGTAGTTTTTCTCATAGAGTTTCTAAGTCTGCCTTGTCAGGTAGACTCCCAAATATGTTATATAGTCTGAAATTAGTTTGAATGGGATTTATTTTTCTAACTCTTCCTTCTGTATCTTCCTTGAAATATACAAAGTGCTGAGAATTTCTGAGGGTTTATTTTATATCCTGCAACTGTGCTAAATTTGCTAATTCTTTCTAGTAGTTTTTTCAATAATTCTTTAGGATTCCCTACATATACCATCATGCTTTCTGCAAAGAGTGAGACTTTTGTTTCTTCCTTCCCAATTCAAATTCCTTCAATTTCTTTTTCTTCTCTTTTTGCTGAAGATAATGTTTCTAATAATAGTGGTGGTGGTGATAATCACAATCCTTTTTTCACCCCTGATGTTATTGGGAATGCCTCTAGGCATCCCTGTTGCATATAATGCTTGTTGATGACTTCAGATAGATACTGCTGATTGTTAGGCTTCTTTCCACAGACTTGTTGGTGCAGGTTACAGAGAAGCCTTCAAACTTTGAGGGAAAGGGCCCTTTTCCCTAAACATCTCCTGTCTTCTTTCAACTCTCAATCAGTTGCAGTCACTCTTGTCCAATTATCTGATTCTGGTTTGTGTGGGAACTGTAAGTTGGGCTCTGTGACTCTGTCCCTGGTGTTTTGCTCACCATTATAATGGATTTAGTGAGCAAAGGTGATTCATGTAACTGCCTAGAGATGGGCAGACAGAGCTGTCTAGTAAGTGATGCTTTAAAATTGAAACTTTGTGTCCCACCAACCATCCCTGAAATCTTAACTGCATTGACTCTATCAACAAATGCTGAAAACTGTCCTTTTAATGTGCACATCAAGTATTTGTAGTTCTATTTATAGCACCTGTCCAACAATGCCACTGCCCTGTCTGAATGATTTTGTAATGTCTTAAGCTCTATTATGAATGTGAAGACTCCCCCTGAAACCCAACCTACTTCTAAATATGTAGCTTTTTGTTAGGGAGTGTTCCCTACCAGATCATTCTTGCATGTAATGCAAGTTCCAGTTAGAACTCTAGACTGACTTCATGAAAAAGGTAGTTACTAGTTTAACCACTTTCTGGTGTTTAGGCTCTTAGCAGCCATCTCTTAACCAAATCTTAAAATCTCTCCACTCACCTATCTTTTGGAGGACATACGTAATAAAGTTTTCCGTTAGTAAACCAATCCTATGCATGGTTTCAGCACTAGCCAAAACTCACCAACTCCTAGCTCTAGTGAAGTGGGTACTTGGCAGCTTTGTGACATCATACAGAGAAGTCACAGGGCAGTTCCTGAGGGTCTGTAGGTTGCACACTTTTGTACGGGTTAAGTCTTTCTTTATAAGAAAGTTTGAGTATTCCACACTGCACAAGAGCTCCTCCCAGGGTTTATAACTTTGTTTTATTTTCAAAGCCAGGTCCAATGAGCTTTCTGATCAGCTAGTGTAGATACAGAGAAACCAACTGCCTTCAGAGAGCAATTCTGGTGGCAGGGAGAAGGAAATTCCTTCATACTTGATCATTTCCTAATGGCTTATTTATTGCATTCTGGGGTGTGGCATGAGTACAGAGAACCTATCACCTCAAAGGGCAACATGATTCGTTTGACATGATTCTAGCATTCCCAGGTAGGACAAGTTCCTACAGAAAATCTACAAGGGAGTCTGGCTGGTGTCAACAGAGAAAACATGGCAGAGCTGTATCAGCTGGTTATGGAGGAAGCTGAATTGGCTAATGTGGTACAGAGAAACCAGCTCATTTACATGTTGAGTTGATGGCTACTACCCTAAGAAGAAAGTACCCTAAGAAGAAAGTACCTTTCAGGATCTATTTTTGCAGATTTATTATGTATCTTTATTTCTCAATTCCAACAGTTTAAAGAAGATCTTAATAAAATGCTAGGTTCTACCTTAAAAAAATCCATTTATTCATATGATCTCTAGTGTTTTTAGTAGGAATAGGTGCTGTATTTTGTTACTCTTTGTCAGTATATATTTCTGTAATCATATGATTTCTGATAGATTTGTTATTGATTTAATAAATTAAACTAAATTTTACCTAATATTGCACCAACCCTGCATTCCTGGGATAAATCCTGCTTGATCATAGTCTATTATCCTAGTGTTAACTTGTAACCACTTTGCTAAGGTTTTATTTAAGATTTTTGTATCTATATTCATAGGGAAATAGGTATATAATTTTCCTTCTCTGTTTTGGCTCTTCCTTATGTATAAGCACAATATTGGTGTCATAGGAAGAGTTAGGCATAGTTCCATCCTCACCTATTTTGCCAAAGAGTTTACATATAATTGGAGCCTTAAATGTTTGATAGAATTCCCTGGTTAATCCCTCTGGCCATGGAGATTTTTTCTTACGGAGTTCAATAATGGGTTGTTGAATTTCTTTTTCTGAAATAGCATATGTATCTCTCTGCTTCAAATGAGTTTCTTATAAGTAGCACATTATACGATTCTGGTTTTAAATCTACTCTGCTATCACTTATGTTTTATGGGAGAGCTCATCCTATTCACATTCAAAAATATAATTGATAACTCTTCATTGCCTCATTGCCCTCCATGCTATCTTCCCTTTGTTTATATTTTTTTTTTACTTTTTTACTCTATCCATAATCCCCAGTATTTTGATTCTGAATATCATTACCTTCAATGGGTTTGTCCCCTTGTATTGACCCTCTCTCCTTTCTTTCCCCTGTCCCTTTGTCTCTTCTTCCTTCTGTTAATTCCTCTTTTCCTCCCCCTCCCCCTTTCCAATTTTGATACTTGAAAGGTAAGAAAAGATTCTCAACTTCACTGAGTGTGTATATTTAGTCTTAGGTCTAATCTGATGAGAGTAAGATTCAAGTGGTTCTCACCTCCTCCTTTCTTTCCCTCTATTGCAATAGGTCTTTTTTACCTCTTTATGTTATATGCTTTACTACGTTCCATCTATTCCATCCTCCCCTCTATCTACTTTCCCCCCTTTTTAAGATGATATTGTTTTTAAATAATTCTATCAAAGTCAAGGATATGTCATGAGTGTACATCACTTATGGTTAAATATATTCTCTCTTATAGAGTTACAGTTCTCAAGAGTTATGAGAATCTTTCTTCCAGGTGGAGATATAGACAGTTTCATCTTATTGGGTAGAAATTTTTTTTCCTTTACTTTATCTTTTTACCCTTCTTTGTGTCTCTTGAGTCTCCTTTTAAATGTTCAATTTTTTCTATTTACTTCTGGTGTTTTCATCCAGAAAAGTCATTAAAGCTCCATTTTTTCCTCTGGAAGAAAAGATTCAGTTTTGCCAGATAGTAGATTGTGGGCTGCATTTCAAGCACCCTTGTTCTTTGGAATCCCTTTGATCCATTAATATTGTGTAGCCAAATCCTGTGTAATCCTTACTGTGGCTCCTTGGGATCTAAATTGTTTCTTTCTGGCTGCTTGAAGGATTTTTTTTTTTTATTTTATCTGTTAGTTCTGGTATTTTACCACATTATTCTTCGGTGTTTTTTGTGATCCCTTTCTGTAAGGGATCAATGTATTCTTTCAATAACTATTTTCCTTTCTGGTTCCATTTTATCAGGGCAGTTTTCCATCAGTAAATTTTGTAATAATTCTAGGGTTTTTTTTTCTCTTCAATGTTTTCAGGAAGTCCAGTGTTAGTTTGTCTCTCCTCTATCTATTCTCAAGGTCATCAGCTTTGCAGAGGAGGTATTTTATATTTTCTGCTCCCACAGCCTCCACAGCTATCTCACTGCTGTCCCTGGGCTGACTCTCTTCTCTCCATTCCCAGTTCACCCACAGTCTCCTGTGTTGGTAGCTTCTTTTTCTGGGGTTTGTCAATTGAATTTCTGTTAAGAGGTTTCTTTCACGTTATTTCTGATGGGAAATCAGCAGACCTTCACACAAGTGCCTTTCTTCTCTCTGCCATCTAGGCCAGAAGTCCAGAGATGTGTCTTTGAAACCTGTGTGGACACATCACTGTGGAACCTTGTGTTCCTGTGGGAATTGTGAACTCCTAAATGTTAGTTGTGAATCATGATCCACAAGAGCAGGATAGCTTCACTGGAAGATAAATCTTGGGAGTCCCATTCTAGAACAGTTCTGTGAATTCTTTCATTGGGTATATTGTTATCTTTTTCTAGTATATTTGAATAGTTTTACCTTAAAATTTCATATCTGATGTTTAACAGGTTCTTTTTATGATCTAGGCATTCTTGTAATGTGATTTTTCATAGCTCGTCTCTCCTGGATCAATTTTCGGGGTCATTCATTTTCCCTAAAATAATACTTAACATTTTCTTCAGTTTTTTCTGCCTTTTAATTTTGGGGGGATGGAATATTATAGTCTTGTAGATTCATTGGGAAAGAACAATAATAAATTGTGTGTTCTTTTACACTCTAAGACCTATCATCATAATCTTCCTTTCATTAATACTCTTGTTTTTCCTCATTTAATATTTTGAAAGCAAATAGAATGCCTAACAGAAGACTGTATCACTTATAACAGGAGGGAAGAAGTTTGTGGATTAATTTTTCAAAAGATTCAATTGAAGTATACTTTTATTACCTGGAATTTTAATGGACTTGTTTTTCATTGGCAAAAATGCATGTTTGCCGGTAATAGACTTTAAGGGTAATATTTTGTAAAGAATATTTTACAAATTGTTTTTAAAAAGTCAAAATGACACATGTATATATGTGTGCATTTATATCTACATATATATGAATATACATACATGCATAAATGTGTACATAAACATGTATATATATATATATTTATATATCCAATATGTGGCTAAATAATATTTATGTTAACAATGATATATCACTGACTTTTTACCAGGTTTTTACTTGGGGATGACCTGAAGCAAACAGAGCAGGTTATAGACAGGTAGGTTAGGAAGCAAACAGAAACTTAATTTCAAAGTGAGGGAAATGACTTTCATGGAGTGAGGCAAACTAGCCACATGAGTTAGGGTCACATCTCTAGTGGGATGACCAAGGCAGTGTGGCGAGATATCAATACTTATATCAATGCCTACACAGTGAAATGTATCCCTGACAATGAGGAGTAATAACAACAATGTGAAAAGTTTGATTCACAACAGTTTCCTGGTTAGAATTTTCCTGAATTTGCCAAGTTGTTGTCTGAGTTCAGACCTGGTTCTGGCCAAAGCAACAGAATTATAAGAGGGTGAAATCTTCCACTGTGAGTACAGAGGAAAACTGTTATGTCACACTAAAAACATAATCTGCTTGTCAGGTATAAGCTCTAGAAAACAAGATGTGTTACAATATCTTCACATTTTCCCCTTTTGATCAATGGGAGGTCTGAAATAATTCCTACCCTTCTGGTCAATGATTGATATTAATATTCATCACTAAGAAATAAAGAGTAATCAGACTTTAGAGAATCCTGGAAAGATGTGCTTGAACTAATGCTGAGGGAAATGAGCCAATCCCAGAGGACATTGCACACATTAACAACAACATTGAGAGATGACAAATTATGATGAATGCAGCTCCACTAAGACACTCATAGATCAAGGACCATCTTGAGAGACCTGCTATAGACAATTTGATCCACATCCAGGTTCATGAGGGTAAAAAAATTATGTAATCTGAATTCATAGCAAATAATGTTCACCTTTTTATATTTTCTTTTATGTTTTTTCCTATCTTTATCATTTTTCTTCCCCATTTGTTCTACTTTCTCTTCCACAAGATTATTAATATTGAAATATGTTGTACATCTTTTACCAGATTGTTCACTGCCATGGGGATAGTGGAGGGATGGGAGGGTGGTAGAAAAATGTGGAGTTCATAAATATGCAAAATAGATGAATGCTGAAAACTAACTTTGCATGTAATTGGAAAAATTAAACAAAATTTCAATTGAAAGAGAATGCTTCAAAAGTGGAGAAAAGCAAATGAATATTGCAATAGTTGAAAAGTCGAATGAATAAAATTTTTCAACTGACTGTAATAAAATATACTCTCACAACCAAAAAAAAAGGAAAAATGATATTCAACCATGTGCTTTAAGTGGAGTATATAAAGGTAAACAGGAAAGAAGAATATTAAAAGCCTAAATGCTGTAGAACTGTTTATATTCCTGCAAAGAAAGATGATACTGATAACTCATAGGAGCTTTCTCCTATTTATTAGTGCAGTAAAAAGGAGCATTGATAAATAGTACAACTGTGACTAAAATATGGATATCTTAAAAAGCAGGAGCTAAGAAGTAAGAGAGGAGTGTGCTAGGAGAAAAGGATATGGTAAGGTAGAGTGGGGAAGTTATTTCACAATGGGGAGTGACCAAACCTTAACCTCAATAGAGGTTAGCTCAGTGAGTGAATAACATAGACAATCATTTGGGTATAGCAATCTATCTTTTTCCTACAGGAAAGTAGGAGGGCAAGAGGATAAGAGAAAGGGGAGTTAGTAAATAAGGGAGGACATATTGCGGGAATAGGTAATCAGATAGAAAATTCTATCTAGAAGGGACAAAGTGAAAGGAAAGAGAAGGTGAATAGGTTCAAGGGAAATACTGCTAGCAATAGTAATGGGAATATATAACAATGGGAAAAATATTGAAGCAAATTTATCTGATAAAAGTTTCATTTCTTAAACATAGAGGGCTGAGTAAAATTTATAAAAATTAAGATCAATTCTCCAGTTGATGTATTAAAAAATATATTAAAAGGTTTCAGGGGAGATTATCAACATTGTCTGGGGCCATATTTTTAAAAATGTGCTAAATCACTATAATTTGGAGAAATTAAAATTAAAATAATTAGAGCTATTATCTTATATCTATTTGATTGGCTATTGGACAAAATAGAAAAATGATAAATATTGCAAGTGATGTATGGTAAATGAGAAATTAATGCAGCATTGGAGTATATATGAAATGATTCAACCATAGGAAGTGGAACTAAAATGGCAACCTGGAGGTAGGAATTCCTGAAACTTTCCCCAGAACACTCTAAATTCTAGAGTGTCAGAAACCAAAGAAAGGCCCATGGAAACCATGTTCTAAACACAAGATAACTTGGAGGATCTCCAGGCAAGGTTTGTTCCAACAGAACTTGAAGGAGACACAGCATATCCAGAGCCTCACTGCATCAGAGCAAATGAGTTCCAACCTTCCAGGAACAATCCATGGGGTGCCTGAATTCATGGCAGTGGGAGCAATTTTCAAACCTCTCATCCTAGGGATTGCAAAGGACAGCTTAAGGTCAGTGGAAAACTCTGTCAGACCAGACTGAGCACAGAGTACAGGACAGCACAACCCTCAACACAGTCCCAGTTGGGAACCAGAAACTGGCTTGTGGAGTCACCCAGTACCTACTGCCAGAGCATTTAAACCAAGATGTAAGGGGGTAGCAGGAGATTGTCAAGGTGTCTCTATTCTCTGTTACTTTATATGTACTCAGATTCTATTCCCATTCAAAGTCCCTACTGCCATAACAGTGCCAGGGCAGAGGGAAGTGCTTGTGATGAACCACAGACCAGAGCAGTAGTCAGAGCCTCTTGTAAGACCTTAAAGGAAATAAGGTACCTGGGGAGGTGGCCCAGAAACATTCAAAAGCTTGGAAAGTACATTAAAACCATGGTATAGGCCAAGAAAATTAGTAAACAACAGAAGAAAAATAATCTGACCATAGATAATTATTTTGGTCCCATGGAGGATTAAAATGCGCACTAAGATGTGATAAAATCAAAGCTGCTGTATGCAAAGCCTTCAAAAAGAATAGAAAATGTTCTCAGGCTATGGAAGAGCTCAAAATATATTTTGAAAACCATGCAAAAGATAGAGAGGAAATATTGGAAAGAGAAATGAGAGTGATGCAGTAAAATCATGAAAACCATGAATTTTGCTCAAGGAGCTACAAAAAACGAAGAAAATAATATGTTAAAAACCAGTTTATGTCAAATGGAAAAAAACAGTCCATAAGGTCAATGAGGAGAAGTATAACTTAAATGAAGAACTGATCAGATGGTAAAGAAGATAAGAAAAAGAAGAAATTATTTTCTCAGAAGAAAATAATTCCTTCAAATGTAGAATGAAAATAAGGGAAGCTGAAGACTTTATGAAAAATCAAATACAATAAAACAAAATCAAAACAATGAAAAACTATGGGCAGCTAGATAGTACAGTGGATAGAACACCAGCCCTGGAGTCAGGAGGACCTGACTTCAAATCTGACCTCAGACTTATGATAATTACCAAGCTGTGTGATCTTGGGCAAGTCACTTAACCCAACTACTTGCAAAAACAAAGAAAAATGAAAAACTGGAAAAAAATGTGAAATATCTCATTAGAAAAACAACTGACCTTGAAAACAGATCCAGAGGAGATAAGCTGAAAATTATTGCTCTTCCTGAAAGTTATAACCATGAAAAAAAGCCTAGACTTCATTTTTACTGAAATTCTCCTGGAAAATTGCACTGATATCCTAGCAATACAGGATAAAATAGAATTGAGGGGATAATTTGGAATTATTTTGCCCAAATCTTTGCCAATAAATTTGCTAATCTAAGTTAAATGGATGAATATTTACACAAAATATGGTTCCTAGGTTAAATTAAATACCTAAATAATGCTATCACAGAAAAGGAAATTAAACAAGACATCATTGAACACCCTACGAAAAAATCTCCAGGGCCTGATAGATTCAGAAGTGAATTCTATCAAAAATTTAGGAAACAACTGTTTCCAATTCTATATAAACATTTTGGAAAAATAGGTGAAGACAGAAGTCTGCCTAACTCTTTCTATGATACCAATATGGTCCTGATACCTAAACCAGGAAGAGTTAAAACAGAGGAAAAAAATATAAACTTATCTCCCGGATGAATATAGATGCAAAAATCTTAAATAAAATGTTAACAAAATGACTTAAACAATTTATCGGTAGGATAATACAATATGACCCAATAGGATTTATCCCAGGAATGCAGGGCTAGTGCAATATTAGAAAAACAGATAGTATAATTAATTATATCTATAACAATCCTACCAGAAATCATATGATTATATCAACAGATGATGAAAAAGTTTTTGACAAAATGTCCCATTCCTACTAAAAAAACTAGAGAGTGTAGGAATATATGGTTTGTTTCTTAGAGTAATAAACAGTTTCTATCTGAAATCATCAAGAAACATTATATGCAATAAGGATAGTGTGGAGGCATTCCCAATAAGATCAGGGGTGAAACAAGGATGCCCATTGTCACAACTACTACTCAATATTGTATTAAGAATGTTAGCCTCAGCTATAACAGAAGAAAAATTAACTGAGGGAATTAGAATTGGGAAAGAAGAGACAAAACTCTCACTCTTTGCAGATGGCAATGATGGTATACCTAAAGAATCCAAAGAAATCATCTAAAATACTACTAGCAATAATTAGCAACTTTGGTATAGTCTCAGGATATATAATAAACCCTCATAAATCCTCAACATTTCTATATATGACTAACAAGATACAGCAGAACGAAGTAGAAAAAGAAGTCCCATTCAAAGTAACTTCAGACAATATAAAGTACTTGGCATTCTACCTGCCAAGGCAGACTCAGAAACTTTTTGAAAACAGTTACAAAACAATTGTCACACAAATAAAAACAGATTTAAATAACTGGGTGACTGCTTATGAATAGACCAAGATTAAATATATATATAGATATATATGCATATATATGCATATATAGATATAAAGATAGGTATTTATAATATATTATAATAAATATAATATAATAAAAGTTACAATTATACCAAAATTAAACTACTTGTTTAGTACCCTACCAATCAAAATTCCAATAAATTACTTTAATGAGTTAGGAAATATTGTGTGTAAATTCAAGTGGAAAAATAAAATTGGGGAATCTCCAGGGATTTAATGAAAAAAAGTGCAAAAGAAGCTGGCTTAGCCTTACCATATTTGAAATTATATTACAAAGCAGCAGTCAACAAAATTATCTCATATTGGCCAAGAAATAGATTGGTGGATCAGTGGAATAGATTAGGTGTGATAGCAGGAAATTATTAGAGTAATCTGCTGTTTCACAAACCCAAAGAGTCCCACCATTGGGATAAAAACTCTCCATTCAATAAAATGTGTAGGGAAAATTGGAAGTTAGTATGGCCAGAACAGCACCTGATGACCAACATCACAGACTATACTAAGATAAAATCAAAATGGTTTCTGGATTTAGACAGAAAAAAAACAATATTATAAACAAACTAGAAGATCATGGAGTAATATGTCTGTCAGATCTATGAAAAGGGAAGCAGTATATGTCCAAGGAAGGGATGGAGAACATTACTTGGTTTCAGTTTTGATTACATTGAACAGATTGAGCACCGAAAAATCCACTGTAACAATGATCAAATGAAATGTAGTAAATTGAGAAACAATTCTTACAATTAGTGCTTCATATAAAGCATTCATTTCTAAAATATCTAGAGAACTGAGTCAAATTTTCAAAAAAAATCTATTCCCCAATTGACAAAGGGTCAAAGGATATAAAAAATCAACTTACAGATGAGTAAATCAAAGCATTTCCATAGTCATATGAAATATTTCTCTAAATCACTACTTATTAGAAAATACAAATTAAAGCATCTCTGAGGTACCATTGAATACATTTCAGACTGACCAAAAGGACCAGAAAGGACAATGATCAATGTTGGAAGGGATGTAGGAAATCTGGGACATAAATGAATTCTTGATGGAGCTCTGAACTCATCCAGCCTTTCTGGAGAGTAATTTAGAATTTCACCCAAAAGGCAACAGAAATGGGCATACCCTTAGATCCACCAATACCATTCTATGTCTGTTCCCAGATGATATTTGGAAAAAGGATAAAATCAATCACTTGCATAAAAATATTAATTAGAGCCTTGTTTGTGGTAGCAAAGAATTGGAAATTAAGTGAACGTCCCACAACTGGGGAATGGCTTAAGACAATGTGGTATATGTTTGCAATGGAACACTGTTGTTCTGTTAGAAACCAGGAGTGATGGAAATTCAGCGATACATGGAAGGATTTTTGTAAGTTATTGTTGAAGGTTTTTAAATTTTTAACACCTGTTGTCTGCAAGCACAGGGGCATTGTTTGACTTTAATTAAAGAAGTGTAAAAGGGTATTTAAACACTTTCTTGGGTTTGAATAAATTGAGTACTTTCCATCTTTGTCTCCTGAGTCTTCTATATTTATCTGATTAAATGATAAGCTAGCTGAAAGTAACATAGCAAATGGAGCCCAACATGGGGCATGAAGGCAAGAAAAAAAACTGATTTGCTGGGTATCGGATCAGGATAAGGACCAGCAGATACAAGCAAGGAAATAGGTTTCCAAGTGACATCTTGGAACAACTTTGGAGAGGTAACAAGTTACCATGGTGCAGATACTAAGAAAGTTGTAACAAGGAGGTGTGGAGGAAATCAAAGAGAAAGGGAAAGTGTTTTTATCTCTATGGCCTGAAGCAGAAGAATTAAAGAAGTATTATCAAGAAAAGCCTAGGATAAGTTCTAAAACATGCAGGAAATAAACTTCAGCATTTCAAAAGGCCATTGAAAGAGCAAAAGAGAAGGGAGAATATTTGAGGGACTTAGGAACTGAATTTCAATCATATGCTTTTATTGAGGAGCCAGATCCTTTTAATCTAGGAACTCTAAGGTGAAGACATAAGCCAGTACATATAAAAGCAATCAGAGATTTAAAGAAAGCAGTGGGGGAATAAAGGTCAAGATCACCTTTTGTCCAGATACAATTGGATACTCTTGTATACTTCATATTAATACTTATTGACTGGAAGCAGATAGAGTATCTTTATCACCCAGACAATCTATCTTTGGGGTGATGGAGTTTATAGGAAAATGTGGACAGATGATTTTAAGGCATGTAAAAGATTTCATTGCCACCACATATTATGAACCATTAAGTGGCACAGGTAAATTTCTCAACAATGCAAGACCAACTAAATTATGGAATAGAAACATTTGAAAGAATTGCTACATGTGTAAAGAATGGTTGGCGACATATTCCAATACATAATGAAAAGACAGAACCATTTACACTTATCAGACAAAGAGAATGTGAGGCTGTTGTAGATTTCTTTGTCTAGTCACAGGAGGCAGTAGGAAGAACTTTAGAAGATTTAACAAGAATAGATATATTAATAAAATAATTAGCATGGGCTAATGAAAATGCTGATTGTCAGAAATCAATGATCACCTTGAGAAAGGATGCCACCATTGAGGAAATGCTTCAAAGATGTGACAGAGGTGTATCATACAGAATTAATGGCAGAGGCTTTTGCTTATATGCACATGGAGAATAAAGAGAAACTGTCTTGATTTGTTTGTGGAAACACTGAACATTTAAAGAAAGATTGTTGGAGTGTCCAAGGAGCTAAACCCAGAAAGTTCAAGGCACATCATCCTAAAACTCCATGCCCAAAGTGTAAAAAGGTAGGACACTGGGCATCAGAATGTAGAAAAGGAAATTTATATGGAGAAAGGGGCCCTCTCCCAGGGGCTCCTAAAAACCATCATGGGGTAGGACAGTTCAGGGCC